>NC_085084.1:7449200-7762700 GCF_963662255.1 Cinclus cinclus
CAACATTTCTTTATGTGTTTTACAGAACACTTGCCAAAATCTGCATATTCCTTGGCTCACTTACAAGGTGAAACCAAGGTCTACAAATAGTCCTGGGAGGTGTTTCAGCTGACATCTTGGAGCAGCCTGTACGCATTCCTCTGTAACCCTCCAAGGCAAGGTGATTTAGGGGGGGATTGTCTGAACTTCTACACTTTTGACAGAATAAGGCAAAGCACTTAAACTATAAGAATGTTCAGAAAACACCCCTCTATCTATCATAAAGAATTTCAATTTGCCACAATATTTTCTTAAAATGTGCACAACTTCATAGCAGAGGTATTTGGCTTCCACCCGCTACTGAAAAAGTTTATTTCAATGAACAAACCTAAGGCTTGAAGAAAAGAATTGACCTGAAGAAAGCCACTCCAAAGGCTGTATAAACAATGAGAGATAGAGTTATCAAGAGTGATTTTTTTTTTATTTTTAAAGGTCTAAACTAACTTCTATCAACTTCTACAACTTTCTAAACATATTTGAACGAATCCTACATTTTGAACAAATATTCAACTGCTCAGTGCTGTGTGCTAACAGAACTGTTCATTACTAACTTAAGTAAGGCTCAAAGACTAATCTTCTAATTGAAATAAAAATCCAAAGGCCAGAGATTTGATCAGGCTGAAGCATAAGTGTGGTGCTAGGACTCCACTACCTGCTTGTCAAGTTCAGATGTTTGGCTCTGAATATGGGACAGCTTTTTGTGGAGCTACTGGCACCTGCCCTTCATTTCAGAGTAGCTGGGGCTACCCTGTGAAGGAGGAAGAAAAAGAAAATTAGGGCATGCAAGCATCTCTGCAGAATTTAGAATCTGTTCTCTTTTGATTTAAAAAAAGCCTTGAGCCAGTCTCAGCAGTAACCATGGCCCTGCAGGTCTGGTCTCACACATACCTCTTGTAACTGCTGATAATCTGCTAGGATTCGATGAAGCAACATCTTCAAGAAAAAACCATGAAGAATGTTTCACTACCACTATAAAATGCAAACCTAGGTAAACACTAAAAATCCCCTCTGCTTGACTCTGTTCCTGTGCCTCTTCTCTGTGAACCACCACTCTTGTGGGAGGTTAGCAAAAACAAATCTCCAACTCCCAGTATCACCCAAGATCTGCAATTAAGCCTCTCAATAGGGAACACAAGGAGCACATGCTCTGAGGCTCTGCTTGGGACACATCTCACCTTCCTGTTTGTCCATAGACACCTCAAACAGGGGGTTTGGGGCTGCAGCCCCAAGCAGACCCAGCCCAAGCAGTGGCTGAGCACATATGGCAGTTACGCAGTTTCCATTTGTCTCACTGAGCAGCTCCAGGGGATCCAAAACCCTGCTGTGATGAAGCACAGCCTTCACAGTTTTGTCCTTCTTTACCTGGTAGACTTTGGAGCCTCGATTCAGAGACTTCCACTATTCATGAAACTGTCTGAAATTCCTGTTGATCTTGTCAATCTGAGTATGTAAATCCTGGTATTCCTCATACTCTGCATTGAAGTCATCCTTGTAGTGCTCCAAGGAGACTATGGTTATGTATTTTCTAATGGAAAAAATTAGTTCATTTTTCTCTGAATGAACTCTAAGTGAATATTCTAATGTGTTCCTATTCTATTAAACCACATGTGTAGTTTTACACCAAGCACATGGCAAATGTCAAGCACAGACCCCCAAGCTCTGAGTCAGTTCCTCTGGCCCTCACTGTTTCTACATGCAAGTTCAAGTGATTGAAGAGAATGTAGACAGGTGACTCTAGAAATCTGCCACATTTCTATGACACTTAATTACTAAGATTTTACATAGTAGAGGTTGTCTTCATTAGGCAGTAGAGCACATTTAGGAAACACTGGCACTCATTTCAAATGTCAGAGGACCAGCAATGACCACAGCCTCAAGAAGAGAAGAAACATTACTGAATTATATTCTCTTTCAATATAGGGAAAGCTTTTAAGTTTACATTTGCTTTTGAAAATCCATTTGTAATTCATTTTTGCAGGGACTACGTTTATGGATTTGGTTGCACAGAGCTGGACTTCTGAGCTACATTTATATCTGCCTGTCTAACAGCAAAGCAGAGGTAATGATAATATTTGATTCTTCTAGTGGACAGCTGTTACAAAACTGAGTCTTGAACTGAGGCATTTGTAATGCAGCCATTAAGTAAACTCTATACATCTCTGAAACTGCAACAACAAAATCCCAAACCACATCCGCTGCTAAGGAGGGCAAAACACATTAATGCTGCTGACAGAGAGAAAAAATTCTACACCCTTTCTCCCTCAAGTTAACCAAAGTAAAATTTATAGAGCTCATGATACGAGTCCAAGATGAAGTGGAAATGGGAATGATAGACACCAATTCCCAACACTGACACACCAATGCTTCTGCTCCTCTGAGCCTGAGCACCTGGCTCTTTTGCACGACAAAAACTCCCTCCACAAGGAAATGAATCCTTCAAAGCATCCTGAGATTAACTTTTGCAAGGTGTAAATATTTAACATGCTGAAATTTGGTACCAAGACAGACAGCATCTTGTGCCAGGGATATGTCCCAGGCCTGATGCAGCTGCCTGGTGTGCTGGTGTGTTCTGCAAAGGAAAGTACAGATGTCTTTGCAGGTTTTGGCAGGTGCCTCAGAAGAAATAGGCTGGACTTGTGCCATGTGCCCAGTGCCATTTCCTGGCAAGAGCCCTAGCACAGGCCTCCCTCAGCTGCTCCCCTGCAGGGCCAGCCTTGCCCTGAGCCTTGCCACGGAGCATCCCTGGCTGTATCCAATGTGAGCCAGGGCCCTGCCGCGCCTGCTCCAAAGGCCACAGCTGCCCCAGAGCCCAAGGGCTGCAGGAGGCCTGACTGCCCTTGCCACCATCAGTGCTCTGACAGAAGCTCTGAGCCATTCCCAGCCTTTCATACCACACACACACACACACACACACACACAGACACACAGACACTTCTCCCTGCCCTCCTGCTCTGCAAATCCCAGGGGGGATGCAGCACCAGAGCTGCAGCTGACCCTGTGCAACTGCACTGCAGGAAGGGAGGGCCCGTCCGGGACAAACCCACCTCGGGGTCCATCTCAGCTCTCCCTCCCACCACACCCATCTCCTCCTATTCCTTTCTATCTCTTGATCACATTTACTACTAAATACGTCTGTACTATTGATTCTGGAATATGGCCTTGCTTGTACCTTAATTCAGGCAGAGGCTTCTCTTAATAATCAAATCGTTCCACCATGGTTATCCACACAGGACCTAGGAAAGACAGCCCAACAATATTTTCATGAACATCCAAAGGACACTACTCCTTCAGCCTCAACAAGTGTTTTTACTTCCTATTGGACTTTTGGTTCTACTTCAGTACCATGTCAGGCGCTGGGATTCTGGAGCTCCAAAATTTATCATTTTTGGCACCTCATATTTGCAGGGGCAAATGGAGCCGACACTTGGGGACAGGGATGAAGTGGAACGGGAATCTGGAAGGCAGAACCAAGGAAGCAGCTGCTGGAAGGACTTGATTGGGCTGCTGGTCAATCCTCTGCTTCTTGCTGTCCTGGATTAGGGAACATTTGGAAGGAAACCTCTGAATGGGTTCCCTCTGGGAAACAGACTGCCCTCATAGCAGCCCCTCCTCCAACTGGTTTGGGCAAAGGTTTCCTTGGAGTGAAGTGGAAAAGAGGTGTTTATTTAACAGGCAAAGCAGTCCCCAGCACAAAAATGAAGAACACTAAACAACAAAACCTCTCTCTGCTCTGACAAATGAGATGACAAATTCAGCAGAGTCCCTTTTGTGGGGTGCAGCCCGGCTCACTCAGGCTGTTCTCAGTCCCTCCAGAGCTGGGAAATGCCACAGCCCAGGCCAGGTATTCTGTGCCACAGGTGCCAGATCCTGCTGCTCTTCTGAGTTTTCCAGTCTAGAGCAGGTTCCAACAATTCCAAGAAAAAGGAAAATAACATACAGTCCAGGGAACTTCTCTGCCTCAGCTAGTCAAAAACAAAGTAAAAGCAAAGGAGAGCTCTCCCCTGCTGTCCACTGCAGACACAGTCTGTGTGTAGGAATGTGGGGGAGCAAGTGCAGTCCCTGATGACAAACTGTGCACCTCTTCACTCCCCCTTCACTCTTGGAACCAGTCTTCAAGTTGCAGAACTTAATAGCCAACCCAAAGAGAACAAACAACTGGGGATGCAAGCATCATAAAGTCAACCCAGGACACTTGCTCATCACAGGGCTCATAAAGTCGGAATCTAGGGGCACAAAGTTTGCATGAGTTTCTGCACTCTTGTCAGAAGGAAAACCAATTCCATTCTAGAGGGGTTACTGGCACCAAGGCTCCAATAACCTGCACACAAAGTCGAGTGTTCCTCATTAAAATGACAAGATTGGGTTGGAAAAAGCCATGCACTTGTGAATTGCTCTTTGGCTCTTTTCAAAGGCATTTGGGAAGCTCCACATGCATAAGCTCAAAGCCATCATTTCAGAGAAATGTTGAAGAATTATGAAAATAAAATCATCTGGCATAAGGAAAAAATCAGCTGCAACAGGAAGGAACACTGAGGATCTTGGCAATCTCTCTTTGCTTTTCATCTGGTGTTTTGTGGCAAGTTTATCCTTTATAGTCTTTGTTAGCTTACATTGCCACTGTATACACACAGCTCGGAATGTCAGCAGGTGGAGATTGTCATTTCATAGCTGAAATTGGACAAAATCGATACAGAACACTCCCAGTTCCATGGGACCGACTTAATCCATGGAGGTCTCACCCCTGCAGCAAGATGAGAAAACAAATCAGCGTCTAAAAACACAAATGAATAAAATTTTCCAGGGAACCACTCAGAAGTGGCCAAAAGCATATCCCCCTTACACTATTAAGGATCAGAATTCAAGTGGCTTCTAAAGAAAAAAGTGAGCCCATATGAAATGCTCTGTGGAAGACCTTCCCAAGTTCCAATCCTGTCTAGAGATAATCAATGTGATAGGAAATGATAATTTAAGTCTCTGTGTACCACCTTTGGGAAAAGTGCTCTCATCTTTGAACAGATTTCTGGTGTGAGCAGCCTTGATGACTTTGGATGACAGGTACATACCTCATCAACCTGGGGACTGTGTCTATGTCAGAAAGCAAAGCAAGAAGGCACTTAAAGAAAAGTGGATTTGACCATTTCAAGTTCTCCTAAGCACTCCTGCATCAATAAAAAGGGATGGGATAAGTGCATTGGTAGAACTTCCCCAAGAGGAGCCTGCTATAGCACTTGAAGGTCTAGGTGGGAAAATAAGGTCAACTGAGAATTTGAAGCCTCTAAAAGCATGAACATATGACTTCTTTACGCTGTATCGAATTAGGAGAATTGCCATGTAAGGAGAGAGAAATCGTGAAGGGGTAACATGAAAAATCCTCTGTTTCAGCCTACTCTTGACAGCAACACTCTTGCATGTGGTTCCAAGCAGCAGCAATCAGCAAGCCAAGGGCAGGCTCCCCAGCAGAATTCACCCCATGCCCCCTGTGGCAGAGTTCCTTGTGCTGTTGCACTCCAGAGGTGTAGGAGCACCCCTGCCCCAGGAAAAAAAATGGACACACATCTCAGGGTTAAGGAGGTGATATTTTCTAGCAATTCCCTTGAAGGAGAACAAAGGACAGCAACAGCTCAGGTGTTCAAGCAACAAATGAACCAAGATGTCTCAGTTATGGGGACTTCACATTGTTGTCACGGGGACAATTGAGGAAGTTCTAAAACAGTCTCCAAGGAAGAAATGGGCATTCACAGCCCTATTTGAGTGCTCCCAAATATTGTCCTCCCTCAACTAATTTCATATCCTTCCCCAAAATAAGGTTATGGCATTGCTGGCCACACCTCCACCCTGTCAGCTGAACATGTTAACAACCGGAAACTTAGGAAGAAGACTGGACTTCCATGTTCCCATAGGTCTGTGCACGAATCAACTTTTGTGGCTCTCTAGAAAGACTATGACAGATTACTTGTGAGACAACTACAAACCAGAGTTTCCATAGGAATACATTCACCCAATTTCTCTTTCAAACCCACTGAAATACCTTGCCTTCAACACTTGTAAATGTGTTTTACAAAACACTTGCAAAAATCTGGATATCCCTTGGCTCATTGACAAGGTGAAAACCAAGATCTACAAGCAGTCCTGGGAGGTGCTTCAGCTGACCTCTCAGAGCAGCCCATATGCATTCCTCTGTAACCCTCCAATGCAAGCTGATTTGGGGATGGGATTGTCCAAACTTCTACACCTTCAACCACTCAAGGCAAAGATCGTAAATTAACAAGTGTCTTGGGTTGTAAAGCAGGAGTAACCAAAAGCAGGTATCCTATCTTCAGCTGTTAAAACCACGTGGGGGAGTTGTCACCATCAGGTCGGACGTGACACACACACACACACACACACACACACACACACACACACTCACACACTCATACACTTGAGCAGAGTTGCAATGGTGACTTTGTCCTCTTAATTCTGAGTGTTCTCCTCTTTATGTACTCTTAACAAAGCATGATCCTAAGGCGTTGTCTACACCACAATTGCTTATTATATTCATTGGTGCAGAGCAGTTAGTGTCAATATATGTGGAAAAAGTTTTGCACCAATTTAATAAGGCAGGTATACACATTTCCTTATGTACCTAGTCTAACTACAAAAATCCTTCATGTACCTTTTTCAACCAGTTTCCATGCTAATGGCCGTGTCTTCTTCTTTGCTACAGATATGCTTGGAATTCATCAATTGCTGTTTTTTCTACTGACTCAGTTTGGCTTACAGGCCAGCTCTCAAGCCTCTACATAGATAGTTGAATGTGACATAGGGAAAAGTGCTGCAAAATGCCAATGATTAAATGCCCATTGCATCTGAGGCAGGTGTGGGTCCAGTGTGCTCATGCCACACTGCAGGTCTGTAGTGGATGCCTGTGATTCACCAGCAGAACACATTTACCCACTTCCCAAAAAACCCTACAGGTCCTGTCCAAGTACCCACTACAAATCTCCTGCTTACAAGCATCTCTGGAAAGACATCTCAAATATGGCTTTTACTGGATTCATCTGCAAACCAGCATTATATTATACAGGGATTGTTACGAGATGGCACTTGCACAGACCCTCATAAACTAACATGCTGGTTTGTAATAACTTTTTCCTTTTTTGGGGAGGGGGGGAAGGAATGAATGAGTTATGCAAAAAATTCCCTGTAAGGATCTGGGGAGCTTGTGTTTGACCAGAAAAAACCCCATCAGTGGCTGATTTTTAATACTGACACATTGCCATACCAATGAAAATTTAGATGCGTGTCTGGGAACACACAGGTAAGGATGGACAACAAAGCCTGGAAATCTCTCTTGCCCTTCTAGCCTGAGTACAAGCAATACCCTGGCCAGGCAGGCTCTGCACCTTTGCAGGGCTGGGTCAGGCCAAGCATTTTCACACCACTGTTCACAAGAACAATTCAATTCTGATGGCACTCACTCAGATGTAATCCAGCCTAAAACATCAAGACAAGATCACTGCAGACCAATTTGAGTCAAATGTTGAGATTCAAATAAAATAAGTAAAAAAGCAACTCCAGATTGTTAACAGTAAAAGTTGGAAGCAAGCAAGAAATGGATATATTTGATGTAGCAACTTCATGTCAGCTGGTGGCACGGGCTTTGTCAGCCCCTCTGCTGTGGATGAGCTTTCCCCTGGGTGAAGGACCCCACAGCGGGGCTGGTCTACATATGGGAGGATGGGTGGTCCCTGAGCCTCTCACCAAAGGCTTTCCAACACACCCCCAAAGCTTCTCTCTCTGCCCACCCTTTGGGGTGAGGCTCTGTGCCAGCCTGGCAGCTGATAGCCTTGTGGCTGTTGTGTCCTCTCCAGAGGTGCTAAGCTTGTGCTTGGTGAATGTACCCAGTTCCCGAGTTTTATCTTACCTTCATTGTGGAACAGTCCAGGGCCTCACTCCAAAGGCCTGTTCAGGATATGGTGGTATTATGTGCAGCTACTGTAATACACTTCTAAATATCACCCACAAAGCTCTGACCACACTCTCTACTGCTCTGTCGAGGATTCAAAAGCAATCCTTGCTTTGCTCTTCTGTTGATACATCCCGGGCTATAAGCAGGGCTTAGGGCTTTTAGGGACACCTTGCAGATCTCTGCCTACATGCAGTTCCCAAGAGCAGCACTGCAGGTGGCTAAGGAACTCCCAGTAACATCCAGATGTATTTGCTGGCAGCCAGAAATGAGAATAGAGCTCTGAAGCTGTAGCCCCAAAGAGCAGTGAGATGCTCTAAGGCACCAGCTTTGTTTCAGCAGCTGAGAGCGAGTGAGCGCGTCCTTCTCTGAAAGGAACCGCTGCCCTCCTCGCCTTCCTTCTGGCAGCTGAGAAGGACAAACACTGTCCCTAATGCAATGTGCAGGCTGGCACCAGTCTGGGCTTCTTGTGCCTTTGCAGCACAGCTCTACACAAAGCTCCAGCCACAGCTCACACCAGAGGGGAAAGCTCTCAAGAGCTGCAGAGTCTGCAGGGGCTGTTGACATTTACCTCTTCTCCTGTGGTAGTGTCGAGTGCCCTACAAACCTCCCCAAAAGTCCTAGAAACAAAACAAAGCAAAGAAAGGAGAAGCCGTTTAGATCTCTGAGTGAAAGCCAGCCCAGACAGGAGATCTGTGCTGGCAGTGCCTAAAACCTGCAGGATGCAGGAAGCATCTGCCAGAAGGCAGCTGATGCATTTTCCTCTCAAGTGCATGGGCACTGGACCTGTTCCTGGAGTGATGGGCTTTACTGCCTCAGCTCAAAAAGAGAGCTGATTCTTTCATCTCAGGCTTCAGTTTCTAAACTGTACAGTTCTTATCCTGACCATGGAGCATTTCCTTCAACAAACTCTTGGAAAGAAATGTTCCTGTGAACTCTTATCTCACAGCTATCATAGTGGGCAGGTTGCTTTTTAAGGCAAGCAAGATTATTCTCCTTCCATTATTGTGGCTGTATGATGTGAAGATACTCAAAAATGCTAAGGCAATTAACACAGAGCTGTCCCACACTTGACAGACAAGAAAGAAATCTTCCAGGTCCTCTTCCTTGCTGCAGGCAAGGCCTTGGAAGCATGGAGATCTCTTTGACAATGACTTCTGACCACGCTCACAAATTCTGGCCGGTACTGAGAAGTGGGACAATCTAACTCCAGTTTCTGAATATGTGTGCAGCTTGCCTGACTCCACAATTGATAGATGTACTATCAGTAAACCCCCTGCCTCATTCTTGTGTAGAAGTAATTGTGGTTGGACTCACCCACTGCCAATATTTTCCAGTTCAGTGTACTTCATCATGGGGTTTCCCATGTTCACTATTTTCCCTGAGAGAAACCAAAATGCAAGATGCTCACTTTAAAGCAAAGATCTCTGCTTCCAGATGATAAGAAAGGCAGCCCCACTGTCTGGGTCTCTGAAGCCTTTGTGCTTGGCTGGGGAACAACAACAACCAGGCAGACAGCTCTGCAGTACAGATGGCCAGCACAGAGAGGGATTTTTCTACAGCAGTTCATGTGGGGAGTCCTGAGTGACCCTGTGACACCAGACTGAGGAGGAACATTTGGTACAGCTATGCTGACACATGCACACAACACACTGTCCCTCAGACAAGAAATACACCAGACGTACTCAGTAGCTGCAAGTACTTCTCCTCTGCCTCCTCTTGCTGAGCAGCAGCTCTGTCAGTGCTGGTGATGAACACACTGCCCAGGCTCGACTTTTCAGGCTGGGGAACAAAGGCTCCTTTAGACAATGCTGCTGCTGCTGCTGCTGCTGCTGCTGCTGCTGCTGCAGGTTCAGTGACAGTGCCTGTGTAGATCTGAGACAAGTAATGAGTTTGTGTCAGAAAGTTGGCTGTCAGAGATGATCCTGAGATCCCTTTCCAAATGCAAAATTTTAGGAAGATGTTGTCAGCCACGTGAAGGGCTCTTAAAAGGGATTATTTGGATGTCCCCTTTTCAGACTGGATGGGCCCATATCAAAGGCTGCTTTTACTTGACTTCATGACCACATTCATGTTCCAAACTCATGGATTTTCTGAAGGATGTCTGCCACAATGACCATTCCACTTCCTCCCCAAGGATTCCTTTCCCCTTCCAAGGGCTGCTGACACACTTATTAAAATGCTCTACCTCCTCCCACTGAGTTGTCTTTCCCTGCACCATCTTCGGGACGTGCCCAAACTGCAGCATCTCTGATTGGGAAAGCTCCCGTGTCTCTCGTCGACCACGGGGCTTTTTGTTTCCAGTCATTTGCTGGAAGTCTTCATGGGCTGGCACGTGAGATGTGAACATTTCCACCTCAAGTTAAACAGAACAAAGCAGTCAGAGACTACAGGTTGTCCCTGTGAGCCAAGAGTCATTGACTGTGAGGAAAGGGAGAGAACAGATTTACTAGGGTTACAGACTGTTTGTTCCAATCCTCCATCTGGGTCACCATGCCCCTCTGTAAAAATACCTCAAGAAAAAAGGAATGCAGGAACAGCCCAGCAGGAATCCATTTGTATGAGTGCTAGCAAAAAGGCCAAAGGACTAGCCTCACTGTGCAGGGCAGCTTCAGAGATTTGGCACACCAGGAGAAGTCCTTCAGAGTGGCTGTGATGGACCCTACAGCAGGATGGCACTCAGAGGCATCACCCCACCCACTGCTACTCTACACTGGAAAGGCAAGAAGGGCAGAGACCAGCAGATGGGTGACTGCACTGGCTATTGATGTTCCACTCACTTGATTTTGTACAGCCTGAAGCAGGGGATTATGTTTCTCTCTGATAAGTTTTATTTCTTCCCTCAGCCTCTTCTCTCTTGCCTTCATCCCAGCCTCAATTGCATGCAGCTCTGCATGCAGGTTGTCCTTGAGGTTCTGTAAAAAACAAGAGACATCTGTCACGAGTGGAGTGTCTTCCACTCTTGCACTCACCTGGTTTTGTTGATCGCCTGTCTGCTGATGGAGATTCATCTCCTCTTGGATGCTTCTCATGTCTTCCTTGTGCCTTCTCCTTACTGCCATGATGGCAATCGGAGCTTCGGGCAGCTCTGCTTGTGGCTCTGCCTTGATGTTCTGCAGACACAAATGCAGAGCAAGTCACAGGGAGCTGCCACCAGGCTCAGCTTTTTCCTCTTTCAGCCTCAAAACCAAATTCATTCAGCCACTTCTTTCTGCTCCCCTACCCACCTCTGCTTCCATTGTAACCCTCCCGTGCTAGCGCTGATCTCTGCACATCACAAGGCCCTGTGCTTTCAGTGCCTGTGGCACTCCTGGCCTCCTCGGTCCCAAGAGCTCTGTTTTATGCCTCTGCTCCTCTCCTTCATTCTGGCACCTGGGGAGCCAGGCTTACCTGGCCATTCTCCTGTACCTCTTCCACCTGCTGCCTGAGCTGCACCTCCTGCTCCTGGGCTGGGAACAGCTCTCCCTGAGCCTGCTGTGGCACCTCTGATAAAGCACTCTGCTCGTGCTCTTCCTCTAGAAGGACCTGCACAGAAAGCAAGACAAGAAGGCTTTCAACATCCCATACAACATTTGTGAGCCAGGTCTCAAAGACTGATGGCTTCACACGTTCCCAAAGCACTGTGCTGCTGCTGCTCTCCTGGCTCATTCTCTGCCCATGGGGAGGCACAGATTCCAAAGTGACACTGGCAGTACAATCAGGGTCCATCTGGGACTGAAGCTCCAACAGCCTCTCAGGCAGCTGACAGGGAAGGTGTGGCATTTCTCAAGGGTCTGCTGAGGGCCTCCCTCCACTTCTGCCATTTCCATTTTGTCTTTCCATCGTGACTGACACTCATCCCTGTCTCACAGCTCCATCCTGCCCACTCTGGGCTCACTCCTTGTGAGAGACACTTCTGGAGTTCATGTTCTCTTCACACCTGCCCCACCATACCTGCCTTTCTGACATCTACCCTCTTGTCACAAAATCCTGCTCATTCAGGACATGAGGATGCATGCACAGATCCTCTGATGAAGGTCAGACAGCCTGTACAGCCCCCTCAGTATCTGGAGGAGGGCCAAGGTGTTTATTCTTCCTCTTTGTCAACTGAGAATTCAGACCAGCTCTAAGAGAGACCCTCCTAAGGCCCCATCAACAAATGAACTTTCACATCCTTAGGGATGCCAAGGATGAAAATCATGTGGCATGTAATGCATGTATGACCAGATTCACCAAACACCACCTAAAACATGGAATTGTTCCACGTCACTAGGAAGGGGAGAAATGCAAAGAATGAACTGGGGGCTTCAGGGCAGAAGAGGCTGGAGGAGGAATGCAACTTTGAGGGGAAAAAACAACCATTTCTGGAGGGGAAACATCTCAGCCTGCTCAGGATCTGTTGATAGAACACGTCTCTCCTCTTCTTCTGAAGGGATGCCTTTGGGTGAGCTTTGCACCTCCAGCTGCCTCTGCCCAGAGCCAGGAAGAGTCAGTTATGGAATAGTTACATAGATAGATGGATAGATAAATAGATCTCGTGTAATTTGTCTTACTGTACTTTCTATTATGACACACCATAGCACGTGGCTGCCAGTGCCCCCCATCAGCAGCAGGAATCCTGAACTTGCTCTCCTGTTGCTTCATTAAACCACATCCCTGGGGAATCTGGAGCATGTAGGTCCTTATGGAATGAGATTACACCCAGACTACTGCTCTGGGAACTGAACTCCTTGTGCATCAGTGCTTGGGCAACTTCTTCTCTTGGTCACAACCACACTGACAATGCTCAAGTGGCTGTAATCAGAAATGAAGCCCAGCCCCTCCCAGCTCCTCTGATCTCTGAGCACCAGCCAGAATGCAAGGGACTTGATTTCCTGCCTAATGCCCAAATATAATCCTGATTGAATTATCTGACGATTGCTGAACCACAAGGCTGCCAAAAGGTAAGGGTTCTGTTAACACGAGAGTGATGTGCAAGGTCCTGCTGGCTGGCCTGGCATCAGAGCAGCTCCTTGTGCACCAATGTCCCTGCCCCAAACTACATCCTCTCGAGCAGGAGAATGTTGTGATAAAGTGCCTTTGCTAGCCAGAGGAAGAAACTAAACAGATCTTCTCCTCCTAGCAAATCAACAACCCAACAAAACAAACCATCAAAGTGACACCTAGTCCAGTGTCTAAAGCATCTGGGTGCAGTGAGGGGATTCTTGTCATGGAAGTGGTCCTTGTGAGGAGCACTGTCATGTAGGCATTTATGGAAGTGTGCCTGGAAGGACTCTCATGAGCCTCCCTTTCCCCAGGCTAAAGCTCCCTCAAGCACCTCCTCACTGGGTTTGTGCTCCCACTTCTCGCCAGCTCCCTTGGCCTTCTCTGGACTCGCTCCAGCCCCTCAATGTCTTTCTGCTTCAGAAGGGCCCAGAACTGGACACAGCACTCGAGCTGTGGCCGCAGCAGTGCCCAGCACAGGGCACAGCTCACTGCCCTGCTCCTGCTGCCCCACTATTGCTGACACTGGCCACGATGGCCTTGGCTTTCTTGGCCACCTGGGCACACGCTGCCTCATGTTCAACTGCTGTTGACTGCAACCCCTGGGTCCTTTTGAACAAGTTGCATGTGTGTCTTAAGATACAGCATCGGGAATTCCAAGATGTCTTTCCTGTAGTTATCAACACAAGACAGCAGTCAAGGACTTGCAGCTTCACCTAAACTCCAGGCTCCAATGGAGTTTTCAAATCTGCAGACTACCCCACAAAATGTATCAACAGAAACTTGCCCTTTCTGGTTTGTGCCTCAGAAGAAGGGTTCAGAATTATGCCCTTGGTTTCTTTTGCCACAAGGGACAAGAATGTCCCCCACAGCTTCACGAACAGCACAATCATCTCTTTGCAGCTTATCAAAAGCCAAAAGACAGGTGGGCAAAACCAGTCTGCGGATGTGAAGAATTCCTCAAGGAAATGGCAGAGGAATTCCACAAGCTCCAAACACAGCATTTCAGAAAGGGAAAACAAACAAAGCCCTGTGATCTGCAGCACTACCACATGTGCCCTTTGGCCATAGCACTGCAGAAGCCAAGTGTGCTGGTTTTACCCTGGGGGAAGGGCACACTAGGAAGTTTTTTCTGCATGAGAATTTCCTCTGTGGATTGATGGGACCATTTGGAGGCTGGTTTAGATGTTGACAGCCTGAGAAACCAATTGGAAAAGTCATTTCGCTCCGTGAATCCCATTTGAAGCAAGTAAACCCCGGGGAAGCTCCTTTGCATTGCCGGCCTTTCACAAGGTAACACTGACCTGGCCCGGGCCCGCTTCCAATGCGGCCAGGGCCAGGCGGGAGCGGGCTCCGGAGGCTGCTGGGCCTCGTTTTAACCAGGGGTCCCAGCGGCCAAGGGGAGGAGAGCCCATTGCTGGGATTCTCGCCTTTTCCCGGTGTGGCCGTGCTCGGCGGGGCCCTGCCCAGCCGCCCTCACGGCCTGGGGGGAGGCAGCTGGGCCCGGTTTGGGAGAGCCCCCCACGGCTTTGTGTGCTGGGCAGGGCAGAGGGAGAACCCCCGGCCCGCGGCTGGAACTGAATGCAGTCAGCGCGGGAAGAAAGCCATGGAGCCAAAGGCTTGTCACCCATTTCTCCTCTGACTGGACTAGGTAGTTTACATCCTGCCCCTCCAGCGTGGCCTGGGCGGCCTGAGATCCTGACACAGCTCCAGCATGGCCTGGCCCAACTCCTGCAACTTCCGTGTGAGATTTTAATTTTTTTTCGTAATGTTCAGATATCACTTACAGACTTCTGTCTTTCCTTGAGTGAGAGGGAGAAGAACAGAAAGGATACACTAAAATCAGTGAAATAAAAGCTAAGTTTCTAAATGGAAGGAGAATGATGAAATGACATGAAGGTTGGCTGAAATATCTTTTTGCAAGTTGTAGGCATGGACTGTACTTCACGAATAAAATTCCTTTAAACTATGGAGAAAAAGAAAGACATGGGAGGTGGAGCAAGGTGTAAAGTGTTTGAAGAATCCTTTGCCCTGAGGAAAAGGAGGGGAATCTCTCTTCCTGGGAATGAACTATAAACAGAGAGAAGTGAGCAAAAGAGAACTTTTGCCTTGGAGTAGCTCAACCTTAAAAGTAATACCTGATGACTATTTAACATGGTCCGCAACTCAGTTCTGAAAAGACGGTATAGTGGGAGGAAATTCATGCTAGCAGGTCCCAGGTGCCAGTCAATCATGAAAAAGTGGATTCTAGAGAGAACTGGGGATTTCCTCTCTTGGTAAAAGATCCTTATAGCTAAACCAAAAGAAACTCCTCTCCCTAAAATAAACTGAAGAACATTATTTAAGTAGGGAATTGACTGAAGTGTCCCTGTATGTTGTTCTTCTGTAACAACAGGGGAAGGAGGAACTGGCCTGAAAATCTGTTCTGAATTTACTATTTTTATTCTTTGTGTTGTTAATAATTTTTTTTCTTTATTGCCTTTTTTAAGTTTTAGGGTTGCTTCACTTTTACTCCTAATCCTATTTCACAAGAAAAGGTAAATATATTACAATTGGCAAACCTTAAACCATTACACCAAGAGACAGAGCGTCACTGAGCCAAGGATCCCGATGCTCACCCAGAGGCACCAGATTTTTGGTACCTCAACATGACAGACCAAAGCCCAGTTTCCAGCTCTCACTAGCTGCGGGAGAATTGCTATGTCCCTGCAGGTCTCCAGCTCTCAGCATCCTCAGCCACCAACAGCAAGTGCTGGCTGCTCAGCATCTTGCAGCTCTGTCTTGCACTGAAGACAGCACCAGCCAGAACTGGCACTTACCGGCTCGGAATATTCAGGTTGTGCTGTGAGCACAGCTGGAGGATTGTGGTCATTCAGCTCCTCTTTGGCCACATCTCCAGGGACTGAGAGAGTCAGTGGAGAGTCTGCTGTGGGTTCAGGGCTCTGTGAACAGACAGCAGCATGAGGGACAGGCAGTTACCTATCATTTATAACCTTACTCCTATTCAGCTCTACAACCTGCTCGACTAAGGACAAATGATAAACTGCCATTGCAATGTGATTCTAAGTCACTCCAACAAAATTAAAATGGGCTGGTTCAGCAGAATTTCATATGGCTCTGAATTCAATATTCCCTCGTGCTTACTATCAGCAGGCAAGGTTCCCTCTGAAAACTGAGCTTTGAGTGCTTTAAAGCTCTGAAATGGAAAATTAGAAAACAGCCAGTGATGCCTTTGCAATTGCTGATTCAGGTATGGGAATGGATTTTCTTTTAACCTACCCAGCTGGCCATCTACACCCTACTACCACAGGCCAAGCTCACAGATTCCTTCACAATTTTTAAACGTCAGGAACATCCAAGGTTCCTTTCTCACTCACCTCAGGATCAGCATGTCTGAATACACGTCTCAGGTGTCCTGTAGAGGGCAGGGAAAATGAAATAAATTATTTGAGAAAACTGGAGAGAGCCATAATGTTTTTAGAAATCCTTCTGAGAACATCTCCCTGTCTGCGTTTTCAAAGTTGTCCTGCTTGACCCAGCAAACTGAGGAAATGGCAGACTCTGCTCCCACAGACTCTCCCGGGGAGGGACTGAAACCCCTGCAGGTTCCTTGCAAATGCTGCCCACAGCTCCCTGGCTACAGACACCCCGTCTTTAGCGGAACAGGTTGACAGGAGCTTTAGCAAACCGGTGGCATCCTCATGCTCTTTCTGTTCCAAAATCAACCGGGTCACTAAAACAGAGCAGGAAGACATCTAAAAGCCAGATTAGGTTACACCCAGGGAAAATCTCTACTTACGTCCCAGGCTAGTCAGATAATATCCTGAATAACCAATGCCATAAACAGTGCAAACTGCAGCAACGAGTTGCTCAATCATGGTAGCACTGCTGTGCAAGTTTGCAGACTCTTCTGAAACACTAGAAAAAACAAGGCTCCTGTCACAGTGTGCAGCTGCCCACTGACAAACAGGAGGATGCTCCTGCACTGAGCACAGGCAAGAGCTGCTCTGCCACTGAGGCCTTGGGTGCAGCAAAGCAACCTTCTGATGTCACCACAGCAACGTGGCAACCATGCCCTGACATCACAAAGCAAACGTTCTGCATTGGTCTGTGAATTTATGCAAAGCAGTCCAACCCTCCCTACAGCAAACACAAAATCACCTGGGACGTTCTCCTCTGTCACAAAGCAGCACAAACTCCCCTGGTGGGACAAACCCTGTTGTTCAAGGGATCCTAGAGTAACTTGGAGATAGAAAACAAAGAGAACTTGTAAGCAGAGTGCTTACAAGAAAGCTACTCAGTGAAGGCAGGATGGATGTAAAAATGTCTCTAAAATGGCACAGGTGTTGGAGGGAAAACTATCTAAGCATTGGAGATGAAAAGGTGAAGGCAGTGACAGAGATGTGTGCAAGTCAGAAAGGGAAAGCTGTGTCTTCCTACACTGCAAAGAGATCTCACCTGCTAGCATTAGGGCACACAGGAGAGTTCCAGCTGAAACACACACCAGTGTATCACAGATATATTGAAAAGATCAATCATTTCTGACAACTTCTCAATAATAATTTCTTTATGAGTTTCAGCATCCTTGAAACACAGCTAAAGGTAACTTCTCATTCTTAGCCACAGAGTACTGTGGAAAAGTCCATGTAACCACAACTATACTACAGGTGGGACTAAACACTCCAATGGACAATGCACTTTTCAACCACCTGCTTCCTCATCTCCAGCAGGCCACAGGGCCACTATTCCTGTGGGTCTCATGACTCACAGAGATTACAGAGGAGGCCTTAAAAAAGAGGCTTTGCTTGATGCAGCAGCACATAGAGGGACATGTGGGAAATAAGGGCCATGCAACATCAAGACAGATGTCCCCTCTTTTCTGAACTCCCCTCTTCTCTTGCTGGCCCATTCATCAGGAATTTTGTTGTAATTCAGTTGCTGGCTTACTTTCTGGCAGGTTTCTTACACTGCGTTGAAATAAAGACCAACACCATCCAGCCAAGGTGCAACATTTGTAATTCAGGTTCTGTTTGAAGCCATTTAAGATGAAACGGGAAGAGATTTTCTAGGCAGTGCATTTCAATTTTTCTGAGAAAGCCAGCACACAGAGGAAAAGATGACAGGGCATCTTGGAAACACTCACTCCAAAAGACTGCTCCAGAATGTGATGAGACCAACAATCCTTGTGTCAGCATGTCACCCACAGGGCAGTGGCTGAAGGGACAGGGCTGGGCTACTCACAGAGGGACCTGGAAGGAGGGCAAGAGAAGGCAGTGTCAGCCAGAACTCCAGGCAAGATGGACGTAAGGAAAATACCCACTGTGTGTGGGGGGTGAGCTTCTGCCATTCCACCCAATATACTCACGTGAGACCTCATGGTGAAATGATGGAAAGACATAAAAAAAGGGGCATGAACTAAAAGAGATGGGAGAAATAGGTCTATATTTCCCTGCTCTGAAAAATGTTTCCATTTCAAGAGAGCGTTTAAAATAAAAAGAAGAAGTGACACTAAGCAGATCATTGCTAGATCACCTTTGCCAGTTTACATTGAAGAGACATGGTGGTGGGAGGGATTTTTACATTGTAACTCTCCCCTGATTGTGGGGAAAAAAAAAGAGAAGAAAACATTTCTGAGGAAAAAAGAATGCAAAACCTCTTGGTGAAGACAGCAGCATGAGTTCACTGTCACTGTAAGCAATGAATGCCTCGGCTAAAGCAACATCCTTCCAGGCGGCAGGACTCTAGGTCTGATGAAAATGCTGACAAAATTGCTGCCCCTTCCTGCTGCTGCTGCTTCTATCTCCAGAGAGTGAGAAATGTGCCAAATCTGCTGAGGACAGGCATAGACAGCGAGAAAGAAGCAATCAGCTGGCTGGAAAAAGGGGCAAAAAGAACGTCTTCCATTCTCTCTCTCCGTTTCCCCTTCTCGCACTTGACCTCCAAAGGGTTTGCAGCTCACCCCGCCCCGGCCCGCCCCGGCCCGCCCTGCGGTGCCCGGCCAGCCCCGGGAGCCGCCCCGCCCGCGCTGGTCCCGCAGCCCCGGCTCTGCGGCGCTCGTCCCCGCCAAGTCCGGCCCGCGCGGGGGCCGCGAGCGGGGCCGAGCGCAGCGCCCCCCTCAGGCCGCGCGCCGCCGTTGCAGCCGCGGCCGTTGCGCCGCGGGCGTTGTGGCGACAGTCGGCGATGGGCGAGATGGCGGAGCTGCCGCTGCCCGCCGGGCTCAACGCCGACACCTTCCCCGCCAAGCTGTGGCGCCTGGTGAACAGCCCCCGCGTCGTGTCCGTGCGCTGGGACGGCCGGGCCCAGGGGCTGCTCGTCGACCGCTGCCTGTTCGAGCGGGAGCTGCTCAGCCCGGGCGGCGCCCACGGAGCGGGCGCCCAAGGGGCGGGGCCGGCCCCGGACTCCTTCCAAGCCACGCACTTCGGCAGCTTCGTGCGCCAGCTCAACCTCTACGGCTTCCACAAGGTGCCGGGTGATGTCGGGGGCTGCCTGCACTTCAGCAATCCCAACTTTCGCCGCGATCGCCCCGACCTCCTCCTCCGCATCAAGCGCCTGACCAGGGCCAACAGGCAGCGGCTGGCGGCGGGGCTGGAGGTGCGCAGCCGCCAGCCCAGCCGCTTGCAGCAGCTCCACACGCAGCGGCCGCTGCTCGCCTTCTCTGCCGGGCAGCCCCCCAGAGCCGGTGAGACGGGGTGGGAGCTGCGGGCGCCGTGGCCGCTGCTGCTCCGTGCCCGGCCCGGGGATGCTTGGGGAGCTCTCCGTGAGTGCGTGGGAGCCGAGGGGCTCGGTCGTGGTCAGGCCCAGCCGGAGGGAGCCTCCTGCTCCTCTGGGGCGCAGGGGAAGACACCTGGCAGTTGGGTTCCTGGCAGTTGCTTCCTGCCAGGGAATGGCAGCAGGACACTTTTCCCAGGCAGTTGAACGAACAGGGGAGAGCTAAGTAGGCAAGGAACTGGGTATTGAATAGCCCCAGAATATTTTTTTCTTTTTTCCTTCCTCTTCTTTCTCACCTTACTTGGCGGGGGGGGGGGGGGGTCGGGGAGGAGCTTTTTGTCTTCCCTGACAGAAGTACACTTGCTGCCAAGGGAAACACACGCAAAGACCACTAGTGACCCAGGCTTTCCTTTGCTTCCTTTCTTCTTCCCTCACTGCTGCATAGCTCCATCATGCCAGAACTTTGCTGCTGCCTCAGCTGAGGACGCAGAGCTGCTTCCAGGCTCTTCCAGGGGACGTGCAGGTGCTCAGGAGTCTGAGGCTTCCCCACCACCTGCCAAGAAAGTCTGTGCCTCCTCTGGACTTTCTGGCGCTTTAGCAGTGGAAGAAGCATCAAGGGAGCTCCTGCGCAGATTTAATCTCAGCCAGCTCACCATTCCGCTGGTTCACATCGAGCCTGAAGCTGCCTGCAGGGCCCTTGGAGAGAGCAGCAGCTGCACCTCTTCAGGGCAGCACATCCCAGCCAACAGTGCTGCCTCACCTGAGGATGCAGAGGTGCCTCCAAGTGCCTCCAGGACAAGTGCAGGTGCTCAAAAGCATCAGGCTTCCCCAGCACCTCCTGAGAAAGTGTTTGTCACCTCTGGACTTCTTGGCGAGTCCAGATCAGTGGAGCCAGGCACGTACAGATTTCAACTCCGGCCTGAGCTTATTATTCCACCGGTTCCTGTGCACCATCAAAACACTTTGGTTACAGTTCCGGAGCGGTGCAGCTGCGCATCTCCTGGGCAGCACTTGCCAACCTACTGCCCATCAGGTAGGGAAATAGTTTCTACCCTTGCTTTTCAGAATGGTCATGAAAATTAAGCTTAAAATATTTCCCTGCACTGCTCTGTCATGGGTAGATCTCAAGTGATAATGAGGAGGAAAGGGGTAGGTGTTCTAGGAAGTGGAACCATGAAAACAGAACCCATCTCTGTCTGCTTTTCCTGTCCTTGCTGTAGATTTGGAGGGGGTTCTGGGCATTTTCCAGACAGCCAATCTGTAGGGGTGCAAGGGCAAGGAAAAAAAACCCTTTGTCTACAACTGGTCAGTGCAAGGTAAATGGCCATCTTTCTCGGAATGAAGCCAAACTAGGAGCCTGATAGGGTATTGCAGTGTTTCTAGGTTGTCTCGCCTTCAAATAATGCTATTAAAATTCAGTGAGCTCTGTGTGTTCCCAGAACAGCTGCAGTGGCCGAATACAGCCTCACCCACAAGGCTGCTTTTTAGAATAAACTCACACTTTAATTTCAGCATGTGTGTCTGCAGATCTGGGCTCTTCCTGGGTGAATCCACTTTCTGTGGTTTGTTGTGATGAGAAACTGTGAGAAGCTTCCAAATCCAAAAGCTAATGGGGAGATAGAAAAGGCAGTGATTATCAAGTGTTTTTTTGTATGTGTAGATCAATTTTTGAATCAATCCTTTAATATACATACACGTCCTTTAGAAGAAAGACTTCTCAAGAGCTAGAAGTCACTCTTCCCATTCCCTGGGAAATTTGAATACACGTCTGGAATTGAGGTTGCTGTGTGCTTCTTGTGATGTTTCATCCAAGGCAGCATAGAGCTCAGTGTCCCAAAGCCGCATTCTGGAGCCTGACCCATGCGTTTGAATTGTTGCAGCCAATCCAGGCACTTCAGCCCCCAGTGCTCCAGCTGGCTGTGCTGCTTATGCACCATGGAGAGCTCCCAGCTGGCTCTGGAATACTCCTGGGGAAGAAGAGTTGCCACCCCCAGATCTGGACATGGTGCTTGAGACACTGGAGGAGATGCTTTCGTCCTCCCCACGTGAAAGGTCTCGCTGTGCTCAGGTAAGTGCACTGAAGAGGGATGAAAGGGACTGGACGGAGAGCTTTGGAAAGTTTTTACATGGCTGAGAAACAAAGGCTTCTTGAATTCAGTTGTGAATGGACAGGGAAGGATTTGCTTGCTGAAGGAAGGTTTCTATGGGAAGGGGAATGAAAAAGTGTGTGCCCTTGGTGAGGACGAGAGGTGTCAGCCTGTGCTGGCCAAGTTTGGGTGCTCCTTTTCCTGGGCAGAATGCCTTCTGCAGGGGCGTTAGCGGTGAGGAAGTGGAAGCTTTGTGCATTCAACCAGGCTTTGTTTGATGGGAAAGAAGAGAGGAGTGTTTGGAGAATGCTACAGAAGGCCAAGTGTCCCTTGCAGGGAGGGGCATGCGAGAGGTGCCTCTGCTGCAGCAGCAGATGTGGGCTCTGCCTCTTTGGTGTTGGAAGGCCAAGGGAGAGCAAGGGCTGGGCTGGAGCTGCTGCAGCTGCTGTGTGAGCCCTGCTGTGTGTGTAGGTGCTCCCAGAGCTGCGTTTGGGGATGGGCTGGAGCTGCAGCTCTCTTGCCCTCTCAGTAACCTGGTGCCTGCAGTCCAATTTCTGTCTGGGAAATCCTCCACTGGGCAAACTGGCCAGTCTTGCTCTCCATGTCCCAGAGCTGGGTCACCTTGCTGTTGGGCATGTGTGTGGGAAGAGGTGTGTGTTGCCACGCAGTCCCTGCAAAGCTGCAGCCTGGGTGAGACTGTTCTGCAGAGGGCTGTGGAGGGAGGAGCACATCCCTGTGCCAGGAGCTGGCAGGACTCCTTCCTCAGCAGCCAATCTATGTGTTCAGTGTCACCCCCACACTCAGCACTGTCAGCTTTGACAGCTTTTGGATCATGTTGGAGAAGTCAAATCTCTCTGGCTTTTCAAGGTTTTTGGGGTCCACATTTCTTGTTAGGAACAAGAGATGAAGTATGTGAGCCACAGAGTTGTTGGACCAGATGTCTTGTGTAACTGGTAGGAAGGGTTTATTTCTTTGTGTTTCTCTTTCAAGGGGAATATTAATGCTGCCCCTGAGTCTTCAGGAGGGGAGCCTGTGACCAAGGCTGCAGCAGAGGGAGCTTTGCCTGGTGCCGCGAGCTGTGGGAACAGTTCCCAGGAACACGAGGAGCTTGGTAAGGACAGAGCCCACATTGGTTTAGGGAGGTGTGGGACAGCTGCTCTGAGCCTGCGTGTGGCAGGAAGGGAGATGAGAAGAGTTGAGTTCTTGTCTGCAGTGTTGGTGCTTCTGGGAGCCTTTAGTTCCAATTCTGCAGTGACACAACCTCCCTGAGCCCTGCCCTCCACGCTTCTCCAAAGGCTCTGACATTGAGTCTTCTGCTGTGGCAAGAGAGCCAGGAGTAAACCTGACCTTGTGGGAGTTGTGTCAGCCCCAAGCCGGGTGTCCCCATTTGGTTTCCTAACTCAGCTGCCAGCAGCCTTCAGCTTCAGCCATTTCAGAGAGGACTGATGTCTCTGTCAGCACAGACAAAGAGCAAGGCCGGGTTTCTTTGTGGGAGCTGAGACTGTCTGTGTTTCAAGGTGTGGATTTGGGTGCGATTTGCGCTGTGAGTGCTGAGACTTTATCGAGATACTGCAGTGCTATCCACAGGTTTGAACGCTTGGATGGATCCCTGCTCTTTAAAGAGCAGGCTTCCAATTCCCAAGTGAGAGTCTGCCTTTCAGGCCATCTTTTACGCTCTTTGATAGAAGGACAGTTACTTCTAAAGGAACAGATGGAGACAGGCCTATATGAACTCAGTGTTTCCTTTGCTTCCCAGATATCCACCTGATCTACCTTGCCAGGAGGGCTGCCCTGCGTGCAAAGGAGGGAGCAAGGGAGAGCCTGTGACCATTGGGCAGGTGGAATCCCTCTTTTTATATGTAGATGTATAGGTGTCTATATAGTTATATTTATACATGCTTATATTTACATTTATAGATTTATGGAGTTATGTTTATGCATGTATATATATTTATAGACCTATATAGTAAAATATATATATCGAGTTATAGATGAGATAGAATCATGTCTATGCAATTATATTTATAGATTGGCAGAGTGCATTTATATATGCGTAGCAAAATATTTAAACATAGACGTAATATTTATAAGTACCGTAAACATAAGTAAATATGTAAACTTGCAAGTAATAAGAAGTAATATTTATGAAGTTGCATTGTTGCACAGTTAAGTTATATGGATATTTAGGTGGATAGATGGATATTTGTGCAGGCTTAGGCTGCATTTTTACTTTCTTTTTCCCCTGCCGGATGCCTTTCTCATCTCTTGTTTTTCCCCTCTGTCCCCTCCTCCTGTGCTGGGTCCGAGCTGGCGGCCGGGCCGGGCGGAGCAGCAGTTCCAGCCCCGGGTGTCCCTGGAGAGGTGGGAGCTGCCCGTGGCCCCAGGCACTGTCCCCTGAGGAGCTGCTGAAGGACGGTGAGACTGAGGGGACTGAGGGGGCTGAGGAGGCGGTGACACTGAAGGGATGGTGACCTGGAGGTGCTGCTGGGGTTGAGGCTGTGGGGCAGCAGAGGGCAATGGTGGCACTGAGGTGACAGGGAAGTGGCACAGGCTGAGGGGGGTGGCGGCGGGTCTAAGGGGATGGGATGGGTCAGAAGGGACTGAGGGGGGTGAGGGGACTGCGGGGCTCAGAAGAACCTGAAGGGGACTCGGGGTTTGCCGAGAGCATGGTGGGGCTGAGGGGATGGAGGGGGCCAGCAGGGAGCACAGAGGGCTGTGGGACTGCAGCTCTGGCAGGCCTTGGAAGCCATTGCTGAGCCTCCACTTGTGCCACAGCTGCAGTGAAGGCCTGGAAGACACCAGAAGAACTGACAGGAGGCAGCAGGGAGGAGCTGAAGGGCAGGAGCAAGAGGAGCGAGCAGGGAGCTGCTGCTGTCCACGAGAGCCTGGGTGAGGGCACAGGGCCGGGGAGGCAGGGTGGGGGTGAGGGTGCCGTGGGCTGTGGCCGTGGGCACTGCCCGGCGGGGCAGGAGCGGGCCCTGCCCGTGCTGGGGCTGCTCAGCGCAGCTGCCCCGGCCGGCACAGGGGCTGTCCTTGCAAGGCAGCTGTGCCGGCAGGGCCCGGGAGCTGTGCCGGCTGTGCCGGGCTGCCGGGGGCTGTGGGACAGTCCCGCCGCGGCTGCGCTCACCACAGCCTGGCCCGCTGGGCCTGCTTTTTCTTCCAACCCTCCTGGGGAGGTGCTGAGGTTTTCTCTTTGCTTCCCTGATGGAAGGGCAGGTGCTGCCAAGGGAAAGGGCCTGATCCTGACTCCGTGTTCCCTTTGCTTCCCAGATGTGCCATGTGCTGTCCCTGTCCAGGAGAGCTGCTGTGCACGGGACGAGGAGACCGAGGGAGAGGCTTTGGAGCTGGGGTTGCTGGAATCCCTCAGCATCCTTGTTCAAGATAGATGGACTTGCACATAGGCAGCAGTAATTATATGGAAATAAACATATGTGGATTGCTATTTGTATAGAATTATATTTATATGTCTGTTGTTATATTGATGGACCTATGCTATGCATATATGTATGCATACACATACATATTTGTAGTTACAGATATGTGTATATATGTGTCTAAGTAGATGTGTATATTATGCTATCTACTTTTAGTTCTGTTTCCTATGTATACGTTTTTCTGTACATATGTATCTATTTGTTTTGATGCAATTATAGGTAGATGGCGTTTTAAATAGGTATATTGTTATTTGCATAGGTCTATATGTTTTATTTTTAGATGTGTAATAATCAATTTCTAGATGTCATTCTATTTACATTTGTATCCAATTGAATAGCTCTGTACTGGTGCAGTTATATGGACATTTAGTTTGGCACAGAGATATTTTTAAATTTATAGATAGGTTTTTTTATATATTTGTTTATCTATATTGTATTTAATATGTAATATTTAATCTATCTTTACAGCTGTGTGTAGTTATATGTTTATATGTATTTATATATATGTATATATGTGTTAATTGAGTTCTATTTCAACATGTATGGAGTTGTAGAATGGTAGAGATTTACCTATTTAGAGAGGGAATGCATATATTTGTATTTCTATATGGCCTGTACACTTGTAGTAGTATGTAATAAATTAGGTTGTTAAACACTTAATTGATCTTTGTGTATAGTGAGTTGTTGTAGATGTTGGCAATAAATTAATCTTTTTGTTAACTGGAGTTAGTATTTGTATATATTTCCATAGCCTTGTTGTCCTAATGTAATAAATTCCTTTTTTTAACCTTAACAGAGATTGGTGTCGTTCTGTATTGTCAACACGGGTGTCACAATTTGTAACAAACTCTATTTTTCAGCTGAAATCAATATTCTTGTGTGTCTGTCGATCAGCAGTGTGGCTGTAGCAATGTGCAAGAAATGACATTTGTCGGCTGAGATGGGTGTTGTGTGATTTGTGCTGTCCAAAGCAATGAGCAGGTGTAAAGGCGATGGCGCTGGAGGATTTTGATTGTGAAAATCTCCAGCCATGCCCAGCACATGTCCCACGTACACTCAGGCTGGGCAAGGAAAGGGCAGATTTGGGATGGCAGCAGAGGCACATGTTCACCAAGAACTCCCTGCAAAGCCTGCTGAGGAAACTCCAGGACTCCACTGGGCACAGAACTTGTGCTCTGTGGATTTTCAGGTCATTCCATTGATGTTTGGTTCTTTATACGCAGACATCCATATATACAAATAGAGATATATATATATATATATATATATATACACATGTAGGAAGTACTCAGTGAGCTGGAACATAGGAAGGACAAGGATAGCTTTTCTTTAGTCATGCAGTGTGTAATAAAATGGTGTAGGAATAGCCACCAACTAAGCTGTGGGAACAGCTCATTCTTGGTCTTAACAGGACATTGGGTACAAGAAAGGACCAGAATCGTAATGATTCACCTCCTGACTAAAATCAAAATGGTTCATGATGTAAAACTACCTGGTGATGGAAATAACCAATGTCCCTGGGCTGGGGCAGAAGCCTGGGAGTCAGACGCTTGGAAAAAGAGACCTGGCAAAGCCAGCCCAAGGTGCAGGCACGTGTTTGGCTCAAGGCAAGAGGGAGCTTGGACTGCCAGCACTGGAAGGCACTCCAGGCTAAGGAGCTGGCCGGTGGCAGGGAGCAGCTCCTGCTGGCACTGCAAGGGAAGGACTGGCAGCACGCAGGAGGAACGGGCACATTGCTGATGGACAAGGGAGCTGTTCCTGAGCTGCCAACAGGACCCCTCCTGGACCTGCAGTTACAGATCAGTTGCCCATCCTGCAGGCTCTGCTTGGCTTTTGGAGCTCAAATCCACTGCCGAGAGCAGACCTGATTATAAATGGGATCAATGATAAGACTTCAGCACTTGTTGCCCCACTGTTAATACTGATTTTTTACTTTCTAGGCTATCTCTGCATTACATACCCTGGGTGTTTCAAAAGGTAGTGCTCAGCATTTAGAACCATGTCTTCTCTCCTTTAGCAGATTTCTAGAACATTCATGCTTCTCTGTGAAGAAAGGGCAAATTTAAGAAAGGTTTTACAACAGCATGGTTCCATAGAACTTTAGTTCAACTTATTTTCTAAGGAACCTCTAGTATCAAGACACTTTGCTAAAGCAGTTAAGGGTGAGAATTGCTGGGCTGGTTTAGAATTGAATCCAAATTCTCTTTCAATCTTTGCAATATTTCCATTAAATCCGATTAATGTCCAGGAATCAAAATCTCGATTTCCCTTTTGTTCTCTTTCTTCCTAGTAAACAAGGCGTGTGTATATTTTTGATTTTGATTTTAATGCCAGTAACCCACTGGACTAACTGATACCATGCAACTTCTTTATCATTTACAATTACCCATGGTTCTCAGGAACACAACTGTTGAAGGAAGGGAAGAGACCAAATCCTTTAAAGGAATGAACTAATAGTTACTTTACATCAGTTTGTAAGCCCTTAGGTAAATATACTATAATCTAAATACAATGTATATATGTACAGGTATGAAGTATCAGCTGAAGAAATGCTCTACATAAACAAGATCTCATCTACAGTTTTTGCTAGCTTCGTGTTTTGTTCTTTCTTAGTAAAATCAGGAAGAGAAATACTACTGTCCTTTCCAAAATTAATTGGTTAAAAAATTGACAAGTTTGATGAAGTTTGATTTAGGATAGTTCAAATAATAATTTTAATTCTCTCTTGCTGAAGAGAAACAAAATTGACACTTTGTGAGTGGTAAACAATAGACATTATTAACAGGAGCATTGCACAAAGTATCTTTGGGATATTGTAGAGCAGTTAATATGAAGATCTCATAAATGATGGAGATAAGAGACCTGGGTGCCGAAGATGAAAACATCATTTGATAACAATAAAAAGAGCTTATCTAGCTCATCTTAATTATACTTAAAATGTGCTTTATATGGATTAGATGTATAGTGATTGAAAACTCATCACTTCTTTTATGTTGCCGAATAATTCATGCTGATCATTTTAGTCTCAGCCCACAGATTTAAAAGATAAACTCATTGCTGCAGCTTGCAGTATTGACGCAGTGTCACTTGATTTGGCACTGAAGGGTCAGAAAGCATTGTGAGTGACAGAGATTTAACTTCACTTTGACTTCAGTTTTTGTCTTTGCTCTTCTGGGCTCCTCCACGGTTGTATATGAAGGCTTGTCAAACCTGTGATAACCAGATATCTAGAATTTAATTCCATGGTGTCAGCACAGCCCTCTAGAACCGTTTTAAATACAAAATGTCCATAAAGAACCTTCGGATATGACACAAAAGCTGTGGAACACACAAGCCCTTTTGGATAGGCAAATAAAACATGGCATCTACCTTTCAAAATGCTATCAAACACTTTCAGACAGCTCCACGAAGTTTCTCTAGTAGGGCTGCATGTTGTTTACATTCCTTATTTCCCAAGGGAAAATTGAGGTGTACTAGAGTTAGATAGTTCGTCATTCAGGGCTGTCCTTCAGTTTCCCACCTACCTGTGCCTCCAGGGGAGCTGGGTGTCCAAACTGCCTGTTGGGCTGGTGGAGATCTCATCCTTGCTTCAGGTGCCTTAAAGTGGACCTTTTGATCCATTGAATCTTCACTGTGGGATCTGTTGTGCCTCATTTGCTGCTCCAGAAGGAAATGGGTCTCCCATACACACCTGCACCCCTAAGACATGGGCTGCAGGGCAAGTGTCTTGGGTACAGGAGATGAGCTGCTGAAGTGGAGGATGAGATATGCTGCTCATCGTGTTTTGAAATAGAAATAGAAATAGAAATAGAAATAAATATAGAAATCAATTCATATAAAATATGTATATAAATAAATCTAGCTCAGCACTGAGGCATAAGGGGCTGCAGGAGATGTTTGGAGCTGCAGAGGTGCTCCGCTGGCACATCTGCTGTTAACTCCCAGGAGAAATCCAAGAAGCTTTGTTGAGGTCTGATTTATGAGTATGTATCTCATTTAGATTGGAGAAAACAGAGACTGAATACAAAGGATATGCTGATCACTTCAATCTTTTCTCTGTGATCTTTTCCCAAAGTATGCGGTTTCCAACCCACTGCAGTCAGCAAGAATCCTTTCACTCACCTCAACTGAACAAACTTTTGATCATAATATCAGACACTGCTGCATGGATATTTATTGAAGATGTGATAGCCAGTCTGCTGCATGACTGAGAGATGGGACTGCAAAGGAGGGGTACAAAAAGTAATCCAAGCAAGAAGCCAAAGTCCAAGCAGAAAGAAGTCAGATTTGAAGTTGAAATCAGAGTTGAAGTCAGAGTTGAAGATATTGAAGCCATTGAAGTTACTGAAGTTCTTGAAGTCACTGCAGTCACTGAAGTAATGTATTGTTCTCTCAGGTCAGCCTTCTAGACTGTTGCAGCCCCAAGCAGTCACATCCCCAGGCCAGAATGTCCCCCCAGTTACAGAATCAGCCTATTGTTCGCATTACTTGGCAGCCTTACAAAAACACATAATTCCAAAAAACCTGATAGCTGCACATGAAGCTCTTTGCTTCATATCTGTGCTTTCTTATTCCATGGTCTACCCGACCAAAGCCAGAATGTCTCGACCAACTGGGCTCTCTGTTCCACACCCTACTTGTTCTCCTATACCAGCCCTGTCTTTTCGACACTTATTCTGGTTTTTTGATACTATTCCTTTCAGTCAGTGACTGCTCAGCAGACTTCAGATTGCTTCAGAAAATACTTGACATAGTTTGACAGTATTTGATTCTGCCTGTATTTAACATCCTGCTTTAGTAAGCATTAAGTGTACTTCATGTTTTTCCTTACATTATTTGTACAGTCCCACTTAAAAGTAAATGTGAAAAAAAATGATTGAAAACTTGTACAGGTTGAATTAAAAGATACTGAGTTGTAGCCGTTAGGTGTATAAAATGGGTTAATATTTGAAATATGTGTTTCTGTGTTATTATTCTCAATTTTAAGCTAAATTTCTCTTTGATCTGTCTATTGCTTCATTGCCTTCCCTGAAGGGCAACCTTCTCAGGCAGGTCTAGGGAATACCTCAATGTAAACAGCCTTTTTGTCTTCTGAAAACTGACTTTTCTCTTACCTGGAAATCACAGATCACATCAGGAGAGGATGTTTTTTCCAGTATCCTTTACCTGCTTTATCCAACACTAATCTGAGTCTATGTGGATTACCAGGTACCACGTGAAATGCAAGTTTGTCCATTCAGGCTTTACTCATTCTGCAGTTCTTGAGGTTTAAAGAGGGATTATCCATCAGTTCCTGGGGAAAGCAGCTCTTGAGCATACCAGACCAAACAGCATCATCTCAAATCATGTTCTTCTGTGTGTTTGGTGCATCCGCTTGCCCTGCAAGACACAAAATCCAAACTTCTGAGGTTTAAGTTATGATAGAATGGAAGAGTTGTTTGTATTGTTTAATGCCACTTTTGCCCATCCATTCAGGATGATAAGAGGAAGGACTCAGAGTCACTGGGATCATTCAGCTGTTTATTGCAACTTGAAGAATGAGACACGAGGTAAGAGAGCTACAGAGACAGGTACAACAGGCCTTTGCTGCAGTTGGTTACCTAAGAACTCTGCCTACAGTGATTTCCTGTTACACATGTTTGTAGGCTGTGTTTAATGCAACCTGCAAGGAAAACATGAATTATTGGTTGTGTTGTAACATTACCTGTAAGGTGTTTCTCTAAAGACAGCTGTGCTAGTTTGTGAGGAATTTGTCTCCTCCACAATTCTCATGATAATAATAATTTGGGATATATGAAAGTTATGTAATTTAATTGTTTTAAATGCTCCCTCTAATTTATTTTTTTTTAAACCATAAAATTATTGATTGATTGATCAATTGATTGATCGATTGAAACCCTTGAAAGGCTTATCAGACTGGCTGAGGATTCACAAGCACACTTTTCTGCAATGCTTCTACCAACACAGATACTGAGGCTGCTGTGGATGTGCAGGAGCTTTTCACAGATGTTGCACTCTTCCTGCTGGGCACAGGCATTAGCACAGAGGAATTAGCGAATGCATGTTTTGACACCACCCTGTTTGCAGTAGTCTAGGAACTGTGATTAACCCTGGTGCCACTGACAGGTCCCTGGCATGTGCTGATGCCTCCAGGTGGGGAGAAGAGACATCAGGCTCCTTGGCAGCATTCCCAAAAAGGCCATGGGACAAATGGGAAGATCACTTACATCCAGCTGGACTTTGCTGCGGGCTCTGAATTTGGGGATTGCAGGGATCAATCCAACAGATCACCCACACTTCTGCAAAGCCTGCAGCAGAGCTTTGCTGAGAATGCAGCACTGCCCACAGTGCCCGGGGCTGGCGCTGAGCGAGCCCTGCATGGGCTGCTGCCCCAGCACCATCCGAGGCTGCCTGGTGACACAGCAGGAGCTGGTCCCCACTGGCGGGGGTTTATCCTGTCCCTGGAGGAGCTCTCAGGAGCCCAGAGAGGAGCACAGGGCATAGAGCACGGGAAGCTGAACTTCCATGTCCTTGTTGGTGACACTCTGGGACAGGCTCGGATCAACGGGCCGGAATGATCTGAGCAGCTCAGACGCTGGTTGTATCCACACCTGGGGCAAACAGGGCCGTAGGAAATGTATCACTGGCAGCTATTCTTTGTTTGGCCATTTTCATGGTGAGGAAAGCATTTGTATCTGAGTTTGGCTTTATTTGACTATGTACTTCCTGGGAGCACAAAACATATTTTTCATGAATATAAGAAAAATTTTTGATTGCTATTTTATGTGTACATGATGCTACATGTAAACCATCCTTATTTTACATACCAGTGGCCTGCCTTAAAGAACCTATGACTTTGCATGTATTATTGCCATAATTTGGTATCTTTTGGAGGAAGCAGCACGGTTCATTTGAACCAAGTCCTTCCTTACATTTCAGAGGAAAAACAAGTTGTGTGAGAGCTCTGCTAGCTGTGAATGCAAGAAGTGAAGAATTTTACTGCTATGGGAAGTGCACATTTTTCTCTGAATTCTTACATGCTGACTTCCTTGGCAGTGACTTATTCTGTGGTAAGTGCTGAATTGGATAGCTTGGTTTGGGGAGATGCCTTTAGTTTATGGCACACAAGGGTCTAAAGAGGGTGTCTGGGTGTCCCTGTGCTCTGGCACCAGCTGAGGTGTGGAGCACTTCTAGGGCTGCCCCCAGGTGTGATGAGCTGAAGTTAAAGCAGAGCCTTCTGCTGAGCAGCTGCTACCACCTGACAATGGACAACAGGGCCTAATATAAGAAACAGAGGCTTCTTCATTTCTTACTGAGGCCCAGAGTCTGATAAAATGGGTTCTTCATCCTGCTGTGATCAGTGAATCTCAGGATGAATTTTCACAAATTTCCCACCCTGTTTCCTTTATACCTGCCAGCCACATGTGCCATGATATCCTGCTGCTCAACTTCCTTGAGAAAAGCTGTCATCTCTTTGGGACAGGCTTCTTCACTAATAGTTTGACTCAAAATTGGCTCACTGATGTCTCTCTAATTCCCAAGTTATTGCAGAGCTACAGCTGCCTTCTAGGGATGTACCCTGCTGCTCCGTTGATTCATGTGGGGTCTTCTTTGCCTACCTTTTTCAGGAATGAGCTAGAAGAAGCTATTAAATGTTCAAGGGAAGGACTTGTGTTTCCTACCTCATCCAGGGTCATTTAATTTGAAAAGTTTTAGACTCTGATTTTTAACAGGGGGCCAGACTTAAAAATCTGACCAGTCTTTGGTCCTGACTTAAAAATCTCTCAGCACACTCCTGTTTTCCACATCAAAGGTTTTTACACTCCAAAAAAGTATGTTTCACTGAGTTTTAGTAAAATATTAAGTGGGTGAAGAGCCCTCCACTTAGTATTTTTGCTTAATGGAGATTCCATAGTGATCCAGAATGAAGTGCTTGATTTGCGCACTCCTGAAAACCCCATGCCTTCCTTCTGTCATGCTATTTGTTGCCAATGTGTTTGTTTGAAGATCATGCATTTAGTAATGTTGTGTTAAAATCACCTGATACAGTATCACTTCCCAACTTGAAAACAACATGCTTAATTTTTGCACCACACCTAGACATGTTCTTCATCTACTTTCTCTATTATAATTGACCAGTCCATTCTCTCCTGGATCACTAATTTGGTCAAATAAGACTAAAATGCAATGTTCCCTTGAAACATGGTAATCTAGTCAGTATATTTCATTCTTTTCCCATTTGTTAGGTATCAAGACTTAATTCTGACATGTAGTAAACAAATTCTTTCTGTTTTAGGTGGCAGAGGACGTGAATTCCATTGAAATTGGCTCATTGATTTTATTGTCAGAGTCACTCATGAACTGTTTCGAGTTTGGATAACTAATTAATGCATCAGTGCCTCTAACAGACAGGGAAAAGGTGATTATGAGTAAGTAAATCATAGCTTGCTTTGGCACGCAGTAATCTTCATTTTAAAAAGAGAATTTCATTACATTTTGGAAGTTTTGAAGACACAAAAGGAGACAAAAAATCTTTCAATTTTTAGGAAATATCAGAGATAATTATGAAAGTCTTAATGTGAGAATCTACAGAGTATCCTTCTTAATGACACATGTAGCTGTGCAGGTTTATCATTCCTACATGGAAATATATGAGGAAACAACCAGAGGTAAAGGATTTTTTCTAAGACTTTTCAGGAATATTTATATCTGATGTATATTCCAGCTCTAAACTCTGTGTGTTGTTGAAAGAACACCAATGCCCAGATAGCCTGGTTTCCTTTGACAAAACTCTTTTTTCCAACTAATTTGCAACTTGTTCCCTGTTCTGCTTGGGTCAGCAGAGCAGTTCTAGTCTGTCTCCAGCTGGAAGCTGTCTTTCCCTTTCTTCTTCCTGGTCCAGAATCTCCTTTAATTCCTGCCTCCCACAGCTCTGCCCACTGACAAGTAAGTGCAGCACCAGTTCGTGGTCTGGATCCCTGTGTGTTATTTGATGCCATTCTGCAGAACCAAGTGGAGATGTGTGGGCTGTGCAACTATTTGTGGATTTCTGTGTTTTCACACCAACATGTTGTCACAGATTTAATGCCACTTCTGCCCCTGAAGTCTGTGTATGTCCATTTATCTACTGCTATTTCTCAGAGCATAGTGTACCTTGTGCTTTTCAGCTGGGGCAGAATTCTTTTAGCAAACATCATGTGAATTTTTGAGAAGATACCGTGTAAGAGAATTGAAGAGAGCTGCATCATACAGAACAAGAACAGTGTGCAATATGAGGAGAATCTGAGGCAGAGGGTATGTAGTTCTTACACACTGGATAACAGCCAAAAGTACCTATTGCTACAGAGCACCTTGCAGACTCCTCCTATGCTTCCTTTGTGCTCAGCCTGAGTTGACACATGCTGGTCTCTGAGCTTGTGTATAGCCAAGCAAATTGCCACGGAGGGTACTGTAGAGCCTCCAGAATGCAGAAGAACTTTAGGACACATTTAAGCCTCACAGACATGCAAAAAATCCCAAACCAAACCAATACACCACAACTCACTGAAAAAAAAAAAAGTCTAATAAAAACCCCATGGAGATTTGTTTACAGGTTATAATAAATTGTCTCATGTCTCCTCCATTCTGTAATTCAAACTACACTTAAAGTTAAATTAATAGGACAAAGAGAGATTTCATCAAGACTGGCAAAGTTTTGGGATGGGTGGAGCCCACTATCCCCTGCAGAAGAGCCTGCTTCCTCTGCCAGTCTGTATGGATTGATGGCATAGCCCTGATCTGTGGCAGAGCAGCCTCCTGTGGCACCTACAATGTGATTCAACAGCAGTGTAAGCTACTCTCACGCTGGATTGCCCAAGTGCTGCTCTGGCAGCATCCTCAGTTCTCTCTTGCACCTCCTTCCCTCTGTGCATGCTGCCCTGGCAGCTGAAAGCCCAGCTGCATGAGGGAGTGTCTGTGCTCTTAGCCAGAATTTGGGTTTGCTCTTTGAATATTTGTACTGCCACATGCTGTGGAACCCACAGGTGAGAGCTTCACGGCAACAAAAAGAGGGCCTGAGAGGAGGGGGAAAGGCTCTGAGGTCAGGCAAGAAATGAGGGAAAAGGGGAAAGGAAAAGGACAGAAGAGAAAATTCACAGGAATCGGTAGTTAAATCTTCCCCGCAAATTTTGCATACAAGTATTGTTTTGGATGTCGTAAAAGATCAGTGGTGTCTGAGTTTATTATTAAATACAGGAGATGGAAAAGAATACCAATTAGTTCATCATTGGCTATTCTGACCCCTGATCATTTTGGGATCTGCAAGAAAGTGGAATGTGTGACCATGATACTAAAATATGCATATGCACATAAATATATGGGAATCAGAAGCACAACATTAAAAAAAAATAAAGATCAAATGAATTCTGGCATTTCCTTGTTTTTAAAGTGAGGAACCTGTGCTGCAGGTTTGCTAAAATTCTTGTAGGTACTTTTATATGTAACAGAAGCTTACAAAACTTCAGAATGGGGTCTTCAAAAGCACTACATCTTCACTGTTTTCCAACAGTTTTCAAAAGAGTGAGAGACAACAAAAATATCAAAATTCTAGAAACTCTGAAGTCCTTTCATCTCTACTCCTGAAAGAATACCTAAGTTAGGTGTCTTCTGAAACATAGGCATAACTATATTCCACGAAAAGAGACTTTTGTCTTGGTGGGGTTTTTGTAATCAGCTGTCTACTACTGGAAGGAAAGCAAGATCTTTCTTGTGACATAGAATGGTAGCAGAAAGAAGAATCTGAGAGACTGTATTTAGAGTTAATTTTTCTTACTGGTTATTTTTTCCTGGTTTTGGTTACTTTAAGTAGCTAGAAACAGCCAGAATTGCTCTAATAGAGTGATGTCTTCAAAGACAGTAAGAAGGCAATACAGGAAAGTGCAGGTCAGTCAGCCTTGCCTCCATCCCTGGAAAGGTGATGGACTAAGTGATCCTGGAAACTATTCCAAACAAATGGAGAAGTTGATGGGGACAAACGGTTAACCAATCTTATGCCTCTCATAGGACAGCTAAATTGACACGATATGGGTAGAGCAATGGGTGATGTCTCCCCAGCTTTACCCAAGCCTTTGAGACTCTCCTACAACTTCCCTAAATACAAACAATCAGAATGCCCAGGGAGGAAGACTGAAAAACGGATGGGTGGTTGGGCCCCAAGGATTGTCCTCAGTGGCACAAAGTAGAGCTGGAGGCAAGTCATTAGTGCTCTGACCCCTGGTGCTGATACTGGGGCAGATACTCTTGAATGTCTTCATTAATGGCCAGGCTGGAGGAGCAGTTTACCCTCATCAAGTTTGCAGAAAATACATGATCTCTCCATAATCAGGTCACGTACAACCAGGGCTGCAGAATTAGTCACAGTGACTCAAACTGAAGTAGAAAAAGACTGCCCAAAAATTTCAGTTGGAGCACTGCTATTGTTCAAGCGTGTAGCTCACAAAGAAGCCCCCCAGCACTTGCCCAAGCTCAGGAACTCATATACTATTTTAAGTTATTCCAGCACATTGCATAGCTGTATCATGAAAAGGTGTATCATGGGAAGTAGTGCTGAGGAATGCACCTGGTGCTGCCTGTTCCATGTGCAGCTGCAGTACCAAAGAATAAAGAATCTTTCTCTTTTTTTGCCTGAAGCAAAAGCTTCTTGAGATCTGTCAGGCCTGGCAGCACGTCCTTCCAGCAAGCGGCAGACAACGCCACGTCAGCTGGAAGAATGATGAAAATCAGATTATTGGACAGCCACAGGAGAAGTGAGAGTTCAGAAATCTGTTTGTACTGACGTGTACAATTTTTATGACTCCCAAAAACACCTTTTAAGTTTCTTTGCTTTTCCTGTGGAATTCCAGCCTTCAGCCTTCATTTGGTTACCTTTTGTCTAAACACAGATTTCAGCATTAAGTGCCAGCCTTGCCAGGGAAATGAGTACATACCTTCAAATCAGCTCCAACCAAGCTCCACAAGTCAAATGGGCTGGTACATTTCATCAAGAAGAATATCTGAAAGAAGCAATTGATACAGGGGGTCTGATGAGAGGAGGATTGGTCCCTGGTAGAAGTAAGGATTAACTGCCTGGAGTGCCTCAAACCAGCCAAAAGTGGCTTTGTGCTCTGGAGAAATGCAAAGGATCCAAGGAGCATGCGTGAAGAACAGAGGTGAAAAGTTCAGTGTGAAGAAGAGGAGCTTACTTCCTCTGAAGCTTCCTGGCCCACAACCACCAGAAGCTGCTGCGCAGACACAGCCAAGAGGAGCCAAAGGCTGGGACTATGGAAATTATTGCCCTCTACTCATGCTAATAAAACCCACCTTTTCGGAGAAAAGTCCTAAGTATGTATAGGCTGTGTCACAGTTATCTTAAATACGTAACATCTTTATGTCGCAAGACAAAGTAAATCACCACGGTGGGTGTGCACATTTATAGCAGAGAGATCCCCCGCACGCCCGGCGCTGAATAAAACATACCGACTTTACAACCTCGCTGCTTGTGGAGTCTTTACCCTGTCTGTCACAATGGCACTGCACTTTTCTTCATCTAGATTAGGATATAGAGCTGATATGAATAGTAATTTCTTCCGATGAATTCAGTCTCCAGTCACGAACCTAATGACCACTTCCACCACCAACAAAAAAAACCTTTATTCAGAAAGGAAAAGGAAATTGGTTTAGAAGCGCATACTGTAAAGGCAGAACAACATTGCACATTAACATTCCTATGTATTTCACACTCAGTATTAAGGTGTTGGCTTGTTGGGTTTAACCTGTAATCCCATGAATGGCTGTGTACCTTAGAAGGGCCAGAAATACGATGTTCAGATATATACGAACTGAGAACGGTCATGGCTTTCTTATTTTTGCTGACTTTAATATAAGACAGAATATTCAGGGTTTACAGTGACAGTGCAGATCCTACTGCGTAAGGGGAAGTGCCATGGAAAAGGAACTGTTTACAGCCAGACTGGTTAGAGGCTGTTTCTTTAAAAGTTTTGTTCATGTACCACAGAACCAAGTTCTGGCATAGAACAAAAAGTGAAACTCTGCAAAGATTTTGGGCCAAATCCCCATCTCCCATGACTCAGCCTCAATGTAGAACCTTGTCCATGGGGATATTTTCATGTGACATGAGCAAAACTGCTGAAAAATCCCGAGAACTGAATGACCATTGCATCTGAGGCAGGCGTTGATCCAGCAAGCTCACCCACACTGAAGGTCTGTAAAGGATAACTGTGACTCACAGCACAACACCATCTACCCACCTCCCAAAACACTTGACAGATCTTGTCAAAATACAGACTATAAATCTCTTCCTTTCAAGCATCTCCTGAATGACATCTCAAGTTTGTTTTTCAAAGGATTCATCTATAAACCAGCACTATATTATACAGGGATTGTTAGGAGATTGCATTTGCACAGACCCACCTCAAGTATTTAAGTATGGGGCCTAGAACAGCAAACAGTGCAGCTCTTTGTGTCAGAGATTGTCCTTAAGCATTTTCACACCATCATTCACAAGAACAATTCAGTCCTGCTGGCAGTGACTCAGATTTATTACAGCCTAAAACATAAAGAGGACTGCAAACAGATTTTACTCAAATGTTGAGATTCAACAACAACAACAGCACCGCTGGAAGAAAAAAGCAACCCCAAATTGCAAAGAGTAATAATTAGAAGCAAGCAATAGAGATGCTTGATGCACCAACTCCAAGACTCAGAAATATTTTTTATAATTTCAATTATTTTTAATAATATATTGTCTATACACTTAGAGTATTTCATTCTTAATATTTTAATTATTGAATATTTCCACACAGAAGTGACTGATTACTGAAGACATTTTTACACTACTACAAGAACTACAGCTTCCACTATTGCATGGCATCTTTTCTAATTCAGAGTACCACAATGGGCATTTTCCTATTCAAAACTCTCTGCTAGCTATTCATAAACTTTTGGGAAAGAAAAGTCCCAAAACTAAACTAAACTAAACCCCAATGCAGAGAATTAATTAAAGCAAACAGCATTTTGTAAGTCACTACTACGTGGCAACAAAAAAGTATTTTACCAACTGCGCCTGTAACGAAGAGACAGGGTCTTCATGATGTGCTTGCAGGAAACTATGAAGCTGTTTATTGATACACAAAGCAAAGTTTATATACTTTTTCAGTTATTTCTAAAAACAGTGCACTAATAATATTAGTGTAACTAGGCTATGTTGCTAACTTGTAACTCAAGAACATTCCTTAATCTATGCCTGGCTTTAAGCTAACCGGATACATGTAGTACTTTGCAGGATTCCCCATAAAACTGCATGCTAAGCACCTCGTACCAGGCAATTTATCTCTTACATTCCTTCTTCAAAGTCCCACTCACTCTTGCCATGGCTTGCAGCCTCCTATGGCTAACACATCTGTGTGGGTTGTGGCAAGCTGAGCAGTACTTTCAGTCCTGCTCTCTAGTTGTAGTCCGGCATTCGACATCTCGGTAATATTTTCTTCTAGTACATTACTCAAAATTATTCATATTCAGCACTAGTCCAGCAGCAAATAAACCCACCATTGCAGCAGGGGGGACTCAAAATATGACAGAACCTCCACGGAAAATGTAGTTGTTTTGTAGGAACTGCATAGAAAAATGTCTCCAAGTTTTCTTTACTTAATAGCCTGGGTGTAAATCCAGACTCCCACTCATGATATCCAAGAATTTACTACCAGGGTGAACACACCAAGCTCTGACACACAGGGTCACAAGGACACGGGGACACGGGCACACAGACACAGACTGCTGGATGCTCACACATCCCTCTCACCCACACTTGGAAGCATCTTCCTGCTGAGTTGAGGACAAGAAGCGACCGGAACGGCCCGAGCACTCCGGCTTCACTGCAAGACATCCGACCGCCTTGAAGGTCCAAAGGGAGCACAGGTCTGACCTCTTCTTGTCCGGAGCGAGCCTGGAGGAGCTCCCACATGCCACAGCCCCTCCCCAGGCACAGCTCCTGGCGCAGCCAGGGCCGCTCTGCCTGCGGTGCTGCAGCTCCTCCCGTGGGCCGGGGCTGACACGGCCCCGCTGTGGCCCCGGTGCGGCCCCGGTGCGCTCCGAGCTCCGAACTGCGCTCCGGTCTGGGTAATGGGGCGGGCTGGGAACAGACGGACATCCCGGGAGAGGGGAGAGAGGCCTGCGAGAGAGGGGAGATTGTGGAAGAGGGAGGAGTGATTGGGAGAGGGGGAGATCCTGGCAGAGGAAGAAAAGCACTACTTACAGCCCAGGAGATGGGGGAGAACTGGGGAACGGGGTGAGAGCCTGAGAGAGGTGCGAGCCGGGTAGAGCGGAGGGAGACTGGGAAAGCCCTGGGAGAGGAGAGCCCAGCGTCGGGAGCCCGGAAGCAGGGGCTCCTGCAGCCGGACCAGGAAAGGGGGAGCCGGGACGAGGGAATCCTGCAGCCGGGCCGACAAAGGGCAAGGGTCAGTGTGTTTGGGAGAGCGCGGCTGCGGGAACGGAGCCGGAGCCCGAGACACGTGGAAAGCGACTGCTCGACAGCCCCGGCGGCACTGAGAGCACAGCCCTGCCCGGGGAGGCAGCGCCGTGGGCACCGCTCGGGTTCCCAATGAGGCAACGGCACCACTCGCAATTGCCACCGTATCTGCGGCAGCTCAGAGCATCGGTCCCTCCTCGGGCTCAAGGGTCACCTGCGCCAGGTGCGCCAGAGCATCGCCTCTGTCTTGAGAACCCACAATGAGCAGTGCCGGGCAGGGACTGCAGATCCCCATTGGTGACTGGGAAAAAAGAGCAAGGGATCTTCCATGGCAGAGGACATGGAATAGGAGAGAGGTGTCACCCTGGAATGATTTAGGATGCCCTCACAAGGACACTACTGCTCTTGGTTCAGAACATGGAAAAGAAGTGGGGAGACATAAATCAGAAGCTGGGTGTAATGTCCAGGGACCAGCTATCTGGATAAAATCCTACTCAGCTGCTGGGAAGCTTTATGGAAGACTAATTACCACTTGCCAAGTAGTCTGGACTTGTTAGGGGCAGCCTAGATATCTTTCAAAAATGACTCAGAACCCATGATTAAGAAAATTCTGAAGAAAGGTGCATAAACCTACATTTAAATGCAGTTACTGTGGGTTTGATAAATGGAATCTGTTTTTACTCCATGATTCTCCTGGAGGTTTGTATTGTAGGGGTTTTTTTATGCAGGCATGCATGCATGCCTTAGTTCAGCAAGATGTCAGTAGGAGACAGCTGAGCCATTATTACTGAGAAGAACAGCCCTGCCATAGAGGTGTAAGCCCTGCCAGATACTTGCTAAAATCGCCTTAGGCAGGATCAGTTAGAAGGTGGAGTGAATGGCTTAATCCTCTGGTGATTGTTGTATGGACTTTGGGATAACTACACCATTCCAAAAGGCTTCCCATTCGCTCAGAAGAGACTTTGGTCTCTTTCAGAAATTGCCTACTGATATTCTTTCACTCCCTTCCAAATCAGTTCAACACTCAGGCACCACCCTCAGGCACATCCCAATATTTCCTGCCTGCCAGCAGCTCAGAGCTGCATCTCACAGTGCTTGCTGTGCTCCAGAGAGCACAGAGCAGGCTGGCCTGGTGGCCCCGAATATTTCCGCAAAACCCTCTGCATGTCCCACCTTTGCTGTGGCTCAGTGCAGAACTCCAGGACTGCAGGCGCTTCCTGCCAGAGCTGTGGGAGGCAGATGTGTCTCCTGCAGATGTGACCTGACCAGCTGCCAGTGCCTCCCGCTGGCCTGGGTTCCCCTGGCAGAACTGCCGTGCCTGAAGGACGCTGCCCTGGGCTGGAGCCTGCGGAGCAGCCCGGCTCCCTGCCCTGTGCCCAGAGTGCTGCACACACTGCTGACTTTTCCAAGGAGTTACAGGGCAGCTGGCACCAGAGCAGGAATTCTCAGTCTGGGCACCAGCCCTCAACTGCTCTCTGCCTTCCTCTCCTGCTGGCCAAACCCCAGATGACCAATGCCAGCAGTCTGTGCTGTGCCCAGCATGGCTGCGCTTCCCCTCGGCTCCAGCCAGCTGCCAGTTTGTCTGTGAGAGCAGAGGATTTGCCCGGTGCCAGGAGGAGGCAGCCAGGGCCGGGATGCTGCCTCTTACAGCTACAAGGGCCTCCTTACAGGCTGCCTCTGCCCAGGCTCAGCCTGCTCCGTGCCAGGGCTCTGCTGGGGCTCCTCCTCGGGCAAGGCTGGACTAACTCTCACCTCACAGTAGCTGACACCTCTGCACCAGATCCTGGACACCTTTCAGAGCACCCTCACTGATCTTTCTGCTTTCTCAGTTGAGACAAACTCTCCTCCAGTCAAAGAGATTGCATTTAGGCATGTAAATCCAAGTGGCAGGAGCCCAAATGCTCTTGAGTCACCACTGAAGGCTGTTGCAGTTGAGATATACGAGACGTGACACTCCGTAGTTCACACAGCAACAGCCAATTTTATCGAGTGCTGTTCCTTTTTATACAGTTTTAAAAAACCTTCGTGGTTGGTCTGCAAATTGGCTGAATTTGGTTATTTCCCAGCTCAGTGGCCAAGAGTTTCTCGTGTCCATGCTTGCCAGGGCTTGGCTGGCGTTGTTTGCATTTAAATCTCCCAGCTTTCAAATGCCTTCCTCTTAGGGATGTTTACCTCTTTTCCCTAATAGCATAGACTGGTGGATCTATAATTAGGGTAGGTATGAATGTGAACCCTCCAGGCCAGCTATTAGCTATCACAGAGGGCCTGCATCTACATAGGATGGCTTGGCTGCCCCCTCCTCCTTTGGTTTTGCCTGCAAATGCCATTGCCCTTTCTGCCTCAAATAGAAGCACCATGGCTGGGCAAAAACAGGCCAGTGTGCCATATTCCAGAGGCAGTGGTCTGGCAAGGATAAATGTAGAAGAGCGTGCCCCACTTAGAAACCATAGCAAAAATGCCATGAGTTTGAAGTGTCATTAAGAAACAGCTGGTAATCCAGAAGGAAATGTTGAATTTTCTGAATGAGTCAGAAGGAGGGGAATCATCCAAATGTGTTGAGGTTTGAGAAGCTTTCTTTCTTTCTTTATTTATTTATTTATAATCCTACTCTATAACCCTACTCTACAGTCCTAATCTACAGTCCTTCTCTAAAATCCTACTCTATAATCCTACTCAACAATCCTACTCTAGGCTGGCTGTGGACATAATGTCGTAACATGATGGTTACATACTTGTCTCCTCCTTCTTCATTGAAATGATGAGTGGTGCCAGAGTTGACAGTGGCTTGGCTGATGTTACAAATGGATGCTGTCCACAGGAAAGAAAAAACAAACAACCAATGAAACATGACTTTCCAAGCTCAGTGCTTCACAAGCTCAATCAGTATTCCTCTGGTTCATAGAAAGATGCAGCAAGAGGACCAACAGGGCCATCTGCACCTCAGCCTTCACCTGCAGGACCTTCCCATCACAGGCAAACCTGGCCCAGAATCCCACTCAACTGTTCATTCTGGTGTCTTCCTCTTGCTGGGACTTTTGCCCTGCCAGGGCTCTGGAAATGGTGCTTTCTGTCTTTGGGGTTTCTTCCTTTCAGGAAACTCCAAAGACTCATGTAGGTGCCTTCTTTGAAAGGCAGGCATCATGCTAATTTCCACACAGAGACAGAACAGTATCTACCTTTCCATGCCCTCCCTCCCTTCCTGGAATCCTTCCTTGCTTCCCAGCAGGGACAGCCGAGTGGCACTGGGTCCTGCAGTTCCCTCTCTGCCCCACAGCCTGGCAGAAACCCTGGGGCAGTTCCTGTCTGCTTGACCAGGCCAGGCAGCAGATGGGGCTGGGACAAGTCCCCCTCAGCTGTCCCTGTTTGCGTGGCAGAAACCTCTAAGAGTGGGGTGGGGGGCACAGAGCACGGCCCCTCAGAGGCTCACTCTGAGCCCACCACAGCCCCTCCTTCCCGCAGCCAAATCTCGGACTGCTCAGTCAGGACTGGCTTCCTTGGCTTCTTCCAACGCTGTTTCATGCCTCTGCACCCAGCATTGCTCTACTTAACCACCACCAAATTACAAAAGAGGGCAACAGAAACAGTCAGAGGACAGAGAACCTCTCCTCTGAGGACAGGCTGAGACACCTGGAGTTATCCAGCCTAGGGAAGAATAGGCCCCAGTGAGACTTTATTGCCACTTTCCAAAACTTCAGTGTGGTTTCTGAGGGAGTGTGAAACACCATTTTTAATAGGTCCTCTTACAATATTATTTGGGCTACTGTTTTGAAACAAAAAGAGGATCAAGTCACAGTAGGTCTAAGGAATAAGTTGTTTACTAGGAGGATGGTGCCACACTAGAACAAGCTACCCCAGGAGCTGGAAGGTGCCCCATCCCTGGAACCATCCCAGCTCAGGTGGGACAGGGCTCTGAGCAACCTGATCTCCTTAAAGATGTCCCTGCTCATTGCAGGCCACTTGGACCAGATGACCTTTACAGCTCCCTGCCAGCCCAGCCCAGTCTAGGGATTCCCTGCCCTTTTCCTTTCAACAGCACCAAGACTAGAGGTGGGGAGGAGGGGGGCTCATCTGATGCCTTGGAATTCAGTGGAGGAGGAGGAACCCATCCCTGGCACACTGTTTCACCTGCAGCCCCTTCACATTTTACCTGCAGGAGCTCCTTGGCAGTCCAGCACTGTGCCTCGTCTCTCTGCAGGCAGCAGCTCAGGAGGTGCCGCAGCAAAGGAGAGAAGAGGTCGGGCTGCTGCAGCTTTGGTCTCCCTCCGGTGGCTATCAGGAGCTGAAGCTGGAGGAAAAGAAAACAGGCTTGTGTAGAAGTAATTGCGGTTGGACTCACCCACTGCCAATATTTTCCAGTTCAGTGTATTTCATCATGGGGTTTCCCATGTTCACTATTTTCCCTGAGGGAAACGAAATGTAAGATCTTCACTTTAAAGCAGAGATCTCTGCTTCCAGATGATAAGAAAGTCAGCCCCACTGTCTGGGTCTCTGAACCCTTTGTGCTTGGCTGGGGAACAACAACAACCAGGCAGACAGCTCTGCAGTACAGATGGCCAGCACAAAGAGGGATTTTTCTACAGCAGTTCATGTGGGGAGTCCTGAGTGTCCCTGTGACACCAGACTGAGGAGGAACATTTGGTACAGCTATGCTGACACATGCACACAACACACTGTCCCTCAGACAAGAAATACACCAGACGTACTCAGTAGCTGCAAGTACTTCTCCTCTGCCTCCTCTTGCTGAGCAGCAGCTCTGTCAGTGCTGGTGATGAACACACTGCCCAGGCTCGACTTTTCAGGCTGGGGAACAAAGGCTCCTTCAGACAATGCTGCTGCTGCTGCTGCTGCTGCTGCTGCTGCTGCTGCTGCTTCAGGTTCAGTGACAGTGCCTGTGTAGATCTGAGACAAGTAATGAGTTTGTGTCAGAAAGTTGGCTGTCAGAGATGATCCTGAGATCCCTTTCCAAATGCAAAATTTTAGGAAGATGGTGTCAGCCACGTGCAGGGCTCTTAAAATGTATTATTTGGATGTCCACTTCTCAGACTGGATGGGTGCATATCAAAGCCGGCTTTTACTCAAGTTCATGACCACATTCATGTTCCATTCTCATGGATTTTCTGAAGGATGTCTGCCACAATGACCATTCCACTTCCTCCCCAAGGATTCCTTTCCCCTTCTAAGGGCTGCTGACACACTTATTAAAATGCTCTACCTCCTCCCACTCAGTTCTCTTTCCCTGCGCCATCTTCGGGACGTGCCCAACCTGCAGCATCTCTGATTGGGAAAGCTCCCGTGTCTCTCGTCGACCACGGGGCTTTTTGTTTCCAGTCATTTGCTGGAAGTCTTCATGGGCTGGCACGTGAGATGTGAACATTTCCAACTCAAGTTAAACAGAACAAAGCAGTCAGAGACTACAGGTTGTCCCTGTGAGCCAAGAGTCATTGACTGTGAGGAAAGGGAGAGAACAGATTTACTAGGGTTACAGACTGTTTGTTCCAATCCTCCATCTGGGTCACCATGCCCCTCTGTAAAAATACCTCAAGAAAAAAGGAATGCAGGAACAGCCCAGCAGGAATCCATTTGTATGAGTGCTAACATAAAGGCCAAAGGACTAGCCTCACTGTGCAGGGCAGCTTCAGAGATTTGGCACACCAGGAGAAGTCCTTCAGAGTGGTTGTGATGGACCCTACAGCAGGATGGCACTCAGAGGCATCACCCCACCCCCTGCTACTCTACACTGGAAAGGCAAGAAGGGCAGAGACCAGCAGATGGGTGACTGCACTGGCTATTGATGTTCCACTCACTTGCTTTTGTACAGCCTGAAGCAGGGGATTATGTTTCTCTCTGATAAGTTTTATTCCTTCCCTCAGCCTCTTCTCCCTTGCCTTCACCCTAACTTCAGTTTCCTGCAGTTCTGCAAGAAGGTTTTCCGTGAGGTTCTGTAAAAAACAAGAGACATCTGTCATGAGTGGAGTGTCTTCCACTCTTGCACTCACCTGGTTTTGTTGATCGCCTGTCTGCTGATGGAGATTCATCTCTTGGATGCTTCTCATGTCTTCCTTGTGCCTTCTCCTTACTGCCATGATGGCAATCGGAGCTTCGGGCAGCTCTGCTTGTGGCTCTGCCTTGATGTTCTGCAGACACAAATGCAGAGCAAGTCACAGGGAGCTGCCACCAGGCTCAGCTTTTTCCTCTTTCGGCCTCAAAACCAAATTCATTCAGCCACTTCTTTCTGCTCCCCTACCCACCTCTGCTTCCATTGTAACCCTCCCATGCTAGCGCTGATCTCTGCACATCACAAGGCCCTGTGCTTTCAGTGCCTGTGGCACTCCTGGCCTCCTCAGTCCCAAGAGCTCTGTTTTATGCCCCTGCTCCTCTCTCTCATTCTGGCACCTGGGGAGCCAGGCTTACCTGGCCATTCTCCTGTACCTCTTCCACCTGCTGCCTGAGCTGCTCCTCCTGCTCCTGGGCTGGGAACAGCTCTCCCTGAGTCTGCTGTGGCACCTCCGATAAAGCACTCTGCTCGTGCTCTTCCTCTAGAAGGACCTGCACAGAAAGCAAGACAAGAAGGCTTTCAACATCCCATACAACATTTGTGGGCCAAGTCTTGAAGACTGATGGCTTCACACGTTCCCAAAGCACTGTGCTGCTGCTGCTGCTCTCCTGGCTCGTTCTCTGCCCATGGGGAGGCACAGATTCCAAAGTGACACTGGCAGTACAATCAGGGTCCATCTGGGACTGAAGCTCCAACAGCCTCTTAGGCAGCTGACAGGGAAGGTGTGGCATTTCTCAAGGGTCTGCTGAGGGCCTCCCTCCACTTCTGCCGTGTCCATTTTGTCTTTCCATCGTGACTGACATTCATCCCTCTCTCACAGCTCCATCCTGCCCACTGTGGGCTCACTCCTTGTGAGAGACACTTCTGGAGTTCATGTTCTCTTCAGGCCTGCCCCACCATTCCTGCCTTTCTGACATCTACACTCTTCTCACAAAATCCTGCTCATTCAGGACATGAGGATGCATGCACAGCTCCCATGATGGAGTTCAGAGCACCTCTACAGCCCCCTCAGTATCTGGAGGAGGACCAAGGCCTTTATTCTTCCTCTGTTGTCAGCTGAGATTTCAGACCAGCTCTAAAAGAGACCCTCCTAAGGCCCCATCAACAAATGAACTTTCACATCCTTAGGGATGCCAAGGATGAAAATCATTGACCAGATTCACCAAACACCACCTAAAACATGGAATTGTTCCATGTCACTAGGACGGGGAGAAATGCAAAGAATCAACTGGGAGGTCCAGGGCAGAAGAGACTGGAGGAGAAATACAACTCTGAGGGGAAAGAACAACCATTTCTGGAGAGGAAATATCTCAGCCTGCTCGGAATCAGTTGATAGAACACGTCTCTCCTCTTCTCCTCTATGGATGCCTTTGGGTGAGTTTTGCACCTCTATCTCCCTCTGACCAGAGCCAGGAAGAGTCACTGATGGAAAATTTACACAGATAGATAGAACTCTACTTCTTGTGCATCTGTACTTGGGCAAGTTCTTCTCTCGGTCACAACCTCACTCACAAGGCTCCAGGGGCTGTAATCAGAAATGAAGCCCAGACCCTCCCAGCTCCTCTGATCTCTGAGCACCAGCCAGAATGCAAGGGACTTGATTTCCTGCTAAATTCCCAAATACAATCCTGATTGAATTATTTGACAATTGCTGATCCACAAGGATGCCAAAAGGTAAGGGTTCTGTTAACACCAGAGTGATGTGCAAGGTCCTGCTGGCTGGCCTGGCATCAGAGCAGCTCCTTCTGCACCAATGTCCCTGCCCCAAACTACATCCTCTCATGCAGGAAAATATGCAGGAACTTTGCTTGCCAGAGGAAGAAAATAAACAGGTCTTCTCCTCCTAGCAAATCACAACCCAAGAAAAAAAAAAAATGTCACCTAGTCCAGTGTCTAAAGCATCTGGGTGCAGTGAGGGGATTCTTGTCATGGAAGTGGTCCTTGTGAGGAGCACTGTCATGTAGGCATTTATGGAAGTGTGCCTGGAAGGACTCTCATGAGCCTCCCTTTCCCCAGGCTAAAGCTCCCTCAAGCATCTCCTCACTGGGTTTGTGCTCCCACTTCTCCCCAGCTCCCTTGGCCTTCTCTGGACTTGCTCCAGCCCCTCAATGTCTTTCTGCTTCAGAAGGGCCCAGAACTGGACACAGCACTCGAGCTGTGGCCGCAGCAGTGCCCAGCACAGGGCACAGCTCACTGCCCTTCATCTACTGCCCCACTATTGCTGACACTGGCCACGATGGCCTTGGCTTTCTTGGCCACCTGGGCACACGCTGCCTCATGTTCAGCTGCTGTTGACTGCAACCCCTGGGTCCTTTTGTCCCAGACAACTCCCCAGGCACAAAGTTGCACATTTGACCTAAAATACAGCATCCGGAATTTCAAGATGTCTTTCCTGGTTTTAGCAACCCAAAACAGCACTCAAGGGCTTGCAGCTTCACCTAAACTCTAGGATCCAATGGACTTGTCAAATCTGCAGACTACCCCACAAAATGTATCAACAGAAAACTGCTTTTTCTGGTTTTTGCTTCAGAAGAAGCGTTCAGAAGTATGCCCTTGGTTTCTTTTGCCACAAGGGACAAGAATGTCCCCCACAGCTTCATGAACAGCACAATCATCTCTTTGCAGCTTATCAAAAGCCAAAAGACAGGTGGGCCAAAACAGTCTGCGGACGTGAAGAATTCCTCAAGGAAATGCCAGAGGGATTCCACAAGCTCCAAACACAGCATTTCAGAAAGGGAAAACAAACAAAGCCCTGTGATCTGCAGCACTACCACATGTGCCCTTTGGCCATAGCACTGCAGAAGACAAAAGACAGACCTTCAAGGAACCAAGGAGCCAGATGCTCACCCAGATGCACCAGATTTTTGGTACCTCAACATGACAGACCAAAGCCCAGTTTCCAGCTCTCACTAGCTGGGGGAGAATTGCTATGTCCCAGCAGGTCTCCAGCTCTCAGCATCCTCAGCCACCAACAGCAAGTGCTGGCTGCTCAGCATCTTGCAGCTCTGTCTTGCACTAAAGACAGCACCAGCCAGAACTGGCACTTACCGGCTCGGAATATTCAGGTTGTGCTGTGAGCACAGCTGGAGGATTGTGGTCATTCAGCTCCTCTTTGGCCACATCTCCAGGAACTGAGAGAGTCAGTGGAGAGTCTGCTGTGGGTTCAGGGCTCTGTGAACAGACAGCAGCATGAGGGACAGGCAGTTACCTATCATTTATAACCTTACTCCTATTCAGCTCTACAACCTGCTCTACTAAGGACAAATCATAAAATCTCATTGCAATGTGATTCTAAGACACTCCAACAAAATTAAAATGGGCTGATTCAATGGAAGTGCATATGGCTCTGAATGTAAAATTTCCCCGTGCTTACTATCAGCAGGCAAGGTTCCCTCTGGAAACTGAGCTTTGACTTCTTTAAAGCACTGAAATGGAAAATCACCCAGTGGTCTTTGTCAGACACAGAGGAAGCTCTCAGCAGCTCCTCTCAGAAAAAATTATTTCCTTGCGTGTCTTCTTCCCTTTGCCCCAGACATCATATGTGTAGAACCAGCACAGCTGTTAATCTTCAGTTAGTCCTTGTATATAGTGAGTGGTTGTAGACTTTTGCAATAAAATAATTTTTGCTAACAGACGTTGATAATTCTATGTTCTTAAATAGGGGGTTTTAATGATGAAATAAATTGCCTTTCTTAATGTTTGATTGAGATCTGTATAGTTATATGTCATCAGCACGACTGCAGCAATTTGTAAAAATGACATTTGTCAGCTGAGATGGGTGTTGTGTGATTTGTGCTATCCAAAGCAATGAGCAGATGTGAAGGTGATGTTGCTGGAGAATTTTGGCAGTGAAAATCTCCAGCCATGCTCAGCACATGCACCACGTGCACTCAGGTTGGGCAAGGAAAGGGCAGATTTGGGATGGCAGCAGAGGCACACGTTCGCCAAGAACTCCCTGCAAAGCCTGCTGAGAAAATTCCAGGACTCCACTGAGCATATAACTCCAACCAGGAGCTACCTGGGGAGGACAAATCCATCCCCCATCCTACTGGCAGCTCTTTAGGAAGCGCTCCAAGTGTTCCTCTGAAGGTCACCCTGGACACCAGAATCCAAGAGGGATCCTGAGCCATCTCTGCTGCCTTTGGCAGCACTTTGGCAAAGGAGCTGGTGCAAGGTGAAGACAACAATGTCTGAAAACTGCTGCAGGCTGGGGATGAGGGTAGGGTCATGGACACTAGTGCTGAGATGCTCCAAAATCCAGAAGGATGCTGGAGAACTGTGAGGCAACAAGTTCTCACAAGTGCTGAAATGATGGAAGCCCTTTTAGTGAAGTTCCCTAAGGAGCTCCCAGGGGTGCTGTTGCTACGGTCAATAGTACCAGAAAGCAAAAATGTACAAATAGTAGGAGATTATCTATATGCCCCATGAGCAATGGCTTCAAGAAAAGCCAACGGTATCTCTTCTCTGTTGTATGTATGATATGATATTTATCAAAATATGTGGGTATATATATATATATATATATATATGTATATATATATATATATATCTCCACATCTACAATATATGTTATACAAATTCCATATGTATTAATATGTATTATATGATAGGCTTTATTTTTAATGTATATTTTAATTGCATATAGATTTGATCTATTCTTCCAACTTTGGAGAGTGAAGATGTACTGCTGTCCAAAACCTTTTGCCCACACAGCGGTCAACCCCCGGGTGTGTACATGCACACGCACCCACTGGCCTTGCTCTTCTCAGCATCTCGGGGCTGCTGTTTGCACAGAATTAGGATGAATTGAACTCAACAGACCCACAAGTGGGGTGTCCAGTCTGTCATGAATACTCATGTGGCAAGGCACAACACAGAGCTCTCAAATCACTTATATTATCACACGTGCCTTCGTTCCTGCTGGGGACTGAGGAGCTCTTAAAAGCATCAGGGACACACAAAAGAGGTGCTAAGAATTGACATCATGCTACTGGCTGGTATCCTCATGGAGGAAATTCCTCTGGGCTTTTTAAGATTGTAACTTTCAAAAAACTAGGAAAGCTGCTCAGCATCAGTAGCCCAGTTGTGAATGGTTTTACTGACTTGGCGACACTAGAGTGTTAAACTCTAGTTTGAACTGTGGACTCTGACTGAGACCTTGAAGAAAGGCCCTGAGCCAAAGATGCCCTCTATGTAGTTGACCCTTTGTCAAGATCAAATGATGAAAGTTCTTAGAAATGCCTCTGCTTGAATAGAGGTGCAAACAAGACCATATGCCAGAGCGAATAGTATGGGTTTTATTTGATAATAGAGAGAGAGAGAGAAAGGAAAGAAAGAAAGAAAAAATAGGTAAGAGAGTGACAGAGGCAGAATGAGGAAGATATCACCACTCCATGGATTCTAATAATGCTCTGTTGATCCTCTCCAGCTGGTCTTCTTGGTGGTGATGGTCCCCCTGAACAGCATAGAATCTGGTGGGTTAATACATGCTCAGGCTGGGTAGGAAAACCCAGGCACCTCCCAGGTTGGGGGAGTTTGCCATCATCTCTCACAAAAGATTGTTGAATCTATTGCAGTCCTGTGGTGCAAGGACACTTGGGGGCGCTTTGGGGTGTCTGATGGATTCTGACACCCCCTCAGCTGCCTCTCACTTGAATGCCCATGGATGTGGCCTTCCTGGGGTAAGGGGTTCCACAGCTGCAATGCTTTGTGTAAGGGAAGATGGATGTTCTCTGCCTCTGACCAGAGGTTACATCCAAAACCTCCTCCGCCCTTCATTTTGGGGGGAGGAAACCTGGTTTCTCTGGGCTGTGGTCTCCCCTGACCCAAACTTAGCCAGGGAAGAATCTCTGCTGCTGTGTTTGGCTCTCTTGCAGAACGCATTCCTCTCCTTCAGCCTTGTTTGTTTCTCCCTAGACCTGAGATGACTTAACAGTAATGTGCTTTTTAGCTTCCTAGGTGGCTTAACTCGAACTCCAAAGTTCTTCAGGGAGGCTTCTGTGATTGTAGTGTCTTCATATAGTTTTTGGCTATAATGGGCAAAACCATAACAACGTTTAAGGCGTGAACCATTTCAGTCCCTAACAACCTTCACATCAAGGTATCTGCTCCTTAACCAAGTGTTCCTATCAATAGGATCTATGTATCCATTCACTGGTGAAACACATCATTACCTTTAAGAAATTGGGCAAGGCCACACCTGGCCTAGGTTTCTCCACAAGCCCTGGCCAGGCTCAGGGAGAAAACCATGAGAAGAATGAAATCAGATGTCCTGCACCAGAAGTTCTGTCAGATTGCTCATTCAGCACTGTCAAAACCGGGCTACTCTCACAGCGCAGTCGGAAGCCTCATGGCCAGCAAAGGTGGAGGCACAACAGGATTTCCCAGTTCCTGGCCGTGGCTCTTCAGGGCTTGGCTGGGACAGCATCCCCCAGCTGATGCGTGCATGGGGATGAAGGGGAAAGGATTGGGGTATCAGCTCATATATCTTTCTTAATCTGTGGAGACAACATTTCTTGTATCAATGTATTCAAGTAGCAGTGCTATGGTACATTACTTAGATTATCCTTTTCTGACTATTTTGCACTTTTGCATGAGAGTAAATTACACTATTCCTTCAGCTGCTCTCTGTGTCTGTGTCTCTGGCCTCCCCACCACCAAAACAAACACACAGCCAATTCAGCACAAGACTGCAGGGTCTGCCCATCTTATTTTGAAAGAGGACAAAATTGCTGATCTGCACAAAAAGAAACAACCCTTCTCACACCTCTTCCCCTCTGGGGTTCCCTGGAGTGTGACCCAGGCAGGGAGGGGCTGCTGCTCCTGGCCGAAACCTCCCCTTCTTAGTCTCTGCCAGCCCATCTCTTGGAAAACATTCCTGATCACTACCTCCTCAAACCATATTATCATGATCCACCTTCCTTTGCTGAGGCAAGTGAGAAAAGTATCCACTCCTAGCTCTGGCCTCATCTGGAAGCCAACCACGTTTTGCAGTCACAACCCTGAAACATCAACCTCCTTCCTTAACCTGCCCACTGGCAGCTCACACCAAGAAGCCTTTGGTCCAAGGATACCCACTGAGGAGCTCGAGGAGGGAGCAGCTTGAAACACAACTCCTGCAGAGTTTAAACCTCCCTTTATCAAATGAGCACACCAAGCTGTCCCAAAGGGAAAACAGGCAGGAAAGAGAAGCACCTGTCCCACAGCAGCAAGATCTGTGCTTCCTTCTGCTGCAGCTGGAGAGAAGAGGCCATGGGCTGCTCCTCAGTTTGGGAAGGAACTCTGGAAATTGGCCTGATTTGGGAGCCCAGCAGAGAGAAGCTCCTTGAAGAGTAGGAGAAGATTCTGTGGGAGCAAAAGATTATGGGAAGCATTTGGAAGATTCTTTGCCCCAAGAGAAAAAGGGGATCTCTGTTCCTGGGAATAATGAAGAGAACTTTTGCCTTTAAGCAGCTCATCCTTAAAAGTAATACCCCATGACTTCAACATGGCCCAGAAGCACAGCCCTGGCAAGGCTGGGAAGGTGGGAGGAGCTTCACAATGGCAGATCCTGGGCTGCTGCTATTCATTGAATAAGTGAAGTCAAGAGAGAACAATTTTTGGTTTTGTTTTTTTTTTCCCCTCTCTTAAAAATATCCCTGTAGCTGAACAAGAAAAAACTCCTCTCCCTAAAGTGAACTGAAAAAGATTATTTAAGTAAGGAATTGACTGAAATGTCTCTCTATGTTGTTAAAGTGTGACAAGGGGAAGGACAGAGTAGTCTGAAGATGTATTCTGAATGTATTATTACTTTTCTTTGTGTTATTAATAAAGTTTTTCTTTATCCCCTGTTAAGTTTTAAGCCTACTCTGCTTTTGCTCCTAATTCTATTTCACAACTAAAAGTAAATATATGAAAATTGGCAAACCCAAACTATAACAATAGGAGAGTAACTGGTTTGTCCTGGTTTCAAAAGAAACTGAGTTCTAGAAAAAGTTACTAACACAGACTGCTGCTCAGTCAAATATGTTAAATGTCTGAACCTAGAGAAAAAGAGCAACAATTGAATAGAATTACAAATAGGCTTTTCTTTTTTTTTTATGAAGTACAATATGGAGGTGCATATTAGAGGGGTGTGGAGGTTTGTAAAGGTTTTTAAAAAATTTTATTTGTTGAGACTTGGGTTTTTTTGTATTTAACAAGGATTAATTAATTGGATTTTTAAGACTAATCTATTGTTGTGTTAATGAGAAAGTTTATGTGTTTCTGTGAAGTGTACATGTAAAGAAAAAAACCTTGGAAGAAGCTTGGTTTTTGTTGTTGTTGTTTTTGTTTGTTTGTTTGTTTGTTTGATTGGGTTTTGTTGTTGTTGTTGTTGTTTGTTGTTTTTTTTTTTTCGTTTTTGGCTTTTTAGAATACAATTAGTTTGGCTGGGGCTAAGCCTGGCGTGACCTGCGGGCCTGTTTGGGGCCGGGGCTGGGCTGGGGAGGGGAGGTTTTTGGGCTGTTAAAATGTTGGTTGTAAAATAATAATAATAATAATAATAATAATAATAATAATAATAATAATAATAATAATAATAATAGTTATTATTATTATTGTTGTTTGTTGTTGTTGTTGTTGTTGTTATTTTAATGTATTAGAAATGCTGTCATTAAAACTTTTAGGAATAGATTTGGGTACGGGTTGCTTTGTTGTGTTGTTTTGGCTTTGTGGTGGGGGTTAGGTCAAGCTTGTTTGTTGTGGTTTTTGAAGCTGGGGAGGTAGAGACTAAACTAAGGGGGTTTTTTAAAATAAAATGTAATTAAACAGCATGCTACTGTTTTTAGCTAACTTTGTTTTTACTAAAATTTTAGTTTAACTTAGTACAATTACTAAAAAAGCCTTTGTATTGTAAAATAAATTTTAGGTGTGGTTGGAAGAGATTACAAAACTGTTTGTTATTTAGACAAAATATAAACTTTTTTACTACTTTAAATAAGACTTACAAACACCTTACTTTGTCTTAGATTTAAAAAAAGAAGAAAGATAAAAATACATACAAAAACAACATGAAACTGTTGAGGTTAAACAAAAGGAAAAGTTAGATTTTGGTTGAGGGGAAGAGAAAAGTCATGGACAATTTTTTTTATATATATATTATGGAAAAAAAAGGGTTTTTTCCTTATAACACATAAAAATATTAGGAAGTAAATATGACTGTTTTAACTGTAAATATAAGCAAGCGCATTGGTGTTGAAGTAAATAAATGTTGAAGTTACTGTAATTTCTTAAGTTTGAACAGTAAAAATATTCTGGGTTTTTTTAAAAGAAAAAACCCAAACTTTTGTTTTTAAAGATGAAGTAAACTTTTGTTTAAGCTAGTTTAAACTCCTTCCTGAAGCTCTGGGGAGGAGCACAAAGACACTGGCTTCCAGAAACACAGAAGCTTGGGAAGTGGAGAGGGACCTGGCATTGTGGGCGAGTCCCAGTGGGAGTGGATGGGGCTGGAGCAAAACATTCCTTTCTGCTTCTCCTTCAAGTTGTGACACAACGCACAGGGGTGGGGAGACCTTCACCCAGGGCTGGCCATCAGCACCCAGGTTCTCCAAATCCCAGCATTGCCCAGGGAAAGGCAGTGACAGGAGGAGGCATCATCCAGCCACAGTCAGCCCATGCTGACTGGTCCCACCACTCCTCTGCTCACAGAAAACCTTGGCAAAGTGTCAGGAGTGGGGATGAGACACAGGGCCATGGGCACATGATGTAGATTGCCAAGGGAGAGCAACAACATGGAAATGCAGAAGTCGAAAACAAGAAGAAATACTTTCTCCTTTCTCCTGACAACATGCACTGGTGGGAACATGCACTTGTCACCTGCTGATGGAGGGTGACATCAATGAGAGGCAGACTGTGACATCACCAAGCTCAGGATTGTGACATCTTACACCTCACTGCTTAAATACAGATGTGGGCAGAGCTGGGGCTAGTCTGGATCTGGCCCGAGTTCCTACTGAGCATGACTGCAAGGTATGGAGAATGGAGCCAGGTTTCTCTGGTGCTGAGTGGTGCCTGCTCTTGGCAGGTTCCAGTGCCAGTTCCAGAGCAACCAGCAGGGTTTCCCAGCCCTGCCTGGTTGAGGCAGCCAGGCACTGCAGGTGCTTGCAGCACTGAAAGTGAGCTGTGCAGGAAAACATCCCCCCAGGGTGGCCATGGGGCTCAGGGGGCAGGGGGCTGTCCTTGTCCAGCAGCCTGGCCATTCCTTCCTCCCCTCTCCTGCAGGGTGTGACACCAGCAGAAGAGAGCAACTCCCGATTCTCAGCTCTCCCCATGTGCTGCAGATGCCAGATATGGCCACAGAGATGGGTAACAACTGTGCCATCTGCCAGGACACTTGGGATGACATGGCTTCTGCTCTGCCCTGTGGCCACCTTTTCTGCCAGGGCTGCATCCTGCAGTGGGCACAGATAAATCCTGTGTGCCCACTCTGCAGAAGAGCAATAGAGACTCTCAGGTTTTTCGACAACGCGGATGCAGAGCCTCTAGGGACTGTCACTGCAGCCCCTGAGCAGCTGCCGGCAGCCACGAACCAGGCAGGGAGAGCTCCTGGCAGCCAGGACGAGAACAGCCCCCATGCCCCTATGCTTCCCCATCCTTCTTCTCCTCAAGAGACACCAGCCCAAGCTGTCGGCGGTATCCTGCCTGAGGTCTGGGCACAACTTTTCCGTCGACGACGGGAACTTCTGGACCCTGTGAGGACTTGGCTGCGCCAAAGGACAGAGACTGTGTGTGGGGAGTGGTGGTGGCTGGCAGAGAGATGCATCATGTACATGCTCTGTGTGCACGGGCCACACCAGGAGATCATGATCGAGGGTTTGCAGAGCGTCCTGCAGGAACACACAGTGCCACTGATCCAGGACACCATCAACATCATTGTGAGACACTGCAGCTCAGGGGCCCAGAGGCTGCTGCGCTCCCATGCTGCTGAACATGAGAATGACAGCCCAGAAGCCAGCAGCAGCTCCAGCTCCTCCAGTTCCAACAACCTGAACTCCAGCTCCTCCAGCTCTCGGATGGGGACTCCAGCCAGCAGCAGCAGCCCTGCAGTCTCCATGGAGGAGGAAGAAGCTGCCACAGGAGACGCTGCCCAGCCCAGGGGTCACAGCCACCCCATAAGTGTCACCATGTCCGCAGGGCAGGACTGGCCCAGGCAGGAGCCAGAGCAGGAGGTGGTGATGTTGGCAGGTTCATCTGCCCAGAGCAGCAGGCCCAGATCCCCTGGTCCTCAGCATCCCCCAAAGAAAAGGGCCCCTGAGCCCCAAGACTCCCCCCCCACCTGCAAGAGGTCCCCCCGCAGGGAGAAGTAATGGGCCCTTGCAACTCTTTATTTAGGAAAAAATAAATAAATTGTTATTTCTCTCACACGGCCCCTGGGCACTGTTTCCTCAACCTTCTGGCTCCTTTGCCCTTGCCCTTGCGCCCCACCATGGCTGGCACCCGTGGCCTGAGGGGCACTGCCATAGGCCCAGGGCCATGCGGGCAGTGCCTTTTCCCGCAGGAAATCTGCTGCAGCCGGGCACCTGCAGGGCAGCAGATGCCAAAGGCAAAGTGAGCAGCAGGAGTAACTTGTCTCGACACAGAATGATTTAGGAATACTCCACTCTGGATCTCTCTGCATGACGTGGAGCAGGGATTAGGGACAAGCCAAGGACTCGTGATGCAGGTGGCTGAGGGAGAGAATCATGGAGAAGTAGAAATTGAAACTGGGAAACAACATTTCCTTTCTTCTCCTGACAACATGTGCCTGCAGGGACAGAAGGCCTGCTCTGTTATCAGTATTGAGGAGCCTGAAGTGCAGATGGTGACACTGCTGAGCACTGGATTGTGACCTCACGTCCTTCACTGCTTATCTTGGGGTTCCAAGGACATGGAATGCCTTTTATGTTGTCACTGGGGATGGAGGCTGGTGTCAGAGAGCAGTGGACTGTGATATCACAGGGGGATGGATTGTGGCATTGTGTCCCTCATACTTCCATTCAGACATTGGCAGGGCCACTTTGGCTCCAGCCTGAACTCCTACTGAGCGAGACTGCAAGGCCAAGAGGATCAAGGCAGCCAAGATCTGGTGCTGGGCACGTCCTGTTCTTGGCTCTCCTGGTTTGAAAGACAGGTGTTTGTTAAGGAAAGCAGAAGCCTCCCTTTGAACTGAAAAATGTGATCCTTCCTTCCTACAGATTATTAGGATTTTGAAATTAAGGAGCTCTCAGGCAAAGATATGGGGGTAGGAATAACAGTTCTTTGCTAGTATATCTAACAAGATAAACAAGAACAACAGCTATGAAATTAGCCACAAACAGAACAGTAAGTCAGTCCCAGTCCTTTCTGGCTGCAGGAAACTTTTCCCTGAGCTGCAGTTCCCAGTGTTGGGGGCGGGAGGGTCCCGCAGAGCCGCAGGAGGGCTGGGCGTGATGGCAGCGCTGTCCCAGGGGGAGAGAGAGATGGAGAGAGCCCTCCGCTCATGGTGTGGGTCCCAGTGCTCAGCAGAGTGCTGGATGAGGGCAGGTTAAGGTGAGAAAAACAGCAGTGCAGGTTCCGACAGCAGTGAGGATGATTCCCGACGCTGGGATGGCAGGGATGGGACCACAGGCGGTGATCGTCCTTCTTGTCTGAACTCTGCGGGGGAAATGGGCTGAGCCAGAGCCTTCTGCTTCCTCTTCTGGATGTTTGAATCTCGTGGGGTTTCCCTATTCTCTCCCCTCCCCCTTGCCACCAGGGACCAGTCAACAGGTATCTTAGCATGACAATGGGGAAAATTCCACAGAGGGAAAAGGGAAAGAACCAACCCCCAACATTATCCACCCCGAATTTTCCCATACCATCATGCTACATCAAATTAAAATCTTCAAATCATATACATACAGATACAGGCACAATATCATAGGTAGTTCACCCTAAAACAAGGTCTCCTTGGGATATGCATCAGGTCTTTCCATCCCTTTGCATCACCTACCAGGTACAATGTGGCTCTTGAGCAAAAACCACCCCATGAATTGGATTGTCTTTGCTGGAGGCAGAGTTCACCCAAACAGTTTTTCCTAGCATACCTCTTATGTGCAGCACTGGAACCTTGTCCCCATCTGGTGTTCTCAAGGGCTCAGACTGGGCAGGGCCTGCTCAATTAGTGGAACCTCGGGTGTTCACTAACCATGTGGCCTTTGGTAGATTAATCTCCCAGTTCTTGAAATTCCCCCCACCCAGTGCCTTCAAGGTGGTTTTAAGCAGCCCATTGCACCGTTCCACTTTCCCAGCCACTGGTGCATGATAAGGAATGTGGTACACCCACTCGATGCCGTGTTCTCTGGCCCAGTTGTTTATGAGGCTGTTCTTGAAATGAGTCCCATTGTCTGACTCAATTCCCTCAGGGGTACCATGTCTCCAAAGGACTTGCTTGTCCAGGCCCAGGATGGTGTTGCGGGCAGTGGCATGAGGCACAGGGTAGGTCTCCAACCATCCAGTGGTGGCTTCCACCATGGTCAGCACGTAGCGCTTGCCTTGGCGTGTCTGAGGCAGTGTGATGTAGTCAATCTGCCAGGCCTCCCCATACTTATATTTGGACCACCGCCCCCCATACCAGAGGAGCTTCAGTCGCTTGCCTTGCTTGATGGCAGCACACGTCTCACAGTCATGGATAACCTGGGAAATACTGTCCATGGTGAGATCCACCCCTCGGTCTCGTGCCCACTTATAGGTAGCATCTCTGCCCTGATGACCTGAGGCATCATGGGCCCACCAAGCCAGGAACAATTCTCCCTTGTGTTGCCAGTCTAAGTCTATCTGTGACACCTCTATCCTTGCAGCCTGATCTACTTGCTCATTGTGTTGGTGCTCCTCATTAGCCCGACTCTTGGGGACATGGGCATCTACATGACGGACTTTTACGGGTAGCTTCTCTACCCGACTGGCAATGTCTTTCCACTCATCAGCAGCCCAGATTGGTTTTCCCCTACGTTGCCAGTTAGCTTTTTTCCATCTTTCCAGCCAGCCCCACAGAGCATTGGCTACCATCCATGAATCAGTGTAAAGGTAAAGCTTTGGCCACTTCTCTCTTTCAGCAATGTCCAGGGCCAGCTGAACGGCTTTGAGTTCAGCAAGTTGACTTGATCCACCTCCTCCTTCGGTAGCTTGTGCAGCCTGTCGTGTGGGGCTCCGTACGGCTGCTTTCCATTTCCGGTTCATCCCCACGATGCGACAGGAACCGTCAGTGAAAAGAGCATAGAGAGTTTCATCTGCTGGCAGTTGGTTGTATGGTGGGGCTTCATCAACCCAGGTCACTTGTTCTTGCTCCTCTTCATTGGCAAGACCAAAATTTTCACCTTCTGGACAGTTTGTAATTATTTCCAAAATCCCAGGGCGATTTGGGTTTCCGATACGGGTGCGCTGTGTGATGAGGGCAATCCACTTGCTCCATGTGGCATCGGTGGCGTGGTGGGTAGAGGGGACCTTCCCTTTAAACATCCACCCCAGCACTGGTAGTCGGGGTGCCAGGAGGAGCTGTGCTTCTGTGCCAATCACCTCTGAGGCAGCTTGAACTCCTTCATAAGCAGCCAAGATCTCCTTCTCTGTTGGGGTGTAGTTGGCTTCAGACCCTCTGTAACTTCGGCTCCAGAATCCCAGAGGTCGGCCTCGGGTCTCACCAGGTACCTTCTGCCAAAGGCTCCAGGACAAGCCCTTGCTCCCGGCTGCAGAGTAGAGCACATTCTTAACCTCTGGTCCCATCCTGACTGGGCCGAGGGCTACCGCATGAGTGATCCCCTGCTTGATTTGGACAAAGGCTTGCTGCTGCTCAGGACCCCAGTGGAAATCGTTCTTCTTCCGGGTGACCAGGTAGAGAGGGCTCACGATCGGGCTGTACTCAGGAATGTACATTTTCCAAAAGTCTATGGCACCTAGGAAAGCTTGTTTTCTTCTTGTTGGTTGGTGGAGACATCGCAGTGATCTTATTGATGACCTCAGTGGGGATTTGGCATCGCCCATCTTGCCACTTTACTCCCAGGAACTGGATCTCTCGGGCAGGACCTTTGACTTTACTCCTCTTGATGGCAAAACCGGCTCCCAGCAGAATCTGGATGATCTTTTCTCCTTTCTCAAATACTTCCATTGCCGTGTTCCCCCACACAATGATGTCATCGATGTATTGCAGATGTTCTGGAGCTTCACCCTTTTCCAGTGCAGCCTGGATCAGTCCATGGTAGATGGTGGGGCTGTGTTTCCACCCCTGGGGCAGTCGGTTCCAGGTGTACTGCACGCCCCTCCAGGTGAAAGCAAACTGAGGCCTGCACTCTGCTGCCAGAGGAATGGAGAAAAATGCATTGGCAATGTCAATGGTGGCGTACCACTTTGCTGCCTTGGACTCCAGCTCGTACTGGAGTTCCAGCATGTCCGGCATGGCAGCACTCAGCGGTGGAGTCACTTCATTCAATGCACCATAGTCCACAGTCAATCTCCATTCTCCGTCAGACTTGAGCACAGGCCAGATGGGGCTGTTGAAGGGTGAGTGGGTTTTGCTGACCACCCCTTGGCCTTCCAGCTCACGGATCATCTTGTGGATGGGGATCACGGCATCTCAATTTGTCCTGTACTGCCAGTGGTGCACTGTCAAGGTGGCAATTGGCACTTGCTGCTCCTTCACCTTCAGGAGTCCCATTAAAGATGGGTTCTCTGACAGTCCAAGCAAGGTGTTCATTTGCTTAATGCCTTCTGCCTCTACAGCAGCTATTCTAAAAGCCCGCCTGAATCCCTTTGGGTCTTTGTAATAGCCATTCCTGAGGAAGTTTTTGCCTAGAATACATGGTGCCTCTGGGCCAGTCACAATTGGATGCTTCTGCCACTCCTTCCCAGTCAGGCTCACCTCAGCCTCCAGCAAAGTCAATTCCTGTGATCCCCCTGTCACCCCAGCAATAGAAACAGGTTCTTCCCCCACATGTTCTGATGGTATTAGGGTGCACTGTGAACCAGTAGCAACTAATGCCCTATGTTTTTGTGGCTCTGATGTGCCAGGCCATCGGATCCACACCGTCCAAAAGACCCGGTTTTCCCGTGCCTCTCCCTGGCTAGAGGCAGGGCCTCTCTAGCACTGGTTATTATTTCCTTCCTGGGCATACATATTGGAGGTTCCCTCAAGGGGATCTGACAAATCATCTTCCCTTTTGTAATACCCTGCATCTTGGTTATAGGAAGTTGAGGCTACCTTCACTTTAGTGGAGCTCCCACAGTTAGTATTTCCCTCCCTGAGTTGACACACCTGTGCTGCCAGGGCAGAAGTGGGTTTCCCATCCCACCTTCTCATGTCTTCCCCATGGTCACACAGAAAGAACCACAGGTCAGCTCGTGGGGTGTATCCTCTCTCCCTAGCTGGGGGACGTTGGGCTCTAACTCTGGCATCTGTGACTCGCACTGGTGCTGCACTGACCTTCCTCATCTCCTCCTTCACCCCTCTTATATCCTCTTTGAGTTCCCTAATCACAGCAGAGACCTGAGCCTGCATTGGGCCATTCATTATACTCTCAAAATTTCTGAGCTTATTGGCAACAGAACCCACTGTCTCTTGGTTGTTGTCAGCATTAATGGCTGCAATGAATGTGGTGTATTGAGATGGCCCCAGGTGTGCCAGATTCCACAACATCTGCCCTGTGCACCTGACCTTGTCGGGGTCATTGTCATGTTGTCCACCCCTCCCAAAGAGTATCTCCAGTACTGCCACTTCTCTCAGCTGCTGGATCCCCTCCTCAAGGGTCTTCCAGCGCATTCTATGGTGGTGCTCCTGCATTCTCTCTCTATGGACAAACCTCTCTGTTACACTCATTAAAAGCCGCTCCCAGAGGGAAAGGAGGCCTGGCTGCCTTACGAATACGTGATCCACGCCTGAGTCCTGGGTCAGGGGTCCCAAATTCCTTGCCTCATTACCATCCAGCTGCACACCTTTACCCATAAGGTTCCTGACCCGCAGTAACCAAGTTGTGAAAGCCTCACGGCCCCTTCGCACAACATCTTTACGCAGATTACGGAGACTCTTGTATGACAGGGACTCCGTGACGATCTCAACCTCTGGCTCCCCTGCTGGTTGTGAGGGCCCTGCTTTCTGATCATTATTATCTAGGTGCTTTGTTTTCACCCTAGACTTTCTAGTTTCCACAGGGGCAACTGCTGCTGGCTGTGAGTGCCCTTGCAGTTCAGCTGGAACCTGGAGAGATGTAACATCTGTGGGTTCCACTGCTGTACCATCAGGTTCTCCCTCTTTAAGGCAGGGGGAGAGTTTCTCAAGAGCTGGGGAAAGGTACTCCTTCAGCATTTGGCCCATCTCCTTCACTAGAAACCTCACCCACTCTGGGTGGTTCCTCTCTGAGGTGGGCTCTGGGGCAGAGTCAGGCTCAAGGGCAACATCCTTAACCTCTAGGGCACGGTCATGCTCTGGGGCAGAATCCTTACTCTCTGGGGCAGGGCCAGGCTCTGGGACAGAATCCCTGCTTCTTAGGGAACGTATCAGGGTTGTCATCCAAGTCAACCTCCCCTCATCTCGGAATGTTAAATAGAACAGGTTTACAAGGCCTATTAGCAATATCAGCCACTGTATGATATCATTACCGCTTAGAAGACATTTGAACCCTTCAAAAACTGGTGGAGCAGACCCAAAAAACTCTGTAAGGGGTTGGGACAAAATTTTTCCTGGTGTCATATCCTCACAGTATGTACCATTATTAATGTAACCCCAAACATACAGTTAGAGTGTGATAGCCCTGAATCCATGTACCCGCCTTCCAGAGGAAGTTAAAAATCCATGAATTTCTCATGTTATCAGCCCACAAAATGAACTGGATAATAGTTACAGCAGCCTGAGTTATAGGACCCATGTTCAAGTAAGGGATTGCAAATGGGAGAGATAAAGCTGTGGCCACATGGAGCCCAAACCAGGGTAAGCTGGACAACATGATGCCACCTAACACAAAACTGAGGTAACTCAAGAACTGTTATTCCTTTTTCACCCTTTCCTCTCAATGCCCTCGGGCCCCACATTGGGCAGCCATAATCTGTCCTGGTTTGAAAGACAGGTGTTTGCCAAGGAAAGCAGAAGCCTCCCGTTGAACTGAAAAATGTGATCTTTCCTTCTTACAGATTATTATGATTTTGAAATTAAGGGAGCTCTCAGGCAAAGATATGAGCAGGGCCCCTAGGGGCTGCAGTTCCTGGGTGGCCTCCTGCCAGAGGTGTGGGCTGGACTTTTCCATGGACAGCCACAGCTGCTGGAGCCCGTGTGGCCCTGGCTACGCCAGCAGCTGGAGGGGTTATCCCAGCACTGGTGGTGGCTGGTTGAGGCAACAGAGAGCTCCATCCTGCACAACCTGTGCGTCGAGGGGCTGAATGCCGAGGTGTTGGTCCAGGGGCTGCGGCCTGTCCTCAAGTGCCACACAGCTCCACTGGTGCATGGCGTCATCAGCATCATTGTGGGCCAGTGCAGTGAGGAGGCTGCTGCGCTCTGGTGCCATCAGGGATGAGAACAATGGCTCTGTGGCCAGCTCCAGCTCCAGCTCCAGCTCCAGCTCCAGCTCCAGCTCCAGCTCCAGCTCCAGCTCCAGCAGCTCCCAGGCCAGCAGCTCCAGGATGGGGGCTCCTGCCCATGGCCTTAAAGTCTATGGTGTGGAGGAGGAAGCTGGCACATTGGACGCTGCTTTCCTCGGGAATCCCTGCAACCCCCACCAGTGCTGGTCCCCATGGCGTGGGACCTGCCACAGGAATAGCCATGGCAGGAGGTGGTGACAGCAGCTGATCCTTCTGCCCAGAGCAGCAGCTTCAGTCTCTCCACCCCTGTCCTGGGCTGGGACCCATTGCCATGAGGACCCTTACACCCCATTAAGAGAAGGGTCCCCGGACCTCAGGACTCTCCCTAGTCTTGCAAGAGGCCAACCCTCTGGCAACTCTAGCAGGGCTCTCACAAATCTTCATTGAAGGAAAAGGAAATGAAGTGTTATTTCTTTCACACAGTCTCTGGGCAGTGCTTTCTCCCTGCAAGCCAGTCAATGCCAAATGCAGAATGGGCAGCTCAGGCAGCTGATCTCAACACAGGACCATGCCCTCAGCCCAGGATGGGCTTATAGCTCATTTTAATGGTCATACAATGCTTGATGAGGGGGAATGCGTGTTAAGTGGATTACGTGGATTGGGAAGTCTATACCTTCTTATTACTTCAGCCAAAGGGGAAAGGAAAAGGGCAAGATCCAATCTGCAGTTTAGGATTAAAGGAGGCTGTGTCCTCCAAAAACTCAAGAGATACCCCACAGGGATATGACCCAATGGATTGTCTCACTTTATTCATATCCATATTTTTCTACTGACCTTGTTGTTGTTATGTTGTTTTTCCCTCACATGTCCTCGCTTCTGCCTCTTCTCTGACTAGAAGAAAAACTGCTCCTCATAGGTACCATTGCCAAAAACGTTCCACCCATTCAAAGATTCTTGCAGGATCTCATAGTGCCAAAATGGTGATCTCCTCTGAATTCTGCTCTGGGGAGTCGCTCATCACGTTTCTGTTGCTGGCCAGGCGGCCCCACCACCATCGTGTGTGCAGTACAGGTGGCTGCGATGGGGCTGGCACTATTAACGCCTTTCTTCATGCAGGTGCTGGGAAGGAGAAGCTGCTGCTGCCTCCCCTGCCCTTCCACCCCCAGTATGGCTGGCTAGGGATGGCCCGGCAGGCAAGGCTCACCGCAGATCGCACCGGGATGGCAGCAGCCGTGGCAGTGCATTGTCGTGCGCTGCACCTGGATGGGCCCTGGCAGCAGTGCCTCACCAGTCCTTGGAAGAAACTGCACTTTTGCTGTTTTCATTTTCATCTTATGTGTGTATGTCATCACAGTGGCGTTACCAACCTCTTTAATTGGCCCAGTAGCATGTCCATCTTCAGATTCGAGGCTGGCTCCATTGGACATGGTGGAAGTTTCTAGCAGCTTTCCACAGAAGCTACCCCCATGACTCTCCCCTGCTACCAAAAATCAAACCCTGCCAAATCCAAGACACAGCTGCCTTTTTCCAGCTCTGTCTTTTTCCTTCTTTAATTCCTGAGAGCCTCTTAAATAAAATCCTCAACAAAGTGATCATAGCCCTTTGTTCAACCAAGAGCTTAGCAGGTCTTGAGGGCTGAGGGCCCAGGCTGGAGAGTCATGAGCCATTATAAATTGAAATGAAGAGTCACCAGCATCTCAGCAGAAAATGCCTTCGCTTCCCAAAGCAGCTGCCAAAGGACTGAGCTTTCACTGAGCTCCCTAGGATCTATTGTGGGAACAGCCTGAAATATTCTTGAGCATGTTTAGGATTCCCAGGAAAAGCAGTTAAAAACTGTGCAAACTGGGAGCAATAGAGTCCTTTTGAGAGGGGACACCAGGTCAGACACTGGGAAATAATGACCATGAGGAAGAGATGTACAGCTGGAGTCCAGGAGAGGCAGTGCCACAGCCTGGCTTCACACAGGCCTCTGCCAAACCCTTCTACACTCATTTCCACATTTTACAGATTGTGCTTTGGGTGAATTTCTTCTACCTCCTTTTCTCCTGCTTTCTTTTGAAGTAGAGAATTAGGAAAAAAAAACCAAAAACATGTGTAAAACTTAGCTTTCCTGATAAACCAAACACCACAAAAAATTAGTCTCTTACTCTGTTTCAATCTTCTTTTTGTAACTTGCAGGAATTGTTGGCAGCAAAAATCAGTGCTAGACACCTGTTTTTAAGCAAATGCTTGTTTGGCTTTATATCTGAAAAATACTGCAAAAGGGAAAGATTAATACAAAATCTGTTCTCAAAACCATGAATACTCGTGTACATAAATAAATAGAGAGATACACATAAAAGCTATTGTTCCCTATGTTTCAAAACCGTTATAGAAATTTAACACAATTCTGTATTAGCCCTTGTTCAGTAGAAAATGAAATTAAAGAAATACACCTACTACCTGCATATATAATGAAGACAGAGATCCCGTTTCTAGTTCTAAAAGGACGAAATATGAAAACCATAGAGTAACATCTCTGTTGCACATTATCTTGAAGCAAAATAAGTATTTTGGGAAATGAGCAGCACTTCAGGAAAAAGGCATTATTTCAGGAAAGCAGTAAAGCAGTTATTACACTTGGAGACACAGATATTTGTGCTAATATGTAGAGGTACTACGGGAAAATTTTGCACATGGTATAGGTCTGCGTTATTGAAATACTTACATCCACTTTGTCCATACCCTCCCTAAAATTTCCCAGAATGAAAGCAACCAGAGTTCAACTTACTCTGTGTGGGGAGAACCTGTCATTAGGGCCCAACCCAACATGCAACCCCAAATCTTATTCAGTCAGCTGCTTCTCTAACATGTTTTCTTTGATCTAAGATCTAAGAGTCCATTTGCAAATTATTTTTGTGCTCCTCAGACTGTATTGCTTGTTCAGTAATACTTTTATTCTATTAAAAAGGTAATTTAAGAAACAAAAGGAAAATACTTTAAGTAACTTACCATTTAAATTAAAAGGTGATATTTTGTGTGCGAGTCTCATATCAGAGAGGCCAAAATGAGCAGGTAGTTTACAGTCCAGTGCAGCACCAGAATGTCCACATGTGAATAAATTCCCGGAGTTGTTCTGTCACCATTGCCCATGCACACAAACGAACATAAACACGGAAAGACGCAGCCACAGTACATCACTAAATGAATATCCCTTGCCACTTCACCTGTGTCCTTCATGAGAGCATTCTGAGCCATGACAGCTTCTATCTGGTGAAGAAAACTAATGCCATAGGTAGCTAAGAGAGCTTACTGAAGTCATAACAAATTAATTCCCTGTTTAGGCCTCTGGAATTGATTTTGACTTCCTGGACGGCGGAGAAAGATTAATCTCTGACATCTTGCTTCCAAACCTCGCTCTCAGTGAGCAGTGCCCATGAGAGCCCAAGAGTGCCCACAAGTGCTCATGACCATGTGGGAAGGCCAGGGTCCTCCTGGGCCAGGCAGGATGGGCCAGGCCAGGAGCTGCTTCGGCTCCAGGTGGGCTCCCCCACAGCTGTGGGACATGCAGGCATGGCCAGGCACGCAGCAGAAGGGGCTGCCTTGCTCACGGCCACTGCTCTCTGCTCTGCAGGAAGGTTCTCAGTGATGATGAGGTGCTGCTGAGCACAGCTGTGGCTCTGAGCTGCCGCCCAAAGAAGAGCGAAAGACACCTTTCCTCCTCAAGGGAAAACCGGTGGTCACCAAGTTGCAGTAAGAACCTGAGAGCCCAGTTGCCTTTGTCCTATCCCTGACCTTGGACCAGGACTCAGACAGCCTGGCCTAAGCCCCAGGCCCCACACCATTGGTGCTGGGTGTACCAGTGTGTGTGCTGAGTTTGGTGGGGGGAGAGGGGAGACATGCCAGGGCTCTGCCCTGGGGGATGCCAAGGAGGCCACCTGCCCCTCACTGCCTTCCTCTGCTCTCTGCATCACCCTGCTCCCAGGCTCTGCCTGGCCAGGGACCAGATGTGGCTGCTGAATGCCAGCAAGGAGGTGGCTCTGCAGACACAACTAGAGCAGCAGCAAGAAGGCAGCAATGAGGATTCCACCTCCATCATCTGGCCCAGTGGCTCCTGCATTGGCAAACTTGGGTGAGTGTTGGTGCCAGGTTCCATGGCAGGGCCAGAGAGGTTCCCAGCCACGTGAAGCAGGAGAGTTTTGTCACCCTTGCAGTGGCGTCTGTGCAGAGCGTGGTCAGGGAGTGTCCCGTGTCCCCTGGTAACTTTTGGGTTTCAAGAAGGGAAGGGCAACAGCCGCCACTCTTTCAGCACAGAGGGAGCCAGGGCTTGGGCAGCAGCTACATCCTGCCCTTGTGTCCTTGGCCATGGGGCAGGGCTGTGCAAGCGAATGTCTCTGCCCAAGAGGCTGGGAGCAGCGGAGCCTGATGCCGGTTCTCCCCTCTGTCAAAAACTCCCAGGCGCTGAAGGAGCTGTGGGTGGACACACTACATGGGTAAGCTGCTGCTGTTGGTGCTGCACAGGGATGGATGCTTCCAAAGCAGCCCCATGGGGCAGCACAGCTCCTCAGCTGGGGGGAGCTGCCCCTGCAGCTGCGGGCAGCTGTCGGGCACACCCGCCTGACAAGGGAGCACAGGCAGATTGAGGCTCACCTAGATCTCTGCCCATCCCTTTTGCCACTGCACAGGACCCAGGGGGCCCCGAGTGACCCGTGTGTCATCAAACCCTGGAGAAGTTGAGCTGCCCCTGTGCAGTGAATGTCTCTCTGCTCTGGGCTCTGTGCCTGAGCCCTGCTCTCCCAGATGAACCACAGAGATGCTCACCTTCTAGCCATCCTCTCTTGCCCACAGCAGGACAAGCAAGGTCTGGCAATGTACAAGGACTTGACCTCTCCCCAGGTAAGTTTGGGAAGGAAAGGGGACCTCTTCTAGCCAAGCTGTACTTTCTTGTTCCCTAGGTGTAGCCATACAGCTGTGGCAGCCTGGGAGAGGGTGTCTCCTGGGCTGGCACCTGCTGGACTGTGGGCACTGGAAGAGGTTGTGAGGGGACAGAGAGCCTGCGCTGCTGCTGCAGCTTGGAGAAGGCCAGGCCCCAGAGCTGGGGCGACTTCTCCCAGGTGACACCTTATCTCAGTGGAGCCTCCGAGCCGCAGCCACACTTTTGCCTGCTGGCTACCTGCCTGGGTGCCACATGTGCCACTCTGTACAGTGCTGAAGGCAGGGCAGGGCAGGGCAGGGCAGGTTGCAGTGCTGGCCTGGTGTACTCCACTGATGCCCTTTGGTTCTCTTTCCCTCTGTAGCAGCAGGGACCATTGGCACAGCAGCACCAGGAGGTGACTGCCCTGGCCCTTCGCTCTGTGGTGGGGCCCAGCTGGGACTGTCTGGGCACCACACCAGGAGGGATCCAGCTTCAGCAGGGCACTCTTTGGGCAGCTGTACAGGACAGCTGCTCTGCAGGGCAGGAAAGAGTCTGAGGGAGAGGCTATGAAGATGGGGAAGCTGGAATCCCTCTGCTTAGATTTCTGTCTAAAGATCTGTGGACATGCACACAGACAGTGAGAATGATATGGATATTTACATATGTAGCTTGCTATTTGTACAGGTATATTTTTCTACATAGGTTCTTATATTTATGAATCTACTATGCATATATGTACATATAGTTATATTCATACTGGTTCACAGTTCCACATTTGTGTATATGTATCTAGTTCTTCATGGATGTTGTAATAGCTGTGTTTAGTTCTATTTCCATATGTGTCACAGCACAAGCTGGCTTGTAGCTAAGCAATTAATTTGGCAATAGATAAGCAATTAAGTTTGATTAGCCTGGTGCAGTAAACAGGCCCCTAGGTGAGCAATGATAGGATATATTCAAGCCTAAACAGAGATTTCACTCCTGACGTTCCATTCTAAGCTGCAGACACCTCACTGGTCAGAGAGCTGGGCAGTTTAAACTCCCAATAAATCAGCTGTCATGAGCCAGGGATTTCAAACCTTCTATTTAAGAAGGGTCTGGAACAATAAAGAAGCTTTTGTCACATCAATCACAGAGGGTCATGTCATCTCTCTCCAACCAAGACCCCAGTTAACTCTATACGTATGTATACAGTTGTATGGGTATCTATTTCTACTGATATAGTTTTGGCTACATGGGCCTTTAAATAGGTATTTGTATCTGTATAGATGTCTATTTTTATATTTTTATATGTATATCTATTTCAATATGTAATTATATTGACATATATATCCAGATGTATAGCTGTATGTTTGTATTGATGCAGTTGTATGGATATTTAGATTGGTAGTCATCTTTGTCTACTTATAGATAGGTTTGCTTTATGTATCTCTTTCTTGCAGACAATTTGTAGAATTCAATCTATATTCACATCTGTATATTGTGCTGGTTATATATGTATTCAGTTCTATTTAAATATGTATGGAGTTGTCTAGTGGTATAATGCTGTTTCCTGAGTTCTTGGTTTTAGAGAGAGATAAGGATATTTTTGTATTTATATATCTGGGCTGTATGGTTGTCGCAACATGTAACAAGCTTTTAAAAAAGTACAAGTTCTCTTCATCTAACTCTAAGATCATCTTCAGCTCTGGGAACAGAGGTCCTCTTCTCTGGAGGCAAAGGGTCTTCATCACTCTTCTCTCTCTGTTCAAATTTCTCATGAGATCACAGCTACTTCAACATCTGCTTACTTCAGCCGGGGCTCCCTGGCACAGAGCAGCAGCAGTGCCAACACCTTTCAACCTGCTCCTGCCTTGGCTTCACCTGGAAGACAGAAACCTCTGGAAATCAGCACCACCAGTCATGGTCCCAGTTTGGAGCAGTTCCTGCTGGTGGGCAGATCCTGGCCGTTCTACTTCCAAAGACAATGAGTTGGTTTGGCACAACCTGGTTTTTGTAGCAGGGTGGGGGCCATAGGGGTGTCTTTTGTGAGAACCTGTTAGAAGCTTCCAGCATGTCCAACAGAGCCAATCTCAGATGCCTCTGATGATGACATGCTGCCGGCCCAAATAGAAAGGTTGGCAATGCCTCTGTGATGACATATTTAAGAAGAAAATCAAAATGGCGCATGCACAGGATTTTTTTGAAGGGTGGCAAAGGGCTGCTGCCAGGGGCCATCCCTGGCGTGGTGCGCAGCAATGCACAGCAGCCACCACCATCTCGGTGCAGCCCATGGCGAGCCTTGCCTGCCTGGCCACCCCTGGCCAGCTGCGCTGAAGGGGGAAGGCAGGGGCGGTGGGGGCAGCTTGCCCTTCCTGGAGCCCCCCATGAAGAGAGGTGTTAAATAGTGCCAGTGTGGCGGCGGCCACCACTGCCTGCACAGTGGTGGCAGGGTCACATGGCCGGCAGCAGGAGCGTGACGAGTGATTCCCCGACACGGAACCTAAATAGATCAACTTCTGGGCACTGTGGGATCTTGCAAGAATCTTTGAATTAGTAGAACTTGTTGACAACAGTACCTACAAGCAGCACTTTTCTTCTAGCCAGAGGAGGAAGTGAGAATATGTGAGGGAAAAAACATGGCAACACCAAGGTCAGTGGAAAAGAAAGAGAGGGATGAGTGCTTCAAACCTTGGAGCCAAGATTTCTCTGCAATTCACGGTGAGGATCGTGGTAAAACAAAATATCCCCTTGAAATGCATGAAGTCCACAGGGGATGCAGAAATCCATTTGCAGCCAAGGAGAAAAGTGTACATGCTGGAGAGGTGGATATTAGAGAAAGCTGTGATCTAGTGGGAGACCTGAACAGAGAGAAAGGGCTGCTGCTTTCAGAGATGGAGAGAGATCCCATGCTTCCAAACAAGAGCAGCCTATTCTGAAAAGGCTGCACCCTATGGATGACGCCACACCAGTTTTGGGATGTCTGTTTGTCTGTGGGAGTGATCCCATGGAACAGCAGAAGGAAGACTATTCTCCCTAATCAAACAAAAAATGTGTCAAGTGATGCACTGACCAAAACTCCCATACCCTGTCCTGTGCTGTTGGTGGAAAGGAGGGAGGGGCTGGGTCAAAAGAAGGTGTTTTAAAGGCCTATTTTCATTTCTCAATATTCTCCTCTAACTCTTAATAATAGGTTTCCTTTATTCCTTAAACTTGAGCCTGTTTTGCCCTAGAATATTTTCTCTCAATTATGAGCCCTTCTTTAGTTTTTTTGTCCCTCTCTTCTGCTCAGCTCCAGCAGAAGAAGATAAGCAAATGACTTCTGTGAGTACCAGGCGTTTGGCCAGTGTCAAATATCGACAGACCGAAAAAGGCAGAGACAGAGATGTACATGCACAAGAGCCCTGGGCATGTCCAATAAATGTACAAAAATACAGAGACATTTGTTAGGAATTATTTCAGCTCTTATGCCAATAGTGTATTCTGGTTCTGTCCAATGCTTTCAGCCATTCTCCTGCTCTGGTTTCCTTTGCTTTGTTCCCATCTGACTGCTCCATTCAGGTACAGGCTGTGGGTGCTTGGGGCACTCTCTGAGTTACTCTTGGATCCCTTGAACAACAGGGTTTGTCCCACCAGGGGAGTTTGTGCTGCTTTGTGACAGAGGAGAATGTCCCAGGTGATTTTGTGTTTGCTGTAGGGAGGGTTGGACTGCTTTGCATAAATTCACAGACCAATGCAGAACGTTTGCTTTGTGATGTCAGGGCATGGTTGCCACGTTGCTGTGGTGACATCAGAAGGTTGCTTTGCTGCACGGAATGTGCAGCAGTGCCAGGCAGCTCTTGCCTGTGCTCAGTGCAGGAGCATCCTCCTGTTTGTCAGTGGGCAGCTGCACACTGTGACAGGAGCCTTGTTTTTTCTAGTGTTTCAGAAGAGTCTGCAAACTTGCACAGCAGTGCTACCATGATTGAGCAACTCGTTGCTGCAGTTTGCACTGTTTATGGCATTGGTTATTCAGGCTATTACCTGACTAACCTGGGACGTAAGTAGAAATTTTCCTTGGGTGTAACCTAATTTGTCTTTTAGATGTCTTCCTGCTCTTTCTTAGTGACTGGGTCAATTTTGAAAAAGAAAGAGCATGAGGATGCCACTGGTTTGGTAAAGCCCCTTTCAACCAATTCCACTTAAAAGCGGGTGTCTGTAGCCAGGGAGCTGCGGGCAGCATTTGCAAGGAACCTGCAGGGGTTGCATTCCCTCCCCGGGAGAGTCTGTGGCAGCAGAGTCTGCCATTTCCTCAGTTTGCTGGGTCAAGCAGGACAACTTTGAAAACGCAGACAGGGAGACCTTCCCTGAAGGCATTCTATGACCATTACAGCTCTTTCCAGTTTTCTCAAATAATTTATTTCATTTTCCCTGCCCTCTACAGGTCACCTGAGATGTGTATTCAGACGTGCTGATCCTGAGGTGAGTGAGAAAGGAATCTTGGATGTTCCTGACGTTTAAAAATTGTGAAGGAATCTGTGAGCTTGGCCTGTGGTAGTAGGGTGTAGATGGCCAGCTGGGTAGGTTAAAAGAAAATCCATTCCCATACCTGAATCAGCAATTGCAAAGGCATCACTGGCTGTTTCCTAATTTCCCATTTCAGAGCTTTAAAGCACTCAAAGCTCAGTTTCCAGAGGGAAAGTTTTTTGCTGATAGTAAGTAGGGTGGAATATTGAATTCAGAGCCATATTCAGTTCTGTGGAATGAGCCCATTTTAATTTTGTTGGAGTGACTTAGAATCACATTGCAATGGCAGTTTATCATTTGTCCTTAGTAGAGCAGGTTCTAGAGCTGAATAGGAGTAAGGTTATAAATGATAAGTAACTGCCTGTCCCTCATGCTGCTGTCTGTTCACAGAGCCCTGAACCCACAGCAGACTCTCCACTGACTCTCTCAGTCCCTGGAGATGTGGCCAAAGAGGAGCTGAATGACCACAATCCTCCAGCTGTGCTCACAGCACAACCTGAATATTCCGAGCCGGTAAGTGCCAGTTCTGGCTGGTGCTGTCTTCAGTGCAAGACAGAGCTGCAAGATGCTGAGCAGCCAGCACTTGCTGTTGGTGGCTGAGGATGCTGAGAGCTGGAGACCTGCTGGGACCTAGCAATTCTCCCCCAGCTAGTGAGAGCTGGAAACTGGGCTTTGGTCTGTCATGTTGAGGTACCAAAAATCTGGTGCCTCTGGGTGAGCATCTGGCTCCTTGGTTCCTTGAAGGTCTGTCTCTTGTCTTCTGCAGTGCTATGGCCAAAGGGCACATGTGGTAGCGCTGCAGATCACAGGGCTTTGTTTGTTTTCCCTTCCTGAAATGCTGTGTTTGGAGCTTGTGGAATTCCTCTGCCATTTCCTTGAGGAATTCTTCACGTCCGCAGACTGTTTTGGCCCACCTGTCTTTTGGCTTTTGATAAGCTGCAAAGAGATGATTGTGCTGTTCGTGAAGCTGTGGGGGACATTCTTGTCCCTTGTGGCAAAAGAAACCAAGGGCATACTTCTGAACGCTTCTTCTGAAGCAAAAACCAGAAAAAGCAGTTTTCTGTTGATACATTTTGTGGTGTACTCTGCAGATTTGACAAGTTCATTGGATCCTGGAGTTTAGGTGAAGCTGCAAGCTCTTGAGTGCTGTTTTGGGTTGCTAAAAACAGGAAAGACATCTTGAAATTCTGGATGCTGTATTTTAAGTCAAATGTGCAACTTTGTGCCTGGGGAGTTGTCTGGGACAAAAGGACCCAGGGGTTGCAGTCAACAGCAGCTGAACATGAGGCAGCGTGTGCCCAGGTGGCCAAGAAGGCCAAGGCCATTGTGGCCAGTGTCAGCAATAGTGGGGCAGTAGATGAAGGGCAGTGAGCTGTGCCCTGTGCTGGGCACTGCTGCGGCCACAGCTTGAGTGCTGTGTCCAGTTCTGGGCCTTTCTGAAGCAGAAAGACATTGAGGGGCTGGAGCAAGTCCAGAGAAGGGCAAGGGAGCTGGGGAGAAGTGGGAGCACAAACCCAGTGAGGAGATGCTTGAGGGAGCTTTAGCCTGGGGAAAGGGAGGCTCATGAGAGTCCTTCCAGGCACACTTCTATAAATGCCTAGCTGACAGTGCTCCCCAAAAGGGCCACTTCCATGACAATGTTCCCCTCACTGCATCCAGATGCTTTAGACTCAGGGAGAGTTGTTCCCAGCCCAAGAGCATTAGAAGCATCTCAGGCAGCAGGTGGAAGAGGTACAGGGGAATGGCCAGGTAAGCCTGGCTCCCCAGGTGAATGAGAGAGAGGAGCAGGGGCATAAAACAGAGCTCTTGAGGCTGAGGAGGCCAGGAGTGCCACAGGCACTGAAAGCACAGAGCCTTGTAATAGGCAGAGATCAGCACTGGCACGGAAGCAGAGGAAGCAGTGGAAGCAGAGGTGGGTAGGGAAGCAGAAAGAAGTGGCTGAATGAATTTGGTTTTGAGGCTGAAAGAGGAAAAAGCTGAGCCTGGTTGCAATTCCCTGCATTTGTGTCTGCAGAACATTAAGGCAGAGCCACAAGCAGAGCTGCCCGAAGCTCCGATTGCCATCATGGCAGTGAGGAGGAGGAACAAGGAAGACATGAGAAGACTTCAAGATCACTGGAATCTCCATAGACAGAGGGGTGATTTACAAAACCAGGTGAGTGTAAGAGTGGCTGCCACTCCACTCAAGAAAATTTCTCTCTCTTGTTGTTTACAGAACTTCAATGAGGAGCTGCCCGCAGAGCTGCATAAAACTCAGGCTATGCTCAAAGCAAGGGAGAAGAGGCTGGGGGAAGAAATGAAAATCATGAAAGAGAAAATGAATCTCCTTCAGGGGCAAGAGGCTCTAGAAAAGACAGTGAGTGAAAGAGTGATAGCCACTGCAGCCACTAAACTGGTGGTTTCTGCCCTTATTTTTCCTCTGCAGAGCAGAAGAGGGGGGGCTGATTACTCTGAGTGCCGTCCTGCTTTGATCTCTGAAGGACACTTCCTGGGCTGCTGAATCTCAGCTGCTGCCCTGGATGGGGCTGACAGCACCTGCCTAAGGGCTTGCGTTTGAAATGGGGTCTCAGGGCAATTTCTGCCAGCCACCTTTCTGACACAAACTCATTTCTTCTCCCAGATCTATACAAGCTCGGTCATGCAACTTGCTGCAGCAGCAGCGCTGTTTAACGACACCCCTAGTCCCCAAGCTGAGAAGTGGAGCCTTTTCAGCTCATTTAGGTCCAGTGTGGCTGCAGCTGCTCAGAAACAGGAGATTGAGGAGAAGTACCTGGAGCTACTGAGTACGTCTGGTGTATTTCTTCTCTGAGGGACAGTGTGTTGTGTGCATGTCAGCATAGTTGTACCAAATGCTCCTCTTAAGTTTGATGTCACAGGGACATTTAGGACTCCCCACAGGAACTGCTGTGCTTCCAAGCAGCGAGAGAGCATGCTGGACGCTCCTGCTGCCTCATGGGGCAGCTTGGACTGGCTTGGGGTTTATCTGAGCTTCCCTATCTGCTCAAGGCAGAGGCAGTTGATCAACAGAATTCTGTGACTGCTTGAGTCCTACCCATTGGCACAACCCCTGCTCAGATCAGTCTCTAGGAATACACATAAAAACTTTTGTGATTCTGCAGCTCAACCCATTTAATCTTAAAGTGCTTGTCCATAAGAGCTGCCAGTGCTGTGCTCTTAGATAAGACCTGGCGAGGGTGAGAACAGAGCCCAGATAATTCTGTGTCTGCCATCATCTGTTGGGACAAGAAGGGCATTGATCTACACCTCAGTGTGTCTGATATCCAAGCCAATCCTATTGAGTCCTGAAAAGGGGGCAAGAGCTTGTAAGGGGCTCAGGCTGGCTGTGGCTTCTTCCCCTTGCTTGTCAGTGCTCGTGCTTGGGCTTTGCCAGCCTTGTTGTGGTACCTGCCCTGCCCCTGATGTGTGACTGCAGAGGCCAGAGCCTTCCTTAGCTGGGAGAGTCCCACTGCTGCCCAGCTGCTGTAGCACGGAGCTGCCCTGAGGCAGCAACCCCTCTTCTGGGTTGACTTCTGCATCTCAAGGCCTGGACTCACGAGAGGAGCAGCATCTCCTCTGGGCAGCTGTCCGTGTCATGCCAGCACCTGAGGAGCACTGCTGTCCTTGCTGCTCTTGTCTGCTGTGCCGAGCTGGGAAGATGGGGATGTGTGCAGTGCTGAGAGGGCAAGTCCAGTGGGAGCAATTGATCCACACTGTCAGGGTGAAGAGAAGCAGTGTGGTTCCTCACATGGGGTATGGGCAAAGGCATCTTTGAGCTTAGCCTGCTCATAAAGGGTAAGGGTTCTGATGGTGAAAGCCCCGTTGGGATTGCTCATAGTATGAACTGCTCTGGATTAGAAACAGAAAGGCATTCTTCTGGAAAACTGCTGCTAGGTGGAGAAGATGCCCTTCTCTCCTGGGACTGTATCTCCCATTGCTTTGTTTCCTGGCAAGAGAGCTCTTCAAAGGACTGTCCAAATTCAGTCTCTGTGTGGGCCATCTGTGCTGCAGAGCAGCCGTTCCTGTTGCTGTTATTGTTGTTGCTGTTGTTGTTACCCAGCTGACCACAAAGGGTTCAGAGACCCGGACACTGGGGCTGCCTTTTGTACCTCCAGGAAGCTGGGATCTCTGCTTTAAAGCCAGCATATTGCATTTTTTTCCCTCAGGGAGAATGGTGAATTCAGGGAATCCTGAGATTAAATACACTGAACTGGAAAATATTGGCAGTGGGTAAGTCCAACCACAGTTATTTTTAGACAAGCATGGGCCACGGGATTTGCTGGTAGAATGTCTATCAAGTGTAGAGTCAGGTAAGCTGCAAACATATTCAGACACTGGAGTTAGATTGTCCCACTTCTCAGTACTGGCCAGAATTTGTGAGCGTGGTCAGAAGTCATTGTCATGTTTCCAAGGCCTTGCCTGCAGCAAGGAACAGGACCTGGAAGATTTCTTTCTTGTCTATCAAGTGTGGGCCATTTCTGTGCTAATTGCCTTAGCATTTTTGAATATCTTCACATCATACAGCCACAATAATGAAAGGAGAATAATCTTGCTTGCCTTAAAAAGCAACCTGCCCACTATGATAGCTGTGAGATAAGAGTTCTCAGGAACATTTCTTTCCAAGAGTTTGTTGAAGGAAATACTCCATGGTCAGGATAAGAACTGCACAGTTTACAAACGGAAACCTGAGAAGAAAGAATAAGGTCTCTTTTTGAGCTGAGGCATCACTCCAGGAACAGGCCCAGTGACCATGCACTTGAGAGGAAAATGCAGCCACTGCCTTCTGGCAGATCCCACCTGTATCCTGCATGTTTTAGGCACTGCCAGCACAGATCTTCTGTCTGGGATAGCTTTCACTCCAAGGTCCAAATGGCTTCTCCTTTCTTTGCTTTGTTTTGTTTCTAGGACTTTTGGGGAGGTTTGTAGGGCACTCGACAAGGGAGCAGGAAGAGAGGTAAATGTCAACAGCCCCTGCAGACTCTGCAGCTCTTGAGAGCTTTCCCCTCTGGTGTGAGCTGTGGCTGGAGCTTTGGGTAGAGCTGTGCTGCAAAGGCACAAGAAGCCCAGATTGGTGCCAGCCTGCAAATTGCATTAGGGACAGTGTTTGTCCTTCTCAGCTGCCAGAAGGAAGGCGAGGAGGGCAGCGGTTCCTTTCAGAGAAGGACGCGCTCACTCGCTCTCAGCTGCTGAAACAAAGCTGGTGCCTTAGAGCATCTCACTGTTCTTTGGGGCTACAGCTTCAGAGCTCTGTTCTCATTTCTGGCTGCCAGCAAATACATCTGGATGTTACTGGTAGTTCCTTAGCCACCTGCAGTGCTGCACTTGGGAACTGCATGTAGGCAGAGATCTGCAAGGTGTCCCTAAAAGCCCTAAGCCCTGCTTATAGCCCGGGATGTATCAACAGAAGAGCAAAGCAAGGATTGCTTTTGAATCCTAGACAGAGCAGTAGAGAGTGTGGTCAGAGCTTTGTGGGTGATAGTAGAGCCATCTTTGTTCCCAAGTGGACAACACAAAATGTCAGTGGCCACATGTCCTGAAACTGGACTCCAATGGAGCCGAGAAATGGGCTGCTGGAATGTCAGTTCCTAATTACTCCAATGTCTAATCACAAGGCACTTTGGCTCAGCTTGACTGTGTCATTGCAAAATCACTCACTCCACGTGCACCGTGGTCTCGTGCCACCAACTTTTCAAGTTACTGATTGTGAATGTCATTTTAGGTGGCCATAAAGAAAATTAATCTCCACTCACTGAGGAAGATGCAAGTAACTGTTAATGAAGTCATGGTTATGAAGAGGAATAGGAGTCCTTGTGTTGTGAATTATTTAGACAGGTGAGTGGGCATGGTCTTATCCCATTAATGTTTTTTATACTACAAGCATGACAGGTTATAAACCCACTTTGGTCACTGGCAGAAAACACAGCTGTTAATTATTGCTTAATTATTATTTCTCTACTCATCTCCAATAGATAAGAAGAGAATGCATCTTGTCTGTATGACTGTTCCCTAGCACACATAGTTTGAAAATTTTTCAAAATCCTGGATGAGCTGTATCTTAGTAAATAAGTACTCTCTAAGTTAACTGGCTAGACATTGCTCTGGGATTGAGTTTTTAAAGTTTTTTAAATATTCATGAACCATCTGAGGGAGGATTTCCCTCAGTTTGCTGCACCTCTTTTCCATTGTTCTGCATGCCAGGGACGCTAGGTGCTTATTTCCAGAAACACACAGTAGGACAGGTTTTTCATCTGGGCTGTTACTAAACTGCTCTTTTCACTTGCTGGACATCTGTCTTGGTTTGAAAGACAGGTATTTTTTAAAGAAAGGCAGAAGCCTCCCTCTGAAATGAGGAGTGTGATCCGTCCTGCCTACAGATTATTATAATTTTGGAATTAAGGGAGCTGTCAGGCAAAGAGATGGGGATAGGAATAACAGTTCTTTACTAATATATCTGAAGTTAAAGACAAACAAAAAAACAACAGCAGCTATAAAATTAGCCACAAACAGAACAGTAAGTCAGGCCCAGTCCTTTCTGGCTGCAGGAACCTTTTCCCTGAGCTGCAGTTCCCGGTGCTGGGGGCGGGCAGGTCCCACAGAGCTGCAGGAGGGCTGGGCGTGATGGCAGCGCTGTCCCAGGGGGAGAGAGAGATGGAGAGAGCCCTCCGCTCACGGTGTGGGTCCCAGTGCTCAGCAGAGTGCTGGATGATGGCAGGTTAAGGCAAGAAAAACAGCAGTGCAGGGTCAGACAGCAGTGAGGATGGCTCCCTGTGCTGGGATGGCAGGGATGGGACCACAGGCGGTGATCGTCCTTCTCGCCCGAACTCCGTGGGGGAAATGGGCCAAGGCTGAGCTTTCTGCTTCCTCTTCTGGATGTTTGAATCTTGTGGGGTTTCCCTCTTCCCTCTCCTCCCCCCTTAACCCTGCCACTAAGGCCTGGTCCACAGGTATCTTAGTGTGACAATGGGGAAAATTCCACAGAGAGAAAAGGGAAAACCAACCCCCAACACCATCTAACACATCTGCTTTTTCACAGATGTGTCATTCTCCTTCAGCCAGCACAGACCACAAACACTTCACAGCCCAGAGGGAATGTCTATTCTTTTTACTCTATCTTTGTCACAAAGGGACCCAGAAACAAGAATCAACCCTTGTCTTTTCCAAACAGCAACGTAGTCATGCATGTTCATATCCATGCCCTTGTTTCCTTCTTTCAGCTACCTTGTGGATAAGCAATTCTGGCTGGTGATGGAGTACATGGATGGAGGCACTCTGAGCAATGTCATCAGCTGGACCTTCCTGTCTGAAGATGAGATGGCAGCTGTCAGTCACCAGGTCAGGAATCCCACCTGTGCTTCCAGGGCCTTGGGCAGGATTGTCTGGGAAAGTGGGGCTCAGAACTGGAGAGATTTCATGTGCCAAGCTTTGTTTCTGTGTTGCTAGAATGCTATGGGGAAGCTAGAGCATCTCAAGTCAATTGTCTACCAGTGCCCCAGAACTCACTGTACTCTGTTGTACTCTTATCACCTGCTGTTATAGTCTCACTCTGTCTCTTGTGTCTGCTGTTCTCCATCTTGCCCCTCTAAACTTTCACCTGTCTGCACTGCATTCCTTGTTTGTAAAAACAAAAGTGCTGGTGGCAGGATTTGAAGCAAACAGAAAGAAAAAAACAAAAAGAAAATAAAAAGTCTCTTTTTTCACAGTCCTCAGCTGAAGAGGATAGTAGTATACCCAAAATACCGTTTGACTCTGAGCACATCCACTGCAGGAGCAGGCATTCTGGCTGGTCTGCAGGGGACGGTCTACAACAGCAGTTGCTGTTGCTCTTTCAAAAGCTGACGTGCCTTTCCTTAGAAAGGTCCTGCTCTGCTAGTGTTGGAGCAGCATGCTCTTCCTCTCAATGGCACAGTGTTCTGCCATGATTCCCTATTCCCGTGGAAAGGGAGTCATTTGGAGTTGTTTCCTTTCTTGTGTGATGAACTCCCATCACTAATTTTTGCCCTCCTTTTTCTGTTTCCCTTTCCAGTGCCTGCAAGGACTGGATTTTCTTCACTCAAATCTTGTCATCCACCGGGATGTGAAGAGCCACAACATCCTTCTCAGAAGCGATGGCTCTGTCAAGCTGGGTCAGTATATTCTTGGTCAGGGGCAGCAGTTCAGGGATGTGGGGTGTGGGGCTGCTACGAGTGACTGCCAGCTCCCCAGAAATGGTGCTCTTGGGAGTGAGAGTGCAGATGTCCCTGCTTTGAGCTGATGACAGGGTTGCAATATGCACAGAGGTATTGCAAGGAACAAGCTGTCCAGAGTGGCACTGCTCTGTGTTTGTCCCTTCCAGAGTGAGGGAGCAGCAAGTCTAAAGCTTCTTGGGAACAAAAGCCACTGTCAGAGGCACTGTAAAAATGTCAGGATTTTTAAGTAGCTGATATAATATTCCTTTGGGTAAAGTCCTGATGAAACAGAGCAGGGACAGTTGTCCAAGACGTTCAACAGCACATTTTCAGACTTACAATAGGGAGTTACTTTACTTGGTTTCCTAATTGCACGCTATTAAAATAAAAAATGTATTTTCCTTTCTTCTCAGCTGATTTTGGCCTCTCTGCTCAGCTCACCCCAGAGCAAAATCAACGGTTGTCAGTGATTGGGACTCCTTGGTGGATGGCACCTGAAATTGTGAAAGGTCAACCATATGGCTACAAAGTGGACATATGGTCTTTTGGAATTGTGGGAATTGAAATGGTGGAACGAGAAGTTCCTTATGAGAGTGAACGTTCCCTCTCAGTAAGTTGTAAATACTCTCTCATCCCGTTGTCTTTCTCACCTGTCCCATGTTCTGTGTGCCACTGCACAAAATCCCATTGCCATCTCCTGGCACCACGTCCACCAAGGTCCCTTTCTAAAAACGTCCCTGCATTTCAGCACATCATCATCTGCTGTAGTTCTGGTTGTAGCATGGCGGGGAACTGAAGCCTTACAACATGCAAGCAATCTCCATTCTCTGGCGACACTTTCCTTTGGGTTATAAGTCATTTCAGCTCTTTTGTCTGTGTAGATGGCCCTAATAACAGGAAACAAGCATCTTAGAACTGGTGTTACCTTTTCATAAATGAAGGAAAGAAACCCAAACCAAACAAAGGTTCTAAAACAGTGGTTTTTAGAGATGCAGTGCATCCCCTGGGCAGTTTCCTGTCAATGGGAAACTTGCCTGAAACCTGGGCATGAGAGTGTAAAGGCCACAGAGTGTCTTCTGCTTCTTGTGCAATGTTGCTGAAACCCTTAGTGACCATATTTCTTTCATAGCCCAAGCCACATTCTCCACATCACCAAGCTGGAGCCTGGTGATGTGAAGAGTCTGCCAAAACCTCCTATTTGTTTCCTTGCCCTTTCTGGGATGGGCATACCATTAATCCATTGACTTGAGTATCCAAATGAACAGAGGATTACCAAAAGGATGGCACTTCTCCTCCTTCTGACTTGACCACAAAAATTTTCTTTTTGCTGCATAAAGGAAGCTGAAATTTTAAGACTGATGAGAGAGAGAGAGTTGTAGGCATTTCCTGTGTGCCCAAAGAGGGATTTTCATTCCCCTACACTTCTGCATGCATCTCCCTTTGTCTGTAGTGAAAAATTCCAAATGGTTTTTTTCCTTACCCAAGGAATAAACGATGATACCCATTCTTTTCTTTCATTTACATATGTTCACTGTTTTACATTAGATTTCCATTTACATTATTTACCTTTCTTCCATTTACCTTTTTCTTCCAATTACCATTGCTTTCAAGATCAAATTTAAAATCTTGATGATTTCTTTTTTATGGCTGCTGTGCTTAAGGGACCAACAAGCACTTAAGAGATGCCTTTCATGTAATAACCCTTGGAAATAATAGAGTTAGTTAATATAGCAAAGTCTGTCTACCAAAAACCTGTTAAGATGGTGTGAATCATCCAGGAAGCACACTTGCTTTTGCTGATGTAGTTCCCACTAACGAGGTCAGTCAATGAAATCTTCTATCAAGGTGAGATCCCCTGGATATTGGAAAAGCTGTGGCTGCTTGGAGTTTTGGGTGCTTTGTTGGTGTAGGAAAGTCATCTCTCTCTCTCTCTTGCAAGGGCAGAAACTGCCACTGCAGAGTGGAGGTTAAACAAGGGCATCTGGGAGAGCAGTTACAGATGTGAAAGAAGCAGGTGGAGCCTCGTGTTTCCTTTTTGTGCAGCCTCAGCTCCTGATAGCCACAGGAGGGAGACCAAAACTGCAGCAGCCCGACCTCTTCTCTCCTTTGCTGCGCGACTTCCTGAGCTGCTGCCTGCAGACAGATGAGGCTCGGCGCTGGACTGCCAAGGAGCTCCTGCAGGTAAAATGTGAAGGGGCTGCAGGTGAAACAGTGTGCCAGGGATGGGCTCCTCCTCCACTGAATTCCAAGGCATCAGATGAGCCCCCCTCCTCCCCACCTCTAGTCTTGGTGCTGTTGAAAGGAAAAGGGCAGGGAATCCCTAGACTGGGCTGGGCTGGCAGGGACCTGTAAAGGTCATCTGGTCCAAGTGACCTGCAATGAGCTGGGACCACTTTAAGGAGATCAGGTTGCTCAGAGCCCTGTGCCACCTGAGCTGGGATGGTTCCAGGGATGGGGCACCTTCCAGCTCCTGGGGTAGCTTGTTCTAGTGTGGCACCATCCTCCTAGTAAACAACTTATTCCTTAGACCTACTGTGACTTGATCCTCTTTTTGTTTCAAAACAGTAGCCCAAATCGTATTGTAAGTGGACCTATTAAACACGGTGTCCCACACTCCCTCAGAAACCACACGGAAGTTTTGGAAAGTGGCAATAAAGTCTCACTGGGGCCTATTCTTCCCTAGGCTGGATAACTCCAGGTGTCTCAGCCTGTCCTCAGAGAAGAGGTTCTCTGTCCTCTGACTGTTTCTGTTGCCCTGTTTTGTAATTTGGTGGTGGTTAAGTAGAGCAATGCTGGGTGCAGAGGCATGAAACAGCGTTGGAAGAAGCCAAGGAAGCCAGTCCTGACTGAGCAGTCTGAGATTTGGCTGCGGGAAGGAGGGGCTGTGGTGGGCTCAGAGTGAGCCTCTGAGGGGCCGTGCTCTGTGCCCCCCACCCCACTCTTAGAGGTTTCTGCCACGCAAACAGGGACAGCTGAGAGGGACTTGTCCCAGCCCCATCTGCTGCCTGGCCTGGTCAAGCAGACAGGAACTGCCCCAGGGTTTCTGCCAGGCTGTGGGGCAGAGAGGGAACTGCAGGACCCAATGCCACTCGGCTGTCCCTGCTGGGAAGCAAGGAAGGATTCCAGGAAGGGAGGGAGGGCATGGAAAAGTAGATACTGTTCTGTCTCTGTGTGGAAATTAGCATGATGCCTGCCTTTCAAAGAAGGCACCTACATGAGTCTTTGGAGTTTCCTGAAAGGAAGAAACCCCAAAGACAGAAAGCACCATTTCCAGAGCCCTGGCAGGGCAAAAGTCCCAGCAAGAGGAAGACACCAGAATGAACAGATGAGTGGGATTCTGGGCCAGGTTTGCCTGTGATGGGAAGGTCCTGCATGTGAAGGCTGAGGTGCAGATGGCCCTGTTGGCCCTCTTGCTGCATCTTTCTATGAACCAGAGGAATACTGATTGAGCTTGTGAAGCACTGAGCTTGGAAAGTCATGTTTCATTGGTTGTTTGTTTTTTCTTTCCTGTGGACAGCATCCATTTGTAACATCAGCCAAGCCACTGTCAACTCTGGCACCACTCATCATTTCAATGAAGAAGAAGGAGACAAGAATGTAACCATCATGTTACGACATTATGTCCACAGCCAGCCTAGAGTAGGATTGTTGAGTAGGATTATAGAGTAGGATTTTAGAGAAGGACTGTAGATTAGGACTGTAGAGTAGGGTTATAGAGTAGGATTATAAATAAATAAATAAAGAAAGAAAGAAAGCTTCTCAAACCTCAACACATTTGGATGATTCCCCTCCTTCTGACTCATTCAGAAAATTCAACATTTCCTTCTGGATTACCAGCTGTTTCTTAATGACACTTCAAACTCATGGCATTTTTGCTATGGTTTCTAAGTGGGGCACGCTCTTCTACATTTATCCTTGCCAGACCACTGCCTCTGGAATATGGCACACTGGCCTGTTTTTGCCCAGCCATGGTGCTTCTATTTGAGGCAGAAAGGGCAATGGCATTTGCAGGCAAAACCAAAGGAGGAGGGGGCAGCCAAGCCATCCTATGTAGACGCAGGCCCTCTGTGATAGCTAATAGCTGGCCTGGAGGGTTCACATTCATACCTACCCTAATTATAGATCCACCAGTCTATGCTATTAGGGAAAAGAGGTAAACATCCCTAAGAGGAAGGCATTTGAAAGCTGGGAGATTTAAATGCAAACAATGCCAGCCAAGCCCTGGCAAGCATGGACACGAGAAACTCTTGGCCACTGAGCTGGGTAGTAACCAAATTCAGCCAATTTGCAGACCAACCACGAAGGTTTTTTAAAACTGTATAAAAAGGTACAGCACTCGATAAAATTGGCTGTTGCTGTGTGAACTACAGAGTGTCACGTCTTGTATATCTCAACTGCAACAGCCTTCAGTGGTGACTCAAGAGCATTTGGGCTCCTGCCACTTGGATTTACATGCCTAAATGCAATCTCTTTGACTGGAGGAGAGTTTGTCTCAACTGAGAAAGCAGAAAGATCAGTGAGGGTGCTCTGAAAGGTGTCCAGGATCTGGTGCAGAGGTGTCAGCTATTGTGAGGTGAGAGTTAGTCCAGCCTTGCCCAAGGTGGAGCCCCAGCAGAGCCCTGGCACAGCCCGGAGCAGGCTGAGCCTGGGCAGAGGCAGGCTGTAAGGAGGCCCTTGTAGCTGTAAGAGGCAGCATCCCGGCCCTGGGTGCCTCCTCCTGGCACCGGGCAAATCCTCTGCTCTCACAGACAAACTGGCAGCTGGCTGGAGCCGAGGGGAAGCGCAGCCGTGCTGGGCACAGCACAGACTGCTGGCATTGGTCATCTGGGGTTTGGCCAGCAGGAGAGGAAGGCAGAGAGCAGTTGAGGGCTGGTGCCCAGACTGAGAATTCCTGCTCTGGTGCCAGCTGCCCTGTAACTCCTTGGAAAAGTCAGCAGTGTGTGCAGCACTCTGGGCACAGGGCAGGGAGCTGGGCTGCTCCGCAGGCTCCAGCCCAGGGCAGCGTCCTTCAGGCACGGCAGTTCTGCCAGGGGAACCCAGGCCAGCGGGAGGCACTGGCAGCTGGTCAGGTCACATCTGCAGGAGACACATCTGCCTCCCACAGCTCTGGCAGGAAACACCTGCAGTCCTGGAGTTCTGCACTGAGCCACAGCAAAGGTGGGACATGCAGAGGTTTTTGCGGAAATGTTTGGGGCCATGAGGCCAGCCTGCTCTGTGCTCTCTGGAGCACAGCAAGCACTGTGAGATGCAGCTCTGAGCTGCTGGCAGGCAGGAAATATTGGGATGTGCCTGAGGGTGGTGCCTGAGTGTTGAACTGATTTGGAAGGGAGTGGAAGAATATCAGTAGGCAATTTCTGAAAGAGATGAAAGCCTCTTCTGAGCGAAGGGGAAGCCTTTTGGAATGGTGTAGTTATCCCAAAGTCCATACAACAATCACCAGAGGATTAAGCCATTCACTCTACCTTCTAACTGATCCTGCCTAAGGTGATTTTAACAAATACATGGCAGGGTTCACACTCCTATGATAGGACTGTTCTTCTTCTCAGTAATAATGGCTCAGCTGTCTCCCAGTTACATCTTGCTGAACCAAGGCCAGCCCCTTCCAATATCCTTTACAGGAGCACTTTAACTTAGATCCCCAATTTTTTCATGCATTCCTGCATAAAAACCCCCTACAATACCAACCTCCAGGAGAATCATGGCGTAAAAGGAGATTCCATTTATCAAACCCACAGTAACTGCATTGAAATGCAGGTCTATGCACCTTTCTTCAGAATTTTCTTAATCATGGGTTCTGAGTCATTTTTGAAAGATAACTAGGCTGCCCCTAACAAGTCCAGACTACTTGGCAAGTGGTAATTAGTCTTCCATAAAGCTTCCCAACAGCTGAGTAGGATTTTATCCAGATAGCTGGTCCCTGGACATTACACCCAGATTCTGATTTATGTCTCCCCACTTCTTTTCCATGTTCTGAACCAAGAGCAGTAGTGTCCTTGTGAGGGCATCCTAAATCATTCCAGGGTGACACCTCTCTCCTACTCCATGTCCTCTGCCATGGAAGATCCCTTGCTGTTTTTTCCCAGTCACCAATGGAGATCTGCTGTCCCTGCCCGGCACTGCTCATTGTGGGTTCTCAAGACAGAGGCGATGCTCTGGCGCACCTGGCGCAGGTGACCCTTGAGCCCGAGGAGGGACCGATGCTCTGAGCTGCCGCAGATACGGTGGCAATTGCGAGTGGTGCCGTTGCCTCATTGGGAACCCGAGCGGTGCCCACGGCGCTGCCTCCCCGGGCAGGGCTGTGCTCTCAGTGCCGCCGGGGCTGTCGAGCAGTCGCTTTCCACGTGTCTCGGGCTCCGGCTCCGTTCCCGCAGCCGCGCTCTCCCAAACACACTGACCCTTGCCCTTTGTCGGCCCGGCTGCAGGATTCCCTCGTCCCGGCTCCCCCTTTCCTGGTCCGGCTGCAGGAGCCCCTGCTTCCGGGCTCCCGACGCTGGGCTCTCCTCTCCCAGGGCTTTCCCAGTCTCCCTCCGCTCTACCCGGCTCGCACCTCTCTCAGGCTCTCACCCCGTTCCCCAGTTCTCCCCCATCTCCTGGGCTGTAAGTAGTGCTTTTCTTCCTCTGCCAGGATCTCCCCCTCTCCCAATCACTCCTCCCTCTTCCACAATCTCCCCTCTCTCGCAGGCCTCTCTCCCCTCTCCCGGGATGTCCGTCTGTTCCCAGCCCGCCCCATTACCCAGACCGGAGCGCAGTTCGGAGCTCGGAGCGCACCGGGGCCGCACCGGGGCCACAGCGGGGCCGTGTCAGCCCCGGCCCACGGGAGGAGCTGCAGCACCGCAGGCAGAGCGGCCCTGGCTGCGCCAGGAGCTGTGCCTGGGGAGGGGCTGTGGCATGTGGGAGCTCCTCCAGGCTCGCTCCGGACAAGAAGAGGTCAGACCTGTGCTCCCTTTGGACCTTCAAGGCGGTCGGATGTCTTGCAGTGAAGCCGGAGTGCTCGGGCCGTTCCGGTCGCTTCTTGTCCTCAACTCAGCAGGAAGATGCTTCCAAGTGTGGGTGAGAGGGATGTGTGAGCATCCAGCAGTCTGTGTCTGTGTGCCCGTGTCCCCGTGTCCTTGTGACCCTGTGTGTCAGAGCTTGGTGTGTTCACCCTGGTAGTAAATTCTTGGATATCATGAGTGGGAGTCTGGATTTACACCCAGGCTATTAAGTAAAGAAAACTTGGAGACATTTTTCTATGCAGTTCCTACAAAACAACTACATTTTCCGTGGAGGTTCTGTCATATTTTGAGTCCCCCCTGCTGCAATGGTGGGTTTATTTGCTGCTGGACTAGTGCTGAATATGAATAATTTTGAGTAATGTACTAGAAGAAAATATTACCGAGATGTCGAATGCCGGACTACAACTAGAGAGCAGGACTGAAAGCACTGCTCAGCTTGCCACAACCCACACAGATGTGTTAGCCATAGTAGGCTGCAAGCCATGGCAAGAGTGAGTGGGACTTTGAAGAAGGAATGTAAGAGATAAATTGCCTGGTACGAGGTGCTTAGCATGCAGTTTTATGGGGAATCCTGCAAAGTACTACATGTATCCGGTTAGCTTAAAGCCAGGCATAGATTCAGCAATGTTCTTGAGTTACAAGTTAGCAACATAGCCTAGTTACACTAATATTATTAGTGCACTGTTTTTAGAAATAACTGAAAAAGTATATAAACTTTGCTTTGTGTATCAATAAACAGCTTCATAGTTTCCTGCAAGCACATCATGAAGACCCTGTCCCTTCGTTACAGGCGCAGTTGGTAAAATACTTTTTTGTTGCCACGTAGTAGTGACTTACAAAATGCTGTTTGCTTTAATTAATTCTCTGCATTGGGGTTTAGTTTAGTTCAGTTTAGTTTTGGGACTTTTCTTTCCCAAAAGTTTATGAATAGCTAGCAGAGAGTTTTGAATAGGAAAATGCCCATTGTGGTACTCTGAATTAGAAAAGATGCCATGCAATAGTGGAAGCTGTAGTTCTTGTAGTAGTGTAAAAATGTCTTCAGTAATCAGTCACTTTTTTGTGGAAATATTCAATAATTAAAATATTAAGAATGAAATACTCTAAGTGTATCGACAATATATTATTAAAAATAATTGAAATTATAAAAAATATTTCTGAGTCTTGGAGTTGGTGCATCAAGCATCTCTATTTATTGCTTGCTTCTAATTATTACTCTTTGCAATTTGGGGTTGCTTTTTTCTTCCAGCAGTGCTGTTGTTGTTGTTGAATCTCAACATTTGAGTAAAATCTGTTTGCAGTCCTCTTTATGTTTTAGGCTGTAATAAATCTTAGTCACTGCCAGCAGGACTGAATTGCTCTTGTGAATGATGGTGTGAAAATGCTTAAGGACAATCTCTGACACAAAGAGCTGCACTGTTTGCTGTTCTAGGCCCCATACTTAAATACTTGAGGTGGGTCTGTGCAAATGCAATCTCCTAACAATCCCTGTATAATATAGTGCTGGTTTATAGATGAATCCTTTGAAAAACAAACATGAGATGTCATTCAGGAGATGCTTGAAAGGAAGAGATTTATAGTCTGTATTTTGACAAGATCTGTAGAGTGTTTTGGGAGGTGGGTAGATGGTGTTGTGCTGCAAGTCACAGCTATCCTTTACAGACCTTCAGTGTGGGTGAGCTTGCTGGATCAACGCCTGCCTCAGATGCAATGGTCATTCAGTTCTCGGGATTTTTCAGCAGTTTTGCTCATGTCACATGAAAATATCCCCATGGACAAGGTTCTACATTGAGGCTGAATCATGGGAGATGGGGATTTGGCCCAAAATCTTTGCAGAGTTTCACTTTTTGTTCTATGCCAGAGCTTCGTTCTGTGGTACCTGAACAAAACTTTTAAAGAAACAGCCTCTAACCAGTCTGGCTGTAAACAATTCCTTTTCCATGGCACTTCCCCTTACGCAGTAGGATCTGCACTGTCACTGTAAACCCTGAATATTCTGTCTTATATTAAAGTCAGCAAAAAGAAAAAAGCCACGACCGTTCTCAGTTCGTATATATCTGAACATCGTATTTCTGGCCCTTCTAAGGTACACAGCCATTCATGGGATTACAGGTTAAACCCAACAAGCCAACACCTTAATACTGAGTGTGAAATACATAGGAATGTTAATGTGCAATGTTGTTCTGCCTTTACAGTATGCGCTCCTAAACCAATTTCATTTTCCTTTCTGAATAAAGGTTTTTTTTGTTGGTGGTGGAAGTGGTCATTAGGTTCGTGACTGGAGACTGAATTCATCGGAAGAAATTACTATTCATATCAGCTCTATATCCTAATCTAGATGAAGAAAAGTGCAGTGCCATTGTGACAGACAGGGTAAAGACTCCACAAGCAGCGAGGTTGTAAAGTCGGTATGTTTTATTCAGCACCGGGCGTGCGGGGGATCTCTCTGCTATAAATGTGCACACCCACCGTGGTGATTTACTTTGTCTTGCGACATAAAGATGTTACGTATTTAAGATAATTGTGACACAGCCTATACATACTTAGGACTTTTCTCCGAAAAGGTGGGTTTTATTAGCATGAGTAGAGGGCAATAATTTCCATAGTCCCAGCCTTTGGCTCCTCTTGGCTGTGTCTGCGCAGCAGCTTCTGGTGGTTGTGGGCCAGGAAGCTTCAGAGGAAGTAAGCTCCTCTTCTTCACACTGAACTTTTCACCTCTGTTCTTCACGCATGCTCCTTGGCTCCTTTGCATTTCTCCAGAGCACAAAGCCCCTTTTGGCTGGTTTGAGGCACTTCAGGCAGTTAATCCTTACTTCTATCAGGGACCAATCCTCCTCTCATCAGACCCCCTGTATCAATTGCTTCTTTCAAATATTCTTCTTGATGAAATGTACCAGCCCATTTGACTTGTGGAGCTTGGTTGGAGCTGATTTGAAGGTATGTACTCATTTCCCTGGCAAGGCTGGCACTTAATGCTGAAATCTGTGTTTAGACAAAAGGTAACCAAATGAAGGCTGAAGGCTGGAATTCCACAGGAAAAGCAAAGAAACTTAAAAGGTGTTTTTGGGAGTCATAAAAATTGTACACGTCAGTACAAACAGATTTCTGAACTCTCACTTTGCCTGTGGCTGTCCAATAATCTGATTTTCATCATTCTTCCAGCTGACGTGGCGTTGTCTGCCGCTTGCTGGAAGGACGTGCTGCCAGGCCTGACAGATCTCAAGAAGCTTTTGCTTCAGGCAAAAAAAGAGAAAGATTCTTTATTCTTTGGTACTGCAGCTGCACATGGAACAGGCAGCACCAGGTGCATTCCTCAGCACTACTTCCCATGATACACCTTTTCATGATACAGCTATGCAATGTGCTGGAATAACTTAAAATAGTATATGAGTTCCTGAGCTTGGGCAAGTGCTGGGGGGCTTCTTTGTGAGCTACACGCTTGAACAATAGCAGTGCTCCAACTGAAATTTTTGGGCAGTCTTTTTCTACTTCAGTTTGAGTCACTGTGACTAATTCTGCAGCCCTGGTTGTACGTGACCTGATTATGGAGAGATCATGTATTTTCTGCAAACTTGATGAGGGTAAACTGCTCCTCCAGCCTGGCCATTAATGAAGACATTCAAGAGTATCTGCCCCAGTATCAGCACCAGGGGTCAGAGCACTAATGACTTGCCTCCAGCTCTACTTTGTGCCACTGAGGACAATCCTTGGGGCCCAACCACCCATCCGTTTTTCAGTCTTCCTCCCTGGGCATTCTGATTGTTTGTATTTAGGGAAGTTGTAGGAGAGTCTCAAAGGCTTGGGTAAAGCTGGGGAGACATCACCCATTGCTCTACCCATATCGTGTCAATTTAGCTGTCCTATGAGAGGCATAAGATTGGTTAACCGTTTGTCCCCATCAACTTCTCCATTTGTTTGGAATAGTTTCCAGGATCACTTAGTCCATCACCTTTCCAGGGGTGGAGGCAAGGCTGACTGACCTGCACTTTCCTGTATTGCCTTCTTACTGTCTTTGAAGACATCACTCTATTAGAGCAATTCTGGCTGTTTCTAGCTACTTAAAGTAACCAAAACCAGGAAAAAATAACCAGTAAGAAAAATTAACTCTAAATACAGTCTCTCAGATTCTTCTTTCTGCTACCATTCTATGTCACAAGAAAGATCTTGCTTTCCTTCCAGTAGTAGACAGCTGATTACAAAAACCCCACCAAGACAAAAGTCTCTTTTCGTGGAATATAGTTATGCCTATGTTTCAGAAGACACCTAACTTAGGTATTCTTTCAGGAGTAGAGATGAAAGGACTTCAGAGTTTCTAGAATTTTGATATTTTTGTTGTCTCTCACTCTTTTGAAAACTGTTGGAAAACAGTGAAGATGTAGTGCTTTTGAAGACCCCATTCTGAAGTTTTGTAAGCTTCTGTTACATATAAAAGTACCTACAAGAATTTTAGCAAACCTGCAGCACAGGTTCCTCACTTTAAAAACAAGGAAATGCCAGAATTCATTTGATCTTTATTTTTTTTTAATGTTGTGCTTCTGATTCCCATATATTTATGTGCATATGCATATTTTAGTATCATGGTCACACATTCCACTTTCTTGCAGATCCCAAAATGATCAGGGGTCAGAATAGCCAATGATGAACTAATTGGTATTCTTTTCCATCTCCTGTATTTAATAATAAACTCAGACACCACTGATCTTTTACGACATCCAAAACAATACTTGTATGCAAAATTTGCGGGGAAGATTTAACTACCGATTCCTGTGAATTTTCTCTTCTGTCCTTTTCCTTTCCCCTTTTCCCTCATTTCTTGCCTGACCTCAGAGCCTTTCCCCCTCCTCTCAGGCCCTCTTTTTGTTGCCGTGAAGCTCTCACCTGTGGGTTCCACAGCATGTGGCAGTACAAATATTCAAAGAGCAAACCCAAATTCTGGCTAAGAGCACAGACACTCCCTCATGCAGCTGGGCTTTCAGCTGCCAGGGCAGCATGCACAGAGGGAAGGGGGTGCAAGAGAGAACTGAGGATGCTGCCAGAGCAGCACTTGGGCAATCCAGCGTGAGAGTAGCTTACACTGCTGTTGAATCACATTGTAGGTGCCACAGGAGGCTGCTCTGCCATAGATCAGGGCTATGCCATCAATCCATACAGACTGGCAGAGGAAGCAGGCTCTTCTGCAGGGGATAGTGGGCTCCACCCATCCCAAAACTTTGCCAGTCTTGATGAAATCTCTCTTTGTCCTATTAATTTAACTTTAAGTGTAGTTTGAATTACAGAATGGAGGAGACATGAGACAATTTATTATAACCTGTAAACAAATCTCCATGGGGTTTTTATTAGACTTTTTTTTTTTCAGTGAGTTGTGGTGTATTGGTTTGGTTTGGGATTTTTTGCATGTCTGTGAGGCTTAAATGTGTCCTAAAGTTCTTCTGCATTCTGGAGGCTCTACAGTACCCTCCGTGGCAATTTGCTTGGCTATACACAAGCTCAGAGACCAGCATGTGTCAACTCAGGCTGAGCACAAAGGAAGCATAGGAGGAGTCTGCAAGGTGCTCTGTAGCAATAGGTACTTTTGGCTGTTATCCAGTGTGTAAGAACTACATACCCTCTGCCTCAGATTCTCCTCATATTGCACACTGTTCTTGTTCTGTATGATGCAGCTCTCTTCAATTCTCTTACACGGTATCTTCTCAAAAATTCACATGATGTTTGCTAAAAGAATTCTGCCCCAGCTGAAAAGCACAAGGTACACTATGCTCTGAGAAATAGCAGTAGATAAATGGACATACACAGACTTCAGGGGCAGAAGTGGCATTAAATCTGTGACAACATGTTGGTGTGAAAACACAGAAATCCACAAATAGTTGCACAGCCCACACATCTCCACTAGGTTCTGCAGAATGGCATCAAATAACACACAGGGATCCAGACCACGAACTGGTGCTGCACTTACTTGTCAGTGGGCAGAGCTGTGGGAGGCAGGAATTAAAGGAGATTCTGGACCAGGAAGAAGAAAGGGAAAGACAGCTTCCAGCTGGAGACAGACTAGAACTGCTCTGCTGACCCAAGCAGAACAGGGAACAAGTTGCAAATTAGTTGGAAAAAAGAGTTTTGTCAAAGGAAACCAGGCTATCTGGGCATTGGTGTTCTTTCAACAACACACAGAGTTTAGAGCTGGAATATACATCAGATATAAATATTCCTGAAAAGTCTTAGAAAAAATCCTTTACCTCTGGTTGTTTCCTCATATATTTCCATGTAGGAATGATAAACCTGCACAGCTACATGTGTCATTAAGAAGGATACTCTGTAGATTCTCACATTAAGACTTTCATAATTATCTCTGATATTTCCTAAAAATTGAAAGATTTTTTGTCTCCTTTTGTGTCTTCAAAACTTCCAAAATGTAATGAAATTCTCTTTTTAAAATGAAGATTACTGCGTGCCAAAGCAAGCTATGATTTACTTACTCATAATCACCTTTTCCCTGTCTGTTAGAGGCACTGATGCATTAATTAGTTATCCAAACTTGAAACAGTTCATGAGTGACTCTGACAATAAAATCAATGAGCCAATTTCAATGGAATTCACGTCCTCTGCCACCTAAAACAGAAAGAATTTGTTTACTACATGTCAGAATTAAGTCTTGATACCTAACAAATGGGAAAAGAATGAAATATACTGACTAGATTACCATGTTTCAAGGGAACATTGCATTTTAGTCTTATTTGACCAAATTAGTGATCCAGGAGAGAATGGACTGGTCAATTATAATAGAGAAAGTAGATGAAGAACATGTCTAGGTGTGGTGCAAAAATTAAGCATGTTGTTTTCAAGTTGGGAAGTGATACTGTATCAGGTGATTTTAACACAACATTACTAAATGCATGATCTTCAAACAAACACATTGGCAACAAATAGCATGACAGAAGGAAGGCATGGGGTTTTCAGGAGTGCGCAAATCAAGCACTTCATTCTGGATCACTATGGAATCTCCATTAAGCAAAAATACTAAGTGGAGGGCTCTTCACCCACTTAATATTTTACTAAAACTCAGTGAAACATACTTTTTTGGAGTGTAAAAACCTTTGATGTGGAAAACAGGAGTGTGCTGAGAGATTTTTAAGTCAGGACCAAAGACTGGTCAGATTTTTAAGTCTGGCCCCCTGTTAAAAATCAGAGTCTAAAACTTTTCAAATTAAATGACCCTGGATGAGGTAGGAAACACAAGTCCTTCCCTTGAACATTTAATAGCTTCTTCTAGCTCATTCCTGAAAAAGGTAGGCAAAGAAGACCCCACATGAATCAACGGAGCAGCAGGGTACATCCCTAGAAGGCAGCTGTAGCTCTGCAATAACTTGGGAATTAGAGAGACATCAGTGAGCCAATTTTGAGTCAAACTATTAGTGAAGAAGCCTGTCCCAAAGAGATGACAGCTTTTCTTAAGGAAGTTGAGCAGCAGGATATCATGGCACATGTGGCTGGCAGGTATAAAGGAAACAGGGTGGGAAATTTGTGAAAATTCATCCTGAGATTCACTGATCACAGCAGGATGAAGAACCCATTTTATCAGACTCTGGGCCTCAGTAAGAAATGAAGAAGCCTCTGTTTCTTATATTAGGCCCTGTTGTCCATTGTCAGGTGGTAGCAGCTGCTCAGCAGAAGGCTCTGCTTTAACTTCAGCTCATCACACCTGGGGGCAGCCCTAGAAGTGCTCCACACCTCAGCTGGTGCCAGAGCACAGGGACACCCAGACACCCTCTTTAGACCCTTGTGTGCCATAAACTAAAGGCATCTCCCCAAACCAAGCTATCCAATTCAGCACTTACCACAGAATAAGTCACTGCCAAGGAAGTCAGCATGTAAGAATTCAGAGAAAAATGTGCACTTCCCATAGCAGTAAAATTCTTCACTTCTTGCATTCACAGCTAGCAGAGCTCTCACACAACTTGTTTTTCCTCTGAAATGTAAGGAAGGACTTGGTTCAAATGAACCGTGCTGCTTCCTCCAAAAGATACCAAATTATGGCAATAATACATGCAAAGTCATAGTTATTTAAGGCAGGCCACTGGTATGTAAAATAAGGATGGTTTACATGTAGCATCATGTACACATAAAATAGCAATCAAAAATTTTTCTTATATTCATGAAAAATATGTTTTGTGCTCCCAGGAAGTACATAGTCAAATAAAGCCAAACTCAGATACAAATGCTTTCCTCACCATGAAAATGGCCAAACAAAGAATAGCTGCCAGTGATACATTTCCTACGGCCCTGTTTGCCCCAGGTGTGGATACAACCAGCGTCTGAGCTGCTCAGATCATTCCGGCCCGTTGATCTGAGCCTGTCCCAGAGTGTCACCAACAAGGACATGGAAGTTCAGCTTCCCGTGCTCTATGCCCTGTGCTCCTCTCTGGGCTCCTGAGAGCTCCTCCAGGGACAGGATAAACCCCGCCAGTGGGGACCAGCTCCTGCTGTGTCACCAGGCAGCCTCGGATGGTGCTGGGGCAGCAGCCCATGCAGGGCTCGCTCAGCGCCAGCCCCGGGCACTGTGGGCAGTGCTGCATTCTCAGCAAAGCTCTGCTGCAGGCTTTGCAGAAGTGTGGGTGATCTGTTGGATTGATCCCTGCAATCCCCAAATTCAGAGCCCGCAGCAAAGTCCAGCTGGCTGTGAGTGATCTTCCCATTTGTCCCATGGCCTTTTTGGGAATGCTGCCAAGGAGCCTGATGTCTCTTCTCCCCACCTGGAGGCATCAGCACATGCCAGGGACCTGTCAGTGGCACCAGGGTTAATCACAGTTCCTAGACTACTGCAAACAGGGTGGTGTCAAAACATGCATTTGCTAATTCCTCTGTGCTAATGCCTGTGCCCAGCAGGAAGAGTGCAACATCTGTGAAAAGCTCCTGCACATCCACAGCAGCCTCAGTATCTGTGTTGGTAGAAGCATTGCAGAAAAGTGTGCTTGTGAATCCTCAGCCAGTCTGATAAGCCTTTCAAGGGTTTCAATCGATCAATCAATTGATCAATCAATCAATAATTTTATGGTTTAAAAAAAAAATAAATTAGAGAGAGCATTTAAAACAATTAAATTACATAACTTTCATATATCCCAAATTATTATTATCATGAGAATTGTGGAGGAGACAAATTCCTCACAAACTAGCACAGCTGTCTTTAGAGAAACACCTTACAGGTAATGTTACAACACAACCAATAATTCATGTTTTCCTTGCAGGTTGCATTAAACACAGCCTACAAACATGTGTAACAGGAAATCACTGTAGGCAGAGTTCTTAGGTAACCAACTGCAGCAAAGGCCTGTTGTACCTGTCTCTGTAGCTCTCTTACCTCGTGTCTCATTCTTCAAGTTGCAATAAACAGCTGAATGCTCCCAGCAACTCTGAGTCCTTCCTCTTATCATCCTGAATGGATGGGCAAAAGTGGCATTAAACAATACAAACAACTCTTCCATTCTATCATAACTTAAACCTCAGAAGTTTGGATTTTGTGTCTTGCAGGGCAAGCGGATGCACCAAACACACAGAAGAACATGATTTGAGATGATGCTGTTTGGTCTGGTAAGCTCAAGAGCTGCTTTCCCCAGGAACTGATGGATAATCCCTCTTTAAACCTCAAGAACTGCAGAATGAGTAAAGCCTGAATGGACAAACTTGCATTTCACGTGGTACCTGGTAATCCACATAGACTCAGATTAGTGTTGGATAAAGCAGGTAAAGGATACTGGAAAAAACATCCTCTCCTGATGTGATCTGTGATTTCCAGGTAAGAGAAAAGTCAGTTTTCAGAAGACAAAAAGGATGTTTACATTGAGGTATTCCCTAGACCTGCCTGAGAAGGTTGCCCTTCAGGGAAGGCAATGAAGCAATAGACAGATCAAAGAGAAATTTAGCTTAAAATTGAGAATAATAACACAGAAACACATATTTCAAATATTAACCCATTTTATACACCTAACGGCTACAACTCAGTATCTTTTAATTCAACCTATACAAGTTTTCAATCATTTTTTTTCACATTTACTTTTAAGTGGGACTGTACAAATAATGTAAGGAAAAACATGAAGTACACTTAATGCTGACTAAAGCAAGATGTTAAATACAGGCAGAATCAAATACTGTCAAACTATGTCAAGTATTTTCTGAATCAATCTGAAGTCTGCTGAGCAGTCACTGACTGAAAGGAATAGTAGCAAAAACCAGAATAAGTGTAGAAAAGACAGGGATGGTATAGGAGAAAAAGTGGGGTGTGGAACAGAGAGCCCAGTTGGTCGAGACATTCTGGCTTTGGTCGGGTAGACCATGGAATAAGAAAGCACAGGTGTGAAGCAAAGAGCTTCATGTGCAGCTGTCAGGTTTTTTGGAACTATGTGTTTTTGTAAGGCTGCCAAGTAATGCGAACAATAGGCTGATTCTGTAACTGGGGGGACATTCTGGCCTGGGGATGTGACTGCTTGGGGCTGCAACAGTCTAGAAGGCTGACCTGAGAGAACAATACATTACTTCAGTGACTGCAGTGACTTCAAGAACTTCAGTAACTTCAATGGCTTCAATATCTTCAACTCTGACTTCAACTCTGATTTCAACTTCAAATCTGACTTCTTTCTGCTTGGACTTTGGCTTCTTGCTTGGATTACTTTTTGTACCCCTCCTTTGCAGTCCCATCTCTCAGTCATGCAGCAGACTGGCTATCACATCTTCAATAAATATCCATGCAGCAGTGTCTGATATTATGATCAAAAGTTTGTTCAGTTGAGGTGAGTGAAAGGATTCTTGCTGACTGCAGTGGGTTGGAAACCGCATACTTTGGGAAAAGATCACAGAGAAAAGATTGAAGTGATCAGCATATCCTTTGTATTCAGTCTCTGTTTTCTCCAATCTAAATGAGATACATACTCATAAATCAGACCTCAACAAAGCTTCTTGGATTTCTCCTGGGAGTTAACAGCAGATGTGCCAGCGGAGCACCTCTGCAGCTCCAAACATCTCCTGCAGCCCCTTATGCCTCAGTGCTGAGCTAGATTTATTTATATACATATTTTATATGAATTGATTTCTATATTTATTTCTATTTCTATTTCTATTTCAAAACACGATGAGCAGCATATCTCATCCTCCACTTCAGCAGCTCATCTCCTGTACCCAAGACACTTGCCCTGCAGCCCATGTCTTAGGGGTGCAGGTGTGTATGGGAGACCCATTTCCTTCTGGAGCAGCAAATGAGGCACAACAGATCCCACAGTGAAGATTCAATGGATCAAAAGGTCCACTTTAAGGCACCTGAAGCAAGGATGAGATCTCCACCAGCCCAACAGGCAGTTTGGACACCCAGCTCCCCTGGAGGCACAGGTAGGTGGGAAACTGAAGGACAGCCCTGAATGATGAACTATCTAACTCTAGTACACCTCAATTTTCCCTTGGGAAATAAGGAATGTAAACAACATGCAGCCCTACTAGAGAAACTTCGTGGAGCTGTCTGAAAGTGTTTGATAGCATTTTGAAAGGTAGATGCCATGTTTTATTTGCCTATCCAAAAGGGCTTGTGTGTTCCACAGCTTTTGTGTCATATCCGAAGGTTCTTTATGGACATTTTGTATTTAAAACGGTTCTAGAGGGCTGTGCTGACACCATGGAATTAAATTCTAGATATCTGGTTATCACAGGTTTGACAAGCCTTCATATACAACCGTGGAGGAGCCCAGAAGAGCAAAGACAAAAACTGAAGTCAAAGTGAAGTTAAATCTCTGTCACTCACAATGCTTTCTGACCCTTCAGTGCCAAATCAAGTGACACTGCGTCAATACTGCAAGCTGCAGAAATGAGTTTATCTTTTAAATCTGTGGGCTGAGACTAAAATGATCAGCATGAATTATTCGGCAACATAAAAGAAGTGATGAGTTTTCAATCACTATACATTTAATCCATATAAAGCACATTTTAAGTATAATTAAGATGAGCTAGATAAGCTCTTTTTATTGTTATCAAATGATGTTTTCATCTTCGGCACCCAGGTCTCTTATCTCCATCATTTATGAGATCTTCATATTAACTGCTCTACAATATCCCAAAGATACTTCGTGCAATGCTCCTGTTAATAATGTCTATTGTTTACCACTCACAAAGTGTCAATTTTGTTTCTCTTCAGCAAGAGAGAATTAAAATTATTATTTGAACTATCCTAAATCAAACTTCATCAAACTTGTCAATTTTTTAACCAATTAATTTTGGAAAGGACAGTAGTATTTCTCTTCCTTATTTTACTAAGAAAGAACAAAACACGAAGCTAGCAAAAACTGTAGATGAGATCTTGTTTATGTAGAGCATTTCTTCAGCTGATACTTCATACCTGTACATATATACATTGTATTTAGATTATAGTATATTTACCTAAGGGCTTACAAACTGATGTAAAGTAACTATTAGTTCATTCCTTTAAAGGATTTGTTCTCTTCCCTTCCTTCAACAGTTGTGTTCCTGAGAACCATGGGTAATTGTAAATGATAAAGAAGTTGCATGGTATCAGTTAGTCCAGTGGGTTACTGGCATTAAAATCAAAATCAAAAATATACACACGCCTTGTTTACTAGGAAGAAAGAGAACAAAAGGGAAATCGAGATTTTGATTCCTGGACATTAATCGGATTTAATGGAAATATTGCACAGATTGAAAGAGAATTTGGATTCAATTCTAAACCAGCCCAGCAATTCTCACCCTTAACTGCTTTAGCAAAGTGTCTTGATACTAGAGGTTCCTTAGAAAATAAGTTGAACTAAAGTTCTATGGAACCATGCTGTTGTAAAACCTTTCTTAAATTTGCCCTTTCTTCACAGAGAAGCATGAATGTTCTAGAAATCTGCTAAAGGAGAGAAGACATGGTTCTAAATGCTGAGCACTACCTTTTGAAACACCCAGGGTATGTAATGCAGAGATAGCCTAGAAAGTAAAAAATCAGTATTAACAGTGGGGCAACAAGCGCTGAAGTCTTATCATTGATCCCATTTATAATCAGGTCTGCTCTCGGCAGTGGATTTGAGCTCCAAAAGCCAAGCAGAGCCTGCAGGATGGGCAACTGATCTGTAACTGCAGTTCCAGGAGGGGTCCCGTTAGCAGCTCAGGAACAGCTCCCTTGTCCATCAGCAATGTGCCCGCTCCTCCTGCGTGCTGCCAGTCCTTCCCTTGCAGTGCCAGCAGGAGCTGCTCCCTGCCACCGGCCAGCTCCTTAGCCTGGAGTGCCTTCCAGTGCTGGCAGTCCAAGCTCCCTCTTGCCTTGAGCCAAACACATGCCTGCACCGTGGGCTGGCTTTGCCAGGTCTCTTTTTCCAAGCGTCTGACTCCCAGGCTTCTGCCCCAGCCCAGGGACATTGGTTATTTCCATCACCAGGTAGTTTTACATCATGAACCATTTTGATTTTAGTCAGGAGGTGAATCATTACGATTCTGGTCCTTTCTTGTACCCAATGTCCTGTTAAGACCAAGAATGAGCTGTTCCCACAGCTTAGTTTGTGGCTATTCCTACACCATTTTATTACACACTGCATGACTAAAGAAAAGCTATCCTTTTCCTTCCTGTGTTCCAGCTCACTAAGTACTTCCTACATGTGTATATATATATATATATATATATATATATATATATTTGTATATATGGATGTCTGCGTATAAAGAACCAAACATCAATGGAATGACCTGAAAATCCACAGAGCACAAGTTCTGTGCCCAGTGGAGTCCCGGAGTATCCTCAGCAGGCTTTGCAGGGAGTTCTTGGTGAACATGTGCCTCTGCTGCCATCCCAAATCTGCCCTTTCCTTGCCCAGCCTGAGTGTACGTGGGACATGTGCTGGGCATGGCTGGAGATTTTCACAATCAAAATCCTCCAGCGCCATCGCCTTTACACCTGCTCATTGCTTTGGACAGCACAAATCACACATCACCCATCTCAGCCGACAAATGTCATTTCTTGCACATTGCTACAGCCACACTGCTGATCGACAGACACACAAGAATATTGATTTCAGCTGAAAAATAGAGTTTGTTACAAATTGTGACACCCGTGTTGACAATACAGAACGACACCTATCTCTGTTAAGGTTAAAAAAAGGAATTTATTACATTAGGACAACAATGCTATGGAAATATATACAAATACTAACTCCAGTTAACAAAAAGATTAATTTATTGCCAACATCTACAACAACTCACTATACACAAAGATCAATTAAGTGTTTAACAACCTAATTTATTACATACTACTACAAGTGTACAGGCCATATAGAAATACAAATATATGCATTCCCTCTCTAAATAGGTAAAACTCTACCATTCTACAACTCCATACATGTTGAAATAGAACTCAATTAACACATATATACATATATATAAATACATATAAACATATAACTACACACAGCTGTAAAGATAGATTAAATATTACATATTAAATACAATATAGATAAACAAATATATAAAAAAACCTATCTATAAATTTAAAAATATCTCTGTGCCAAACTAAATGTCCATATAACTGCACCAGTACAGAGCTATTCAATTGGATACAAATGTAAATAGAATGACATCTAGAAATTGATTATTACACATCTAAAAATAAAACATATAGACCTATGCAAATAACAATATACCTATTTAAAACGCCATCTACCTATAATTGCATCAAAACAAATAGATACATATGTACAGAAAAACGTATACATAGGAAACAGAACTAAAAGTAGATAGCATAATATACACATCTACTTAGACACATATATACACATACCTGTAACTACAAACAAATATGTATGTGTATGCATACATATATGCATAGCATAGGTCCATCAATATAACAACAGACATATAAATATAATTCTATACAAATAGCAATCCACATATGTTTATTTCCATATAATTACTGCTGCCTATGTGCAAGTCCATCTATCTTGAACAAGGACGCTGAGGGATTCCAGCAACCCCAGCTCCAAAGCCTCTCCCTCGGTCTCCTCGTCCCGTGCAGAGCAGCTCTCCTGGACAGGGACAGCACATGGCACATCTGGGAAGCAAAGGGAACACGGAGTCAGGATCAGGCCCTTTCCCTTGGCAGCACCTGCCCTTCCATCAGGGAAGCGAAGAGAAAACCTCAGCACCTCCCCAGGAGGGTTGGAAGAAAAAGCAGGCCCAGCGGGCCAGGCTGTGGTGAGCGCAGCCGCGGCGGGACTGTCCCACAGCCCCCGGCAGCCCGGCACAGCCGGCACAGCTCCCGGGCCCTGCCGGCACAGCTGCCTTGCCCAAGGACAGCCCCTGTGCCGGCCGGGGCAGCTGCGCTGAGCAGCCCCAGCACGGGCAGGGCCCGCTCCTGCCCCGCCGGGCAGTGCCCACGGCCACAGCCCACGGCACCCTCACCCCCACCCTGCCTCCCCGGCCCTGTGCCCTCACCCAGGCTCGCGGGGCAGCAGCAGCTCCCTGCTCGCTCCTCTTGCTCCTGCCCTTCAGCTCCTCCCTGCTGCCTCCTGTCAGTTCTTCTGGTGTCTTCCAGGCCTTCACTGCAGCTGTGGCACAAGTGGAGGCTCAGCAATGGCTTCCAAGGCCTGCCAGAGCTGCAGTCCCACAGCCCTCTGTGCTCCCTGCTGGCCCCCTCCATCCCCTCAGCCCCACCATGCTCTCGGCAAACCCCGAGTCCCCTTCAGGTTCTTCTGAGCCCCGCAGTCCCCTCACCCCCCTCAGTCCCTTCTGACCCATCCTGTCCCCTTAGACCCGCCGCCACCCCCCTCAGCCTGTGCCACTTCCCTGTCACCTCAGTGCCACCATTGCCCTCTGCTGCCCCACAGCCTCAGCCCCAGCAGCACCTCCAGGTCACCATCCCTTCAGTGTCACCGCCTCCTCAGCCCCCTCAGTCCCCTCAGTCTCACCGTCCCTCAGCAGCTCCTCAGGGGACAGTGCCTGGGGCCACCGGCAGCTCCCACCTCTCCAGGGACACCCGGGGCTGGAACTGCTGCTCCGCCCGGCCCGGCCGCCAGCTCGGACCCAGCACAGGAGGAGGGGACAGAGGGGAAAAACAAGAGATGAGAAAGGCATCCGGCAGGGGAAAAAGAAAGTAAAAATGCAGCCTAAGCCTGCACAAATATCCATCTATCCACCTAAATATCCATATAACTTAACTGTGCAACAATGCAACTTCATAAATATTACTTCTTATTACTTGCAAGTTTACATATTTACTTATGTTTACGGTACTTATAAATATTACTTGTATGTTTAAATATTTTGCTACGCATATATAAATGCACTCTGCCAATCTATAAATATAATTGCATAGACATGATTCTATCTCATCTATAACTCGATATATATATTTTACTATATAGGTCTATAAATATATATACATGCATAAACATAACTCCATAAATCTATAAATGTAAATATAAGCATGTATAAATATAACTATATAGACACCTATACATCTACATATAAAAAGAGGGATTCCACCTGCCCAATGATCACAGGCTCTCCCTTGCTCCCTCCTTTGCACGCAGGGCAGCCCTCCTGGCAAGGTAGATCAGGTGGATATCTGGGAAGCAAAGGAAACACTGAGTTCATATAGGCCTGTCTCCATCTGTTCCTTTAGAAGTAACTGTCCTTCTATCAAAGAGCGTAAAAGATGGCCTGAAAGGCAGACTCTCACTTGGGAATTGGAAGCCTGCTCTTTAAAGAGCAGGGATCCATCCAAGCATTCAAACCTGTGGATAGCACTGCAGTATCTCGATAAAGTCTCAGCACTCACAGCGCAAATCGCACCCAAATCCACACCTTGAAACACAGACAGTCTCAGCTCCCACAAAGAAACCCGGCCTTGCTCTTTGTCTGTGCTGACAGAGACATCAGTCCTCTCTGAAATGGCTGAAGCTGAAGGCTGCTGGCAGCTGAGTTAGGAAACCAAATGGGGACACCCGGCTTGGGGCTGACACAACTCCCACAAGGTCAGGTTTACTCCTGGCTCTCTTGCCACAGCAGAAGACTCAATGTCAGAGCCTTTGGAGAAGCGTGGAGGGCAGGGCTCAGGGAGGTTGTGTCACTGCAGAATTGGAACTAAAGGCTCCCAGAAGCACCAACACTGCAGACAAGAACTCAACTCTTCTCATCTCCCTTCCTGCCACACGCAGGCTCAGAGCAGCTGTCCCACACCTCCCTAAACCAATGTGGGCTCTGTCCTTACCAAGCTCCTCGTGTTCCTGGGAACTGTTCCCACAGCTCGCGGCACCAGGCAAAGCTCCCTCTGCTGCAGCCTTGGTCACAGGCTCCCCTCCTGAAGACTCAGGGGCAGCATTAATATTCCCCTTGAAAGAGAAACACAAAGAAATAAACCCTTCCTACCAGTTACACAAGACATCTGGTCCAACAACTCTGTGGCTCACATACTTCATCTCTTGTTCCTAACAAGAAATGTGGACCCCAAAAACCTTGAAAAGCCAGAGAGATTTGACTTCTCCAACATGATCCAAAAGCTGTCAAAGCTGACAGTGCTGAGTGTGGGGGTGACACTGAACACATAGATTGGCTGCTGAGGAAGGAGTCCTGCCAGCTCCTGGCACAGGGATGTGCTCCTCCCTCCACAGCCCTCTGCAGAACAGTCTCACCCAGGCTGCAGCTTTGCAGGGACTGCGTGGCAACACACACCTCTTCCCACACACATGCCCAACAGCAAGGTGACCCAGCTCTGGGACATGGAGAGCAAGACTGGCCAGTTTGCCCAGTGGAGGATTTCCCAGACAGAAATTGGACTGCAGGCACCAGGTTACTGAGAGGGCAAGAGAGCTGCAGCTCCAGCCCATCCCCAAACGCAGCTCTGGGAGCACCTACACGCACAGCAGGGCTCACACAGCAGCTGCAGCAGCTCCAGCCCAGCCCTTGCTCTCCCTTGGCCTTCCAACACCAAAGAGGCAGAGCCCACATCTGCTGCTGCAGCAGAGGCACCTCTCGCATGCCCCTCCCTGCAAGGGACACTTGGCCTTCAGTAGCATTCTCCAAACACTCCTCTCTTCTTTCCCATCAAACAAAGCCTGGTTGAATGCACAAAGCTTCCACTTCCTCACCCAAACTTGGAGCACCCAAACTTGGCCAGCACAGGCTGACACCTCTCGTCCTCACCAAGGGCACACACTTTTTCATTCCCCTTCCCTTAGAAACCTTCCTTCAGCAAGCAAATCCTTCCCTGTCCATTCACAACTGAATTCAAGAAGCCTTTGCTTCTCAGCCATGTAACAACTTTCCAAAGCTCTCCATCCAGTCCCTTTCATCCCTCTTCAGTGCACTTACCTGAGCACAGTGAGACCTTTCACGTGGGGAGGATGAAAGCATCTCCTCCAGTGTCTCAAGCACCATGTCCAGATCTGGGGGTGGCAACTCTTCTTCCCCAGGAGTATTCCAGAGCCAGCTGGGGGCTCTCCATGGTGCATAAGCAGCACAGCCAGCTGGAGCACTGGGGGCTGAAGTGCCTGGATTGGCTGCAACAATTCAAACGCATGGGTCAGGCTCCAGAATGCGGCTTTGGGACACTGAGCTCTATGCTGCCTTGGATGAAACATCACAAGAAGCACACAGCAACCTCACTTCCAGACATGTGTTCAAATTTCCCAGGAAATAGGAAGAGTGAGTTCTAGCTCTTGAGAAGTCTTTCTTCTAAAGGACGTGTATGTATATTAAAGGATGGATTCTAAAATTGATCTACACATACAAAAAACCACTTGACAATCACTGCCTTTTCTATCTCCCCATTAGCTTTTGGATTTGGTAGCTTCTCTCAGTTTCTCATCACAACAAACCACAGAAAGTGGATTCACCCAGGAAGAGCCCAGATCTGCAGACACACATGCTGAAATTAAAGTGTGAGTTTATTCTAAAAAGCAGCCTTGTGGGTGAGGCTGTATTCTGCCGCTGCAGCTCTTCTGGGAACACACAGAGCTCACTGAATTTTAATAGCATTATTTGAAGGAGAGACAACCTAGAAACACTGCAATACCCTATCGGGCTCCTAGTTTGGCTTCATTCCGAGAAAGATGGCCATTTACCTTGCACTGACCAGTTGTAGACAAAGGGTTTTTGTTCCTTGCCCTTGCACCCCTACAGATTGGCTGTCTGGAAAATGCCCAGAACCCCCTCCAAATCTACAGCAAGGACAGGAAAAGCAGACAGAGATGGGTTCTGTTTTCATGGTTCCACTTCCTAGAACACCTGCCCCTTTCCTCCTCATTATCACTTGAGATCTACCCATGACAGAGCAGTGCAGGGAAATATTTTAAGCTTAATTTTCATGACCATTCTGAAAAGCAAGGGTAGAAACTATTTCCCTACCTGATGGGCAGTAGGTTGGCAAGCGCTGCCCAGGAGATGTGCAGCTGCTCCGCTCCGGAACTGTCACCAAAGTGTTTTGATGGTGCACAGGAACTGGTGGAATAATAAGCTCAGGCTGGAGTTGAAATCTGTACGTGCCTGCCTCCAATGATCTGGACTCGCCAAGAAGTCCAGAGGTGACAAACACTTTCTTGGGAGGTGCTGGGGAAGCCTGATGCTTTTGAGCACCTGCACTTCTCCTGGAGGCACCTGGAGGCACCTCTGCATCCTCAGGTGAGGCAGCACTGTTGGCTGGGATGTGCTGCCCTGAAGAGGTGCAGCTGCTGCTCTCTCCAAGGGCCCTGCAGGCAGCTTCAGGCTCGATGTGAACCAGCGGAATGGTGAGCTGGTGGAGATTAAATCTGCGCAGGAGCTCCCTTGATGCTTCTTCCACTGCTAAAGCGCCAGAAAGTCCAGAGGAGGCACAGACTTTCTTGGCAGGTGGTGGGGAAGCCTCAGACTCCTGAGCACCTGCACGTCCCCTGGAAGAGCCTGGAAGTAGCTCTGCGTCCTCAGCTGAGGCAGCAGCAAAGTTCTGGCATGACGGAGCTATGCAGCAGTGAGGGAAGAAGAAAGGAAGCAAAGGAAAGCCTGGGTCACTAGTGGTCTTTGCGTGTGTTTCCCTTGGCAGCAAGTGCACTTCTGTCAGGGAAGACAAAAGCTCCCCCCCTGCCAAATAAGGTGAGTTAAAAGAAGAAGCAAAAAAGAAAAAAAATATTCTGGGGCTATTCAATACCCAGTTCCTTGCCTACTTAGCTCTCCCCTGTTCGTTCAACTGCCTGGGAAAAGTGTCCTGCTGCCATTCCCTGGCAGGAAGCAACTGCCAGGAACCCAACTGCCAGGTGTCTTCCCCTACGCCCCAGAGGAGCAGGAGGCTCCCTCCGGCTGGGCCTGACCACGACCGAGCCCCTCGGCTCACACGCACTCACGGAGAGCTCCCCAAGCATCCCCGGGCCGGGCACAGAGCAGCAGCGGCCACGGCGCCCGCAGCTCCCACCCCGTCTCACCGGCTCTGAGGGGCTGCCCGGCAGAGAAGGCGAGCAGCGGCCGCTGCGTGTGGAGCTGCTGCAAGCGGCTGGGCTGGCGGCTGCGCACCTCCAGCCCCGCCGCCAGCCGCTGCCTGTTGGCCCTGGTCAGGCGCTTGATGCGGAGGAGGAGGTCGGGGCGATCGCGGCGAAAGTTGGGATTGCTGAAGTGCAGGCAGCCCCCGACATCGCCCGGCACCTTGTGGAAGCCGTAGAGGTTGAGCTGGCGCACGAAGCTGCCGAAGTGCGTGGCTTGGAAGGAGTCCGGGGCCGGCCCCGCCCCTTGGGCGCCCGCTCCGTGGGCGCCGCCCGGGCTGAGCAGCTCCCGCTCGAACAGGCAGCGGTCGACGAGCAGCCCCTGGGCCCGGCCGTCCCAGCGCACGGACACGACGCGGGGGCTGTTCACCAGGCGCCACAGCTTGGCGGGGAAGGTGTCGGCGTTGAGCCCGGCGGGCAGCGGCAGCTGCGCCATCTCGCCCATCGCCGACTGTCGCCACAACGCCCGCGGCGCAACGGCCGCGGCTGCAACGGCGGCGCGCGGCCTGAGGGGGGCGCTGCGCTCGGCCCCGCTCGCGGCCCCCGCGCGGGCCGGACTTGGCGGGGACGAGCGCCGCAGAGCCGGGGCTGCGGGACCAGCGCGGGCGGGGCGGCTCCCGGGGCTGGCCGGGCACCGCAGGGCGGGCCGGGGCGGGCCGGGGCGGGGTGAGCTGCAAACCCTTTGGAGGTCAAGTGCGAGAAGGGGAAACGGAAAGAGAGAATGGAAGACGTTCTTTTTGCCCCATTTCCAGCCAGCTGGCTGCTTCTTTCTCTCTGTCTCTGCCTGTCCTCAGCAGATTTGACACATTTCTCACTCTCTGGAGATAGAAGCAGCAGCAGCAGGAAGGGGCAGCAATTTTGTCAGCATTTTCATCAGACCTAGAGTCCTGCTGCCTGGAAGGATGTTGCTTTAGCCGAGGCATTCATTGCTTACAGTGACAGTGAACTCATGCTGCTGTCTTCACCAAGAGGTTTTGCATTCTTTTTTCCTCAGAAATGTTTTCTTCTCTTTTTTTTCCCCACAATCAGGGGAGAGTTACAATGTAAAAATCCCTCCCACCACCATGTCTCTTCAATGTAAACTGGCAAAGGTGATCTAGCAATGATCTGCTTAGTGTCACTTCTTCTTTTTATTTTAAACGCTCTCTTGAAATGGAAACATTTTTCAGAGCAGGGAAATATAGACCTATTTCTCCCATCTCTTTTAGTTCATGCCCCTTTTTTTATGTCTTTCCATCATTTCACCATGAGGTCTCACGTGAGTATATTGGGTGGAATGGCAGAAGCTCACCCCCCACACACAGTGGGTATTTTCCTTACGTCCAGCTTGCCTGCAGTTCTGGCTGACACTGCCTTCTCTTGCCCTCCTTCCAGGTCCCTCTGTGAGGAGCCCAGCCCTGTCCCTTCAGCCACTGCCCTGTGGGTGACATGCTGACACAAGGATTGTTGGTCTCATCACATTCTGGAGCAGTCTTTTGGAGTGAGTGTTTCCAAGATGCCCTGTCATCTTTTCCTCTGTGTGCTGGCTTTCTCAGAAAAATTGAAATGCACTGCCTAGAAAATCTCTTCCCGTTTCATCTTAAATGGCTTCAAACAGAACGTGAATTACAAATGTTGCACCTTGGCTGGATGGTGTTGGTCTTTTTTTCAACGCAGTGTAAGAAACCTGCCAGAAAGTAAGCCAGCAACTGAATTACAACAAAATTCCTGATGAATGGGCCAGCAAGAGAAGAGGGGAGTTCAGAAAAGAGGGGACATCTGTCTTGATGTTGCATGGCCCTTATTTCCCACATGTCCCTCTATGTGCTGCTGCATCAAGCAAAGCCTCTTTTTTAAGGCCTCCTCTGTAATCTCTGTGAGTCATGAGACCCACAGGAATAGTGGCCCTGTGGCCTGCTGGAGATGAGGAAGCAGGTGGTTGAAAAGTGCATTGTCCATTGGAGTGTTTAGTCCCACCTGTAGTATAGTTGTGGTTACATGGACTTTTCCACAGTACTCTGTGGCTAAGAATGAGAAGTTACCTTTAGCTGTGTTTCAAGGATGCTGAAACTCATAAAGAAATTATTATTGAGAAGTTGTCAGAAATGATTGATCTTTTCAATATATCTGTGATACACTGGTGTGTGTTTCAGCTGGAACTCTCCTGTGTGCCCTAGTGCTAGCAGGTGAGATCTCTTTGCAGTGTAGGAAGACACAGCTTTCCCTTTCTGATTTGCACACAGCTCTGTCACTGCCTTGACCTTTTCATCTCCAATGCTTAGATAGTTTTCCCTCCAACACCTGTGCCATTTTAGAGACATTTTTACATCCATCCTGCCTTCACTGAGTAGCTTTCTTGTAAGCACTCTGCTTACAAGTTCTCTTTGTTTTCTATCTCCAAGTTACTCTAGGATCCCTTGAACAACAGGTTTTGTCCCACCAGGGGAGTTTGTGCTGCTTTGTGACAGAGGAGAACGTCCCAGGTGATTTTGTGTTTGCTGTAGGGAGGGTTGGACTGCTTTGCATAAATTCACAGACCAATGCAGAACGTTTGCTTTGTGATGTCAGGGCATGGTTGCCACGTTGCTGTGGTGACATCAGAAGGTTGCTTTGCTGCACGGAAGGCCTCAGTGCCAGAGCAGCTCTTGCCTGTGCTCAGTGCAGGAGCATCCTCCTGTTTGTCAGTGGGCAGCTGCACACTGTGACAGGAGCCTTGTTTTTTCTAGTGTTTCAGAAGAGTCTGCAAACTTGCACAGCAGTGCTACCATGATTGAGCAACTCGTTGCTGCAGTTTGCACTGTTTATGGCATTGGTTATTCAGGATATTATCTGACTAGCCTGGGACGTAAGTAGAGATTTTCCCTGGGTGTAACCTAATCTGGCTTTTAGATGTCTTCCTGCTCTGTTTTAGTGACCCGGTTGATTTTGGAACAGAAAGAGCATGAGGATGCCACCGGTTTGCTAAAGCTCCTGTCAACCTGTTCCGCTAAAGACGGGGTGTCTGTAGCCAGGGAGCTGTGGGCAGCATTTGCAAGGAACCTGCAGGGGTTTCAGTCCCTCCCCGGGAGAGTCTGTGGGAGCAGAGTCTGCCATTTCCTCAGTTTGCTGGGTCAAGCAGGACAACTTTGAAAACGCAGACAGGGAGATGTTCTCAGAAGGATTTCTAAAAACATTACGGCTCTCTCCAGTTTTCTCAAATAATTTATTTCATTTTCCCTGCCCTCTACAGGACACCTGAGACGTGTATTCAGACATGCTGATCCTGAGGCGAGTGAGAAAGGAACCTTGGATGTTCCTGACGTTTAAAAATTGTGAAGGAATCTGTGAGCTTGGCCTGTGGTAGTAGGGTGTAGATGGCCAGCTGGGTAGGTTAAAAGAAAATCCATTCCCATACCTGAATCAGCAATTGCAAAGGCATCACTGGCTGTTTTCTAATTTTCCATTTCAGAGCTTTAAAGCACTCAAAGCTCAGTTTTCAGAGGGAACCTTGCCTGCTGATAGTAAGCACGAGGGAATATTGAATTCAGAGCCATATGAAATTCTGCTGAACCAGCCCATTTTAATTTTGTTGGAGTGACTTAGAATCACATTGCAATGGCAGTTTATCATTTGTCCTTAGTCGAGCAGGTTGTAGAGCTGAATAGGAGTAAGGTTATAAATGATAGGTAACTGCCTGTCCCTCATGCTGCTGTCTGTTCACAGAGCCCTGAACCCACAGCAGACTCTCCACTGACTCTCTCAGTCCCTGGAGATGTGGCCAAAGAGGAGCTGAATGACCACAATCCTCCAGCTGTGCTCACAGCACAACCTGAATATTCCGAGCCGGTAAGTGCCAGTTCTGGCTGGTGCTGTCTTCAGTGCAAGACAGAGCTGCAAGATGCTGAGCAGCCAGCACTTGCTGTTGGTGGCTGAGGATGCTGAGAGCTGGAGACCTGCTGGGACATAGCAATTCTCCCCCAGCTAGTGAGAGCTGGAAACTGGGCTTTGGTCTGTCATGTTGAGGTACCAAAAATCTGGTGCCTCTGGGTGAGCATCGGGATCCTTGGCTCAGTGATGCTCTGTCTCTTGGTGTAATGGTTTAAGGTTTGCCAATTGTAATATATTTACCTTTTGTTGTGAAATAGGATTAGGAGTAAAAGTGAAGCAACCCTAAAACTTAAAAAAGGCAATAAAGAAAAAAAATTATTAACAACACAAAGAATGAAAATAGTAAATTCAGAACAGATTTTCAGGCCAGTTCCTCCTTCCCCTGTTGTTACAGAAGAACAACATACAGGGACACTTCAGTCAATTCCCTACTTAAATAATGTTCTTCAGTTTATTTTAGGGAGAGGAGTTTCTTTTGGTTTAGCTATAAGGATCTTTTACCAAGAGAGGAAATCCCCAGTTCTCTCTAGAATCCACTTTTTCATGATTGACTGGCACCTGGGACCTGCTAGCATGAATTTCCTCCCACTATACCGTCTTTTCAGAACTGAGTTGCGGGCCATGTTAAATAGTCATCAGGTATTACTTTTAAGGTTGAGCTACTCCAAGGCAAAAGTTCTCTTTTGCTCACTTCTCTCTGTTTATAGTTCATTCCCAGGAAGAGAGATTCCCCTCCTTTTCCTCAGGGCAAAGGATTCTTCAAACACTTTACACCTTGCTCCACCTCCCATGTCTTTCTTTTTCTCCATAGTTTAAAGGAATTTTATTCGTGAAGTACAGTCCATGCCTACAACTTGCAAAAAGATATTTCAGCCAACCTTCATGTCATTTCATCATTCTCCTTCCATTTAGAAACTTAGCTTTTATTTCACTGATTTTAGTGTATCCTTTCTGTTCTTCTCCCTCTCACTCAAGGAAAGACAAAAGTCTGTAAGTGATATCTGAACATTACGAAAAAAAAATTAAAATCTCACACGGAAGTTGCAGGAGTTGGGCCAGGCCATGCTGGAGCTGTGTCAGGATCTCAGGCTGCCCAGGCCACGCTGGAGGGGCAGGATGAAAACTACCTAGTCCAGTCAGAGGAGAAATGGGTGACAAGCCTTTGGCTCCATGGCTTTCTTCCCGCACTGACTGCATTCAGTTCCAGCCGCGGGCCGGGGGTTCTCCCTCTGCCCTGCCCAGCACACAAAGCCGTGGGGGGCTCTCCCAAACCGGGCCCAGCTGCCTCCCCCCAGGCCGTGAGGGCGGCTGGGCAGGGCCCCGCCGAGCACGGCCACACCGGGAAAAGGCGAGAATCCCAGCAATGGGCTCTCCTCCCCTTGGCCGCTGGGACCCCTGGTTAAAACGAGGCCCAGCAGCCTCCGGAGCCCGCTCCCGCCTGGCCCTGGCCGCATTGGAAGCGGGCCCGGGCCAGGTCAGTGTTACCTTGTGAAAGGCCGGCAATGCAAAGGAGCTTCCCCGGGGTTTACTTGCTTCAAATGGGATTCACGGAGCGAAATGACTTTTCCAATTGGTTTCTCAGGCTGTCAACATCTAAACCAGCCTCCAAATGGTCCCATCAATCCACAGAGGAAATTCTCATGCAGATAAAACTTCCTAGTGTGCCCTTCCCCCAGGGTAAAACCAGCACACTTGGCTTCTGCAGTGCTATGGCCAAAGGGCACATGTGGTAGCGCTGCAGATCACAGGGCTTTGTTTGTTTTCCCTTTCTGAAATGCTGTGTTTGGAGCTTGTGGAATTCCTCTGCCATTTCCTTGAGGAATTCTTCACATCCGCAGACTGGTTTTGCCCACCTGTCTTTTGGCTTTTGATAAGCTGCAAAGAGATGATTGTGCTGTTCGTGAAGCTGTGGGGGACATTCTTGTCCCTTGTGGCAAAAGAAACCAAGGGCATAATTCTGAACCCTTCTTCTGAGGCACAAACCAGAAAGGGCAAGTTTCTGTTGATACATTTTGTGGTGTAGTCTGCAGATTTGAAAACTCCATTGGAGCCTGGAGTTTAGGTGAAGCTGCAAGTCCTTGACTGCTGTCTTGTGTTGATAACTACAGGAAAGACATCTTGGAATTCCCGATGCTGTATCTTAAGACACACATGCAACTTGTTCAAAAGGACCCAGGGGTTGCAGTCAACAGCAGCTGAACATGAGGCAGCGTGTGCCCAGGTGGCCAAGAAAGCCAAGGCCATCGTGGCCAGTGTCAGCAATAGTGGGGCAGCAGGAGCAGGGCAGTGAGCTGTGCCCTGTGCTGGGCACTGCTGCGGCCACAGCTCGAGTGCTGTGTCCAGTTCTGGGCCCTTCTGAAGCAGAAAGACATTGAGGGGCTGGAGCGAGTCCAGAGAAGGCCAAGGGAGCTGGCGAGAAGTGGGAGCACAAACCCAGTGAGGAGGTGCTTGAGGGAGCTTTAGCCTGGGGAAAGGGAGGCTCATGAGAGTCCTTCCAGGCACACTTCCATAAATGCCTACATGACAGTGCTCCTCACAAGGACCACTTCCATGACAAGAATCCCCTCACTGCACCCAGATGCTTTAGACACTGGACTAGGTGTCACTTTGATGGTTTGTTTTGTTGGGTTGTTGATTTGCTAGGAGGAGAAGATCTGTTTAGTTTCTTCCTCTGGCTAGCAAAGGCACTTTATCACAACATTCTCCTGCACGAGAGGATGTAGTTTGGGGCAGGGACATTGGTGCACAAGGAGCTGCTCTGATGCCAGGCCAGCCAGCAGGACCTTGCACATCACTCTCGTGTTAACAGAACCCTTACCTTTTGGCAGCCTTGTGGTTCAGCAATCGTCAAATAATTCAATCAGGATTATATTTGGGCATTAGGCAGGAAATCAAGTCCCTTGCATTCTGGCTGGTGCTCAGAGATCAGAGGAGCTGGGAGGGGCTTGGCTTCATTTCTGATTACAGCCACTTGAGCATTGTCAGTGTGGTTGTGACCAAGAGAAGAAGTTGCCCAAGCACTGATGCACAAGGAGTTCAGTTCCCAGAGCAGTACTCTGGGTGTAATCTCATTCCATAAGGACCTACATGCTCCAGATTCCCCAGGGATGTGGTTTAATGAAGCAACAGGAGAGCAAGTTCAGGATTCCTGCTGCTGATGGGGGCACTGGCAGCCACGTGCTATGGTGTGTCATAATAGAAAGTACAGTAAGACAAATTACACGATATCTATTTATCTATCCATCTATCTATGTAACTATTCCATAACTGACTCTTCCTGGCTCTGGGCAGAGGCAGCTGGAGGTGCAAAGCTCACCCAAAGGCATCCCTTCAGAAGAAGAGGAGAGACGTGTTCTATCAACAGATCCTGAGCAGGCTGAGATGTTTCCCCTCCAGAAATGGTTGTTTATTCCCCTCAGAGTTGCAATCCTCCTCCAGCCTCTTCTGCCCTGAAGCCCCCAGTTCATTCTTTGCATTTCTCCCCTTCCTAGTGACGTGGAACAATTCCATGTTTTAGGTGGTGTTTGGTGAATCTGGTCATACATGCATTACATGCCACATGATTTTCATCCTTGGCATCCCTAAGGATGTGAAAGTTCATTTGTTGATGGGGCCTTAGGAGGGTCTCTCTTAGAGCTGGTCTGAATTCTCAGTTGACAAAGAGGAAGAATAAACACCTTGGCCCTCCTCCAGATACTGAGGGGGCTGTACAGGCTGTCTGACCTTCATCAGAGGATCTGTGCATGCATCCTCATGTCCTGAATGAGCAGGATTTTGTGACAAGAGGGTAGATGTCAGAAAGGCAGGTATGGTGGGGCAGGTGTGAAGAGAACATGAACTCCAGAAGTGTCTCTCACAAGGAGTGAGCCCAGAGTGGGCAGGATGGAGCTGTGAGACAGGGATGAGTGTCAGTCACGATGGAAAGACAAAATGGAAACGGCAGAAGTGGAGGGAGGCCCTCAGCAGACCCTTGAGAAATGCCACACCTTCCCTGTCAGCTGCCTGAGAGGCTGTTGGAGCTTCAGTCCCAGATGGACCCTGATTGTACTGCCAGTGTCACTTTGGAATCTGTGCCTCCCCATGGGCAGAGAATGAGCCAGGAGAGCAGCAGCAGCACAGTGCTTTGGGAACGTGTGAAGCCATCAGTCTTCGAGACCTGGCTCACAAATGTTGTATGGGATGTTGAAAGCCTTCTTGTCTTGCTTTCTGTGCAGGTCCTTCTAGAGGAAGAGCACGAGCAGAGTGCTTTATCAGAGGTGCCACAGCAGACTCAGGGAGAGCTGTTCCCAGCCCAGGAGCAGGAGGAGCAGCTCAGGCAGCAGGTGGAAGAGGTACAGGAGAATGGCCAGGTAAGCCTGGCTCCCCAGGTGCCAGAATGAAGGAGAGGAGCAGAGGCATAAAACAGAGCTCTTGGGACCGAGGAGGCCAGGAGTGCCACAGGCACTGAAAGCACAGGGCCTTGTGATGTGCAGAGATCAGCGCTAGCACGGGAGGGTTACAATGGAAGCAGAGGTGGGTAGGGGAGCAGAAAGAAGTGGCTGAATGAATTTGGTTTTGAGGCTGAAAGAGGAAAAAGCTGAGCCTGGTGGCAGCTCCCTGTGACTTGCTCTGCATTTGTGTCTGCAGAACATCAAGGCAGAGCCACAAGCAGAGCTGCCCGAAGCTCCGATTGCCATCATGGCAGTAAGGAGAAGGCACAAGGAAGACATGAGAAGCATCCAAGAGGAGATGAATCTCCATCAGCAGACAGGCGATCAACAAAACCAGGTGAGTGCAAGAGTGGAAGACACTCCACTCGTGACAGATGTCTCTTGTTTTTTACAGAACCTCAAGGACAACCTGCATGCAGAGCTGCATGCAATTGAGGCTGGGATGAAGGCAAGAGAGAAGAGGTTGAGGGAAGAAATAAAACTTATCAGAGAGAAACATAATCCCCTGCTTCAGGCTGTACAAAAGCAAGTGAGTGGAACATCAATAGCCAGTGCAGTCACCCATCTGCTGGTCTCTGCCCTTCTTGCCTTTCCAGTGTAGAGTAGCAGTGGGTGGGGTGATGCCTCTGAGTGCCATCCTGCTGTAGGGTCCATCACAGCCACTCTGAAGGACTTCTCCTGGTGTGCCAAATCTCTGAAGCTGCCCTGCACAGTGAGGCTAGTCCTTTGGCCTTTTTGCTAGCACTCATACAAATGGATTCCTGCTGGGCTGTTCCTGCATTCCTTTTTTCTTGAGGTATTTTTACAGAGGGGCATGGTGACCCAGATGGAGGATTGGAACAAACAGTCTGTAACCCTAGTAAATCTGTTCTCTCCCTTTCCTCACAGTCAATGACTCTTGGCTCACAGGGACAACCTGTAGTCTCTGACTGCTTTGTTCTGTTTAACTTGAGGTGGAAATGTTCACATCTCACGTGCCAGCCCATGAAGACTTCCAGCAAATGACTGGAAACAAAAAGCCCCGTGGTCGACGAGAGACACGGGAGCTTTCCCAATCAGAGATGCTGCAGTTTGGGCACGTCCCGAAGATGGTGCAGGGAAAGACAACTCAGTGGGAGGAGGTAGAGCATTTTAATAAGTGTGTCAGCAGCCCTTGGAAGGGGAAAGGAATCCTTGGGGAGGAAGTGGAATGGTCATTGTGGCAGACATCCTTCAGAAAATCCATGAGTTTGGAACATGAATGTGGTCATGAAGTCAAGTAAAAGCAGCCTTTGATATGGGCCCATCCAGTCTGAAAAGGGGACATCCAAATAATCCCTTTTAAGAGCCCTTCACGTGGCTGACAACATCTTCCTAAAATTTTGCATTTGGAAAGGGATCTCAGGATCATCTCTGACAGCCAACTTTCTGACACAAACTCATTACTTGTCTCAGATCTACACAGGAACTCTCACTGAACCTGCAGCAGCAGCAGCAGCAGCAGCAGCAGCAGCAGCATTGTCTAAAGGAGCCTTTGTTCCCCAGCCTGAAAAGTCGAGCCTGGGCAGTGTGTTCATCACCAGCACTGACAGAGCTGCTGCTCAGCAAGAGGAGGCAGAGGAGAAGTACTTGCAGCTACTGAGTACGTCTGGTGTATTTCTTGTCTGAGGGACAGTGTGTTGTGTGCATGTGTCAGCATAGCTGTACCAAATGTTCCTCCTCAGTCTGGTGTCACAGGGACACTCAGGACTCCCCACATGAACTGCTGTAGAAAAATCCCTCTCTGTGCTGTCCATCTGTACTGCAGAGCTGTCTGCCTGGTTGTTGTTGTTCCCCAGCCAAGCACAAAGGGTTCAGAGACCCAGACAGTGGGGCTGCCTTTCTTATCATCTGGAAGCAGAGATCTTAGCTTTAAAGTGAGCATCTTGCATTTTGGTTTCTCTCAGGGAAAATAGTGAACATGGGAAACCCCATGATGAAGTACACTGAACTGGAAAATATTGGCAGTGGGTGAGTCCAACCACAATTACTTCTACACAAGAATGAGGCAGGGGGTTTACTGATAGTATATCTATCAATTGTGGAGTCAGGCAAGCTGCACACATATTCAGAAACTGGAGTTAGACTGTCCCACTTCTCAGTACCGGCCAGAATTTGTGAGCGTGGTCAGAAGTCATTGTCAAAGAGATCTCCATGCTTCCAAGGCCTTGCCTGCAGCAAGGAAGAGGACCTGGAAGATTTCTTTCTTGTCTGTCAAGTGTGGGACAGCTCTGTGTTAAGTGCCTTAGCATTTTTGAGTATCTTCACATCATACAGCCACAATAATGGAAGGAGAATAATCTTGCTTGCCTTAAAAAGCAACCTGCCCACTATGATAGCTGTGAGATAAGAGTTCACAGGAACATTTCTTTCCAAGAGTTTGTTGAAGGAAATGCTCCATGGTCAGGATAAGAACTGTACAGTTTAGAAACTGAAGCCTGAGATGAAAGAATCAGCTCTCTTTTTGAGCTGAGGCAGTAAAGCCCATCACTCCAGGAACAGGTCCAGTGCCCATGCACTTGAGAGGAAAATGCATCAGCTGCCTTCTGGCAGATGCTTCCTGCATCCTGCAGGTTTTAGGCACTGCCAGCACAGATCTCCTGTCTGGGCTGGCTTTCACTCAGAGATCTAAACGGCTTCTCCTTTCTTTGCTTTGTTTTGTTTCTAGGACTTTTGGGGAGGTTTGTAGGGCACTCGACACGACCACAGGAGAAGAGGTAAATGTCAACAGCCCCTGCAGACTCTGCAGCTCTTGAGAGCTTTCCCCTCTGGTGTGAGCTGTGGCTGGAGCTTTGGGTAGAGCTGTGCTGCAAAGGCACAAGAAGCCCAGACTTGTGCCAGCTTGCAAATTGCATTAGGGACAGTGTTTGTCCTTCTCAGCTGCCAGAAGGAAGGCGAGGAGGGCAGCGGTTCCTTTCAGAGAAGGACGCGCTCACTCGCTCTCAGCTGCTGAAACAAAGCTGGTGCCTTAGAGCATCTCACTGCTCTTTGGGGCTACAGCTTCAGAGCTCTATTCTCATTTCTGGCTGCTAGCAAATATATCTGAATGTTACTGGTAGTTCCTTAGCCACCTGCAGTGCTGCACTTGGGAACTGCATGTAGGCAGAGATCTGCAAGGTGTCCCTAAAAGCCCTAAGCCCTGCTTCTACCCGGGATGTATCAACAGAAGAGCAAAGCAAGGATTGCTTTTGAATCCTAGACAGAGCAGTAGAGAGTGTGGTCAGAGCTTTGTGGGTGATAGTAGAGCCATCTTTGTTCCCAAGTGGACAACACAAAATGTCAGTGGCCACATGTCCTGAAACTGGACTCCAATGGAGCTGAGAAATGGGCTGTTGGAATGTCAGTTCCTAATTACTCCAATGTCTAATCACAAGGCACTTTGGCTCAGCTTGGCTGTGTCATTGCAAAATCACTCACTCCACGTGCACTGTGGTCTCGTGCCACCAACTTCTGAAGTTATTGATTGTGAATGTCATCTTAGGTGGCCATAAAGAAAATTAATCTCCACCAACTGCGGAAGAGGGAACTAAAAGTTGATGAACTTATGGTCACCAAGAAGAATAGGAATCCCAACCTGGTCAAATATTTAGACTGGTGAGTTGTTGTGCTTTTCTTCCATGACTGTTTGTTTACGTACCGCAAACACACGAGGTAAAAACCCACTTTGGTCCCTGGCAGAAAAGACAGCTGTTATTATTAGTAAATTATTATTGTTCTGCTCACCCTCACTATGGATGGGAAGAGAGTGGATCTTGTCTGCATGAGTTTTCCCTGGTCCACGTAGTTTAAAAATTGTTCCAAAACCTGGATCAACCGTATCTTACTAAATCAATAGCCTGTAAATTCACTGCCACCCCATTGTTTTGGGGCTTGGTTGTTTCAAGTGTCTTCTTACATGCGGATAAACTAACAAGGATTTCCCTTGGATTGTGTTCCCTCTTTTCCATTACTGTGCATGCCAGGAACACTAGGTGCTCTTTTCCAGAAACACACAGTGTGACAGCTTCTTGATCTGATACTAAACTGCATTTTTCCCTTGCTGGTCATCTAACACATCTCTTTTACCCAGATGTGTCGTTTTCCTTGAGCCAGCAGAGAGTGCAAACACTACACAGCCTAGAGGGAATGTCTATTCCTTTTATTCTGTTCTCATCACAAAGAGACCCAGAAACAAAGAATCAACCCATATCTTTTCCAAACAGCAATGTAGTCATGCATGTTCATATCCATGCCCTTGTTTCCTTCTTTCAGCTACCTTGTGGATAAGCAATTCTGGCTGGTGATGGAGTACATGGATGGAGGCACTCTGAGCAATGTCATCAGCTGGACCTTCCTGTCTGAAGATGAGATGGCAGCTGTCAGTCACCAGGTCAGGAATCCCACCTGTGCTTCCAGGGCCTTGGGCAGGATTGTCTGGGAAAGTGGGGCTCAGAACTGGAGAGATTTCATGTGCCAAGCTTTGTTTCTGTGTTGCTAGAATGCTATGGGGAAGCTAGAGCATCTCAAGTCAATTGTCTACCAGTGCCCCAGAACTCACTGTACTCTGTTCCTGTACCCTTATCTCCTGCTCTTGTATCCTCACTCTGTCTCTTTGTATTTGCTGTTCTCTACCCAACTTCTCTAAATGTTTACCTCCAGCCTGTGTGCACTGCATTCCTTGCCTGGGAAAGCAAAGGTGCTGCTGGCAGGATTTGAAACAAACAGCAAAGAGAAAAGAGAGACTCTTTTCTCACAGTCCTCAGCTGAAGAGGATAATAGTGCACCCAAAGTGCTGTTGGATTCTGAGCACATCCACTGCAGGAGCAGGCATTCTGGCTGGTCTGCAGGGGACGGTCTACAACAGCAGTTGCTGTTGCTCTTTCAAAAGCTGACGTGCCTTTCCTTAGAGAGGTCCTGCTCTGCTAGTGTTGGAGCAGCATGCTCTTCCTCTCAATGGCACAGTGTTCTGTCATGACTCCCTATTCCCATGGAAAGGGAGTTATTTGGAGTTATTTCCTTTCTTGTGGGATAAAATCCCATCACTCATTTTTGCCCTCCTCTTTCTGTTTCCCTTCCCAGTGCCTGCAAGGCCTGGATTTTCTTCACAAAATGTGCGTGATCCATCAAAATGTGAAGAGCCGCAACATCCTTCTCAGAAGCGATGGCTCTGTCAAGCTGGGTCAGTATATTCTTGGTCAGAGGCAGCATTCCAGGGATGTGGGGTTTTGGGCTGCTATGAGTGACTGCCAGCTCCCCAAAAATGGTGCTGGTAGCAGTGCAGGGGCCCCTGCTCTGAGCTGAAGGCACAGTTGCAATGTGCACAGAGGTATGATAAGGAGCCACAAGCAGTCAAGAGTGGCATTGGTCTGTGTGTGTCTTTTCCAGAGGGAGGGAGATACTATCTAAACCTTCAGGGGAATAAAGGCCACTGCTGTGAGCAGCATTTAAAAACCTAGGTTATTTTTGGAAGTGGACATTTCCCTACTCCCTTGGCTAAATCCCCACTGACAGTTCTCCAGGACATTCATCAACAGCACATTCTCAGAGTGAGAGTGGGGAATTCTTTTGCCTGGTTTGCTAATTTGAGCTGGCTTTCCTGGTGTGTTGTTTTCTCCACAGCTGATTTTGGCCTCTTAGCTCAGCTCAGCCCTGAGCAGAGAAGACAGGACTCAGTGGCCAGCACTTCTGGGTGGATGGCACCTGAAGTCCTGACAGGTCAACAATATGGCCCTAAACTGGATATATGGTCTTTTGGAATTGTGGGCATTGAAATGGTGGAAGGAGAAGTTCCCTACTGGAATGAAACTGCTGTGTGGGTAAGGTGCAAAGACTTCCTGATGCCGCTGTCTTTCTCACCTGTGCCATGTTGTGTGTGCCACTGGACAAAATCCCATTGCCATCTGCTGGCACCCCTTCCACCATGGTCCCCTTGTAAAATGTCCCCATAGTTCAGCACATCTGCTGTAGTTTTGGTTGCACCAGAAGGGAAGTGGCAGGAAGCCAGTTCAGCAACTTTGAGCTCCAGCTATGCCTGCTATTTCTGATTTGCTTTTGGAGCCCTGTTGGAGCTCTGTTTCTGAAGGAAGGGGTTTTTTTCAGTGAAATGTTTAAATACATGACAAATATCCTTCACATTGGAGGTTGGATGATCCTAGTCTCAATTTTATAGTAAAAGTAAGAAAAAATGAAAAAAAAACAAGAAAAAAAACAGAAGGGGAAAGGGAAAGGGAAAAGGAAAGGGAAAGGGAAAGGGAAAGGACAATCAGCAAAGCAATCTCCAAGCAGTTCTGCTATCTATTTCCTTTTTTAACCAAGTACAGGATAAAAAGCTTGATGAGCTTTATTTTATGGCCACTGTGCTTAAGGGACCAAGAAGCACTCAGAGATGCCTTTCATGTAATTACCCTTGGAAATAGTAGTGTTAGATAATATAGCAAAGTCCCCCTTCCAAAAAGCCTGTTCAGCTGGTGTGAATCCTCAGGGAAACACACTTGCTTTTGCAAGAGGTCAGTCAATGAAATCACCTGCCAAGGCAACAACCCCTGGATGTGGGAGAAGCTGTGGCTGCTTTGGGGTTTGGGTGTTTTGTTGGTATAGCAAAGTCATCTCTGCCTCTCTGCCAGGGCAGAAACTGCCACTGCAGAGTGGAGGTTAAACAAGGGCATCTGGGAGAGCAGTTACAGATGTGAAAGAAGCAGGTGGAGCCTCGTGTTTCCTTTTTCTGCAGCCTCAGCTCCTGATAGCCACCGGAGGGAGACCAAAGCTGCAGCAGCCTGACCTCTTCTCTCCTTTGCTGCGGGACTTCCTGAGCTGCTGCCTGCAGACAGATGAGGCTCGGCGCTGGACTGCCAAGGATCTCCTGCAGGTAAAATGTGAAGGGGCTGCAGGTGAAACAGTGTGCCAGGGATGGGCTCCTCCTCCACTCAAGTCCAAGGCATCAGATGAGCCCTCCACCTCCCCACATCTTCATCTTTCTATGAACCAGAGGAATCCTGATTGAGCCTGTAAAGCACTGAGCTTGGAAAGTCACGGTTCATTGTTTTTTGTTGTTTGTTGTTAATTTTTGTTTTTTTCTGCTGGGCAGCATCCATTTGTGGCATCAGTCGAGCCTACTTCCTGCCTGGTGCCACTGATCGTTTCTTTGAAGAAGAGGATGGTGGAGAAGAAACTGTGATAAGCACATCTGGACCATTTCCTCCACCAAGCAGTGTATGATTTTAGAGTAGGACTGTAGAGTAGGACTGCAGAGTAGGATTGCAGAATAGGATTGTAGACAAGGATTATAGAGTAGGATTGTGAATAAAGACATTTTCTGAAACCTCAACCCATCTGGAAGATTCCTTTCCTTCTCACCATGTGTCAGAGACTGAAATATTCTAATTTTAGACTGAAACATTTTCTTGAAGGATATTTAGAAGTGTATTACAATGGCTGCACATAATACCACCATATCCTGAATAGGCCTTTGGAGTGAGGCCCTGGACTGTTCCACAGTGAAGATAAGATAAAACTCAGGAACTGGGGACATTCACCAAGCACAAGCTTAGCACCTCTGGGCAGGAGACAACAGCCACAAGGCTATCAGCTGCCAGGCTGGCACAGAGCCTCACCCCAAAGGGTGGGCAGAGAGAGAAGCTTTGGGGGTGTGTTGGAAAGCCTCTGGTGAGAGGCTCAGGGACCACCCATCCTCCCATGTGCAGACCAGCCCCGCTGTGGGGTCCTTCACCCAGGGGAAAGCTCATCCACAGCAGAGGGGCTGACAAAGCCCGTGTCACCAGCTGACATGAAGTTGCTTCATCAAATATATCCATTTCTTGCTTGCTTCCAACTTTTACTGTTAACAATCTGGAGTTGCTTTTTTACTTATTTTATTTGAATCTAAACATTTGACTCAAATTTGTCTGCAGTGATCTTGTCTTGATGTTTTAGGCTGGATTGCATCTGAGTGAGTGCCATCAGAATTGAATTGTTCTTGTGAACAGTGGTGTGAAAATGCTTGGCTTGACCCAGCCCTGCAAAGGGGCAGAGCCTGCCTGGCCAGGGTATTGGCTGTACTCAGGCTAGAAGGGCAAGAGAGATTCCCAGGATTTGTTGTCCATCTTTACATGTGTGTTCCCAGACACGCATCTAAATTTTCACTGGTATGGCAATGTGTCAGTATTAAAAATCAGCCACTGATGGGGTTTTTTCTGGTCAAAAGCAAGCTCCCCAGATCCTTACAGGGAATTTTTTGCATAACTCATTCATTCCTTCCCCCCCCCCCCCCCCAAAAAAAAGAAAATTTATTACAAACTAGCATGTTAGTTTATGAGGGTCTGTGCAAGTGCCATCTCGTAACAATCCCTGTATAATATAATGCTGGTTTGCAGATGAATCCAGTAAAAGCCATATTTGAGATGTCTTTCCAGAGATGCTCGTAAGCAGGAGATTTGTAGTGGGTACTTGGACAGGACCTGTAGGGTTTTTTGGGAAGTGGGTAAATATGTTTTGCTGGTGAATCACAGGCATCCACTACAGACCTGCAGTGTGGCATGAGCATGCTGGACCAACACCTGCCTCAGATGCAATGGGCATTTAATCATTGGCATTTTGCAGCACTTTTCCCTATGTCACATTCAACTATCTATGTAGAGGCTTGAGAGCTGGCCTGTAAGCCAAACTGAGTCTGTAGAAAAAACAGCAATTGATGAATTCCAAGCATATCTGTAGCAAAGAAGAAGACAAGGCCATTAGCATGGAAACTGGTTGAAAAGGTACATAAAGGATTTTTGTAGTTAGAATAGGTACATAAGGAAATGTGTATACCTGCCTTGTTAAATTGGTGCAAAACTTTTTCCAAATATATTGACAATAACTGCTCTGCAGCAATGAATATAATAAGCAATTGAGGTGTAGACAACGCCTTAGGATCATGCTTTGTTCAGAGTATATAAAGAGGAGAACATTCAGAATTAAGAGGACAAAGACACCATTGCAACTCTGCTCAAGTGTGTGAGTGTGTGTGTGTGTGTGTGTGTGTGTGTGTGTGTGTGTGTGTGACGTCCAACCTGATGGTGACAACTCCCCCACGTGGTTTTAACAGCTGAAGATAGAATCCTGCTTTTGGCTACTCCTGCTATACAACCCAAGTCACTTGTTAATTTATGATCTTTGCCTTGAGTGGTTGAAGGTGTAGAAGTTTGGACAATCCCATCCCCAAACCAGGTTGCATTGGAGGGTTACAGAGGAATGCATATGGACTGCTCTGAGAGGTCAGCTGAAGCGCCTCCCAGGACTACTTGTAGACCTTGGTTTCAGCTTGTCAATGAGCCAAGGGATATCCAGATTTTTGCAAGTGTTTTGTAAAACACATTTACAAGTGTTGAAGGCAAGGTATTTCAGTGGGTTTGAAAGAGAAATTGGGTGAATGTATTCCTATGGAAACTCTGGTTTGTAGTTGTCTCCAAAGTAATCTGTCATAGTCTTTCTAGAGAGCCACAAAAGTTGATTCGTGCACAGACCTATGGGAACATGGAAGTCCAGTCTTTTTCCTAAGTTTCCGGTTGTTAACATGTTCAGCTGACGGGGTGGAGGTGTGGCCAGCAATGCCATAACCTTATTTTGGGGAAGGATATGAAGTTAGTTGAGGGAGGACAATATTTGGGAGCACTCAAATAGGGCTGTGAATGCCCATTTCTTCCTTGGAGACTGTTTTAGAACTTCCTCAATTGTCTCCGTGACAACAATGTCAAGTCCCCATAACTGAGACATCTTGGTTCATTTGTTGCTTGAACACCTGAGCTGTTGCTGCCCTTTGTTCTCCTTCAAGGGAATTGCTAGAAAATATCACCTCCTAAACCCTGAGATGTGTGTCCATTTTTTTCCTGGGGCAGGGGTGCTCCTACACCTCTGGAGTGCAACAGCACAAGGAACTCTGCCACAGGGGAGCATGGGGTGAATTCTGCTGGGGAGCCTGCCCTTGGCTTGCTGACTGCTGCTGCTTGGAACCACATGCAAGAGTGTTGCTGTCAAGAGTGGGCTGAAACAGAGGATTTTTCATGGTTACCCCTTCACGATTTCTCACTCCTTACATGGCAATTCTTCTAATTCTATACAGCATAAAGAAGTCATATGTTCATGCTTTTAGAGGCTTCAGATTCTCAGTTGACCTTATTTTCCCATCTAGACCTTCAAGTGCTATAGCAGGCTCCTCTTGGGGAATTTCTACCAATGCACTTATCCCATCCCTTTTTATTGATGCAGGAGTGCTTAGGAGTACTTGAAATGGTCAAATCCACTTTTCTTTCAGTGCCTTCTTGCTTTGCTTTCTGACATAGACACAGTCCCCAGGTTGATGAGGTATGTACCTGTCATCTAGAGTCATCAAGGATGCACACACCAGAAAGCTGTTCAAAGATGAGAGCACTTTTCCCAAGGATGAGAGCACTTTTCCCCAAGGTGGTACACAGAGACTTAAATTAACATTTCCTATCACATGATTGTCTCTAGACAGGATTGGAACTTGGGAAGGTCTTCCACAGAGCATTTCATATGGGCTCACTTTTTCCTTAGAAGCCACTTGAATTCTGATCCTTAATAGTGCAAGGCGAAATCGCTTGTAGCCACTTCTGAGTGGTTCCCTGGAAAATTTTATTCATTTGTGTTTTAAGATGCTGATTTGTTCTCTCATCTTGCTGCTGGGGTGAGACCTCCATGGATTAAGTCAGTCCCATGGAACTGGGAGTGTTCTGTATCGATTTTGTCCAATTTCAGCTATGAAATGACAATCTCCACCTGCTGACATTCCGAGCTGTGTGTATAGAGTGGCAATGTAAGCTAACAAAGACTATAAGGGATAAACTTGCCACAAAACACCAGATGAAAAGCAAAGAGAGATTGCCAAGATCCTCAGTGTTCCTTCTTGTTGCAGCTGATTTTTTCCTTATGCCAGATCATTTTATTTTCATAATTCTTCAACATTTCTCTGAAATGATGGCTTTGAGCTTATGTGTGCAGAGCTTCCCAAACGCCTTTGAAAAGAGCCAAAGAGCAATTCACAAGTGCATGGCTCTTTCCAACCCAATCTTGTCATTTTAATGAGGAACACTCAACTTTGTGTGCAGGTTATTGGAGCCTTGGTGCCAGTAACCCCTCTAGAATGGAATTGGATTTCCTTCTGACAAGAGTGCAGAAACTCATACAAACTTTGTGCCCCTAGATTCAGACTTTATGAGCCCTGTGATGAGCAAATGCCCTGGGTTGACTTTATGATGCTTGCATCCCCAGTTTTTTGTTCTCTTAGGGTTGGCTATTAAGTTCTGCAACTTGAAGACAGGTTCCAAGAGTGAAGGGGGAGTGAAGAGGTGCACAGTTTGTTATCAGGGACTGCACTTGCTCCCCCACATTCTTACACACAGACTGTGTTGTCTGCAGTGGACAGCAGGGGAGAGCTCTCCTTTGCTTTTACTTTGGTTTTGCCTAGCTGAGGCACAGAAGTTCCCTGGACTGTATGTTATTTTCCTTTTTCTTGGAATTGTTGGAAGCTGCTCTAGACTGGAAAACTCAGAAGAGCAGCAGGATCTGGCACCTGTGGCACAGAATGCCTGGCCTGGGCTGTGGCATTTCCCAGCTCTGGAGGGACTGAGAACAGCCTGAGTGAGCCGGGCTGCACCCCACAAAAGGGACTCTGCTGAATTTGTCATCTCATTTGTCAGAGCAGAGAGAGATTTTGTTGTTTAGTGTTCTTCATTTTTGTGCTGGGGACTGCTTTGCCTGTTAAATAAACACCTCTTTTCCACTTCACTCCAAGGAAACCTTTGCCCAAACCAGTTGGAGGAGGGGCCGCTATGAGGGCAGTCTGTTTCCCAGAGGGAACCCATTCAGAGGTTTCCTTCCAAATGTTCCCTAATCCAGGACAGCAAGAAGCAGAGGATTGACCAGCAGCCCAATCAAGTCCTTCCAGCAGCTGCTTCCTTGGTTCTGCCTTCCAGATTCCCTTTCCACTTCATCCCTGTCCCCAAGTGTCGGCTCCATTTGCCCCTGCAAACATGAGGTACCAAAAATGATAAATTTTGGAGCTCCAGCATCCCAGCACCTGCCATGGTGCCGAAGAAGAACCAAAAGTCCAATAGGAAGTAAAAACACTTGCTGAGGCTGAAGGAGTAGTGTCCTTTGGATATTGATGAAGATATTGTTGGGCTGTGTTTCCTAGGTCCTGTGTGGATAACCATGGTGGAATGATTTGATTATTAAGAGAAGCCTCTGCCTGAATTAAGGTACAAGCAAGGCCATGTTCCAGAATCAATAGTACAGACGTATTTAGTAATAAATGTGATCAAGAGATAGAAAGAAATAAGAGGAGATGGGTGTGGTGGGAGGGAGAGCTGAGATGGACCCCGAGGTGGGTTTGTCCCGGACGGGCCCTCCCTTCCTGCAGTGCAGTTGCACAGGGTCAGCTGCAGCTCTGGTGCTGCATCCCCCCTGGGATTTGCAGAGCAGGAGGGCAGGGAGAAGTGTCTGTGTGTCTGTGTGTGTGTGTGTGTGTGTGTGTGTGTGTGTGTGTGTCTGTGTGTGTGGTATGAAAGGCTGGGAATGGCTCAGAGCTTCTGTCAGAGCACTGATGGTGGCAAGGGCAGTCAGGCCTCCTGCAGCCCTTGGGCTCTGGGGCAGCTGTGGCCTTTGGAGCAGGCGCGGCAGGGCCCTGGCTCACATTGGATACAGCCAGGGATGCTCCGTGGCAAGGCTCAGGGCAAGGCTGGCCCTGCACAGAGTGCTCCATGTGTTAGGCTCAGGACACAAACCCACGTTCAATTCCCAGCCTCTTCTGGGAGAAAATGAACGGGGTCAGCTCTTTGCTGTCTGGTTCCTAAGCAGCTGGGGACAGTGATACTGAGCAGCAAGACATGTGGGAATGGGATGGAACTGAGCAGTCAAGTAGAATGCCTCTAAGCACTGGTAAAATTCAAAACCAAACCAAAAGTTAGAGCAAGAAATCCTCCATATACGATTTCATGAAGCTTGCTTAGGTCTGATTTGGATGAAAAATTACATGAAAACTTCTCTGGGAAAGGAGCTGTACCTGGAATATCATCACAGATAATCTTGTGGCCACAGAGACCTAGGAAAAACTGAGCTCCTGCTGTTTCCGAGATCTGCGTGACCATTCAAGAAGGTCTGAAAGCAAAGAGCAGCTGCAATTAAAACCAGTCCAAATCTCTTCGTAGTGTGTGGAAGCTTCTCTTCTTGATTCAGAGTGCTACGTCATTCATGAGGATGACCACAGCTTTTGGATAAAAGTAATGTCTATCTTAATGTTTATTAGAGACGATTAGAGTAAGGAGACTCAAGTGTTTTAAGAAAAAAATGTAGCTCTTTTCCTGTGGTAGGAAAGAGCTGTTCCTACAGCTTAGTTTGTGGCTATTCCTACACCTTTTTATTCCACACTGCATGACTAAAGAAAATCCATCCTTTTCCTTCCTAAGATAAGGATGCAGCTTAGTGCAAATATGTGTTGAAAGAGGACGTGTCATAATCTGGTGACATTTTTCAATCCACTCCGCTGCCAGGGTGCGGCCTGAGGAGGTCCTAGAGACGGACCACAACTCACAGACAAAATAACCTCAGACAGGTTCTATTACCCACCGATTGACAGAGCTGTAAGGAATTGGCTGCCACAGCCTGTCCCACACTCACAAAGCATAAGGATCAGTGCAGAAATAGGGACAAACCTTGATGTGGTCACTCAGCATGGAAACCACAAGAGCCCCAAAGTCCATGTCAGTTTCTAAGGGAAATTTAGTCCAGATTGCTACAACTGCAATGCTTATATACTCTGACCAATTTCAGTTCAAAGATGGTGACAGAACTGTACAACCCTGCTGCCTCTGTAAAGATAGAAAGATCCATTTCAGTTCCCACAATCAAGTAGGTTCCAGCTCACTAAGTACTGCCTACATGTATATATATATATATATATGTATTTATATACAGGGATGCTTGTATATAAAGAACCAAACATCAATGGAACAATCTGAAAATTCACAGAGCACAAGTTCTATGCTCAGTGGATTCCCAGAGGTTTCTCAGCAGGCTTTGCAGGGAGTTCTTAGGGAACGTGTGCCTCTGCTGCCATCCCAAATCTGCCCTTTCCTTGCCCAGCCTGAGTGCACGTGGGACATGTACTGGGCACGGCTGGAGATTTTCACAATCAAAATCCTCCAGCATCATCCCCTTTACACCTGCTCATTGCTTTGGACAGCACAAATCACACAACACCCATCTCAGCTGACAAATGTCATTTCTTGCAGATTGTTGCAGCCACACTGCTTATTGACAAATACACAAGAGCACTGATTTCAGCTGAAAAATGTCATTTATTACAAATTGTGACACTCGTGCTGACAATACAGAACTATACAAATCTCAGTTAAGGTTAAAAAAAGGAATTTATTACATTAGGACAACAAGGCTATGGAAATATATACAAAATCCAGTTAACAAAAAACTTAATTTATTGCCAACCTCCACAACAAATAAGCACACTCAAAGATCAATTAGGTATTTAACAACTTAATTTACTATATAATACTACAAGTGTACAGCCCATAGAGAAATACAAAAATACACATACCCTCTCTAAATAGATAAAACTATACCATTCTACAACTCCACACACATTTCAATACAACTAATTTAATACATATATACATATGTATAAATGGACATAAAACTATAATGGTATACAGATAAAAATACAGATTAAGTATTACATATTAGATACAATATAGAAAACCACATATATAAAACAAACCTATCTATAAATTTAAAAATATCCCTGTGCCAAGCTAAATATCCCTATAACTTCATCAATACAAATACATAGCTATACAAATGGATACATAGGTAAATATAATGACATCTAGAAATTGAGTATTATACATACAAACATAGAACATATATACCTATGCAAATACCAATATACCTATTGAAAGAGCCTTATACCTATAATTGCATCTATACAAAGAGATACCAACACAGCTAATACATAGGAAATACAACTAAAAACAGATAGGACAACATACATGTATACTCAGATACATATATGCACATATATGCAATTACAAACATATATGTATGCATATGCATACACATATGCACAGCATAGGTCCATAAATAAAACAAAAGACGTATAAAAATATTGCTATACAAATAGCAACCGACATATGTAAATATCTGTATAATTATCCAAGTCTATGTGCAAGTCCATCTATCTTGAACAAGGACCCTGAGCAGAAGGATTCCAGCAGCCCCAGCTCCAAAGCCTCTCCCTCGGTCTCCTCGGCCCGTGCAGAGCAGCTCTCCTGGACAGGGACAGCACATGGCACATCTGGGAAGCAAAGGGAACACGGAGTCAGGATCAGGCCCTTTCCCTTGGCAGCACCTGCCCTTCCATCAGGGGAGAGAAAACCTCAGCACCTCCCCAGGAGGGTTGGAAGAAAAAGCAGGCCCAGCGGGCCAGGCTGTGGTGAGCGCAGCCGCGGCGGGACTGTCCCACAGCCCCCGGCAGCCCGGCACAGCCGGCACAGCTCCCGGGCCCTGCCGGCACAGCTGCCTTGCCCAAGGACAGCCCCTGTGCCGGCCGGGGCAGCTGCGCTGAGCAGCCCCAGCACGGGCAGGGCCCGCTCCTGCCCCGCCGGGCAGTGCCCACGGCCACAGCCCACGGCACCCTCACCCCCACCCTGCCTCCCCGGCCCTGTGCCCTCACCCAGGCTCTCGCGGGGCAGCAGCAGCTCCCTGCTCGCTCCTCTTGCTCCTGCCCTTCAGCTCCTCCCTGCTGCCTCCTGTCAGTGCTCCTGCTGTCTTCCAGGCCTTCACTGCAGCTGTGGCACAAGTGGAGGCTCAGCAATGGCTTCCAAGGCCTGCCAGAAATGCAGTCCCGCAGCCCTCTGTGCTCCCTGCTGGCCCCCTCCATCCCCTCAGCCCCGTCATGCTCTCAGCAAACGCCGAGTCCCCTTCAGGTTCTTCTGAGCCCCGCAGTCCCCTCACCCCCCTAAGTCCCTTCTGACCCATCCCGTCCCCTTAGACCCGCCGCCACCCCCCTCAGCCTGTGCCACTTCCCTGTCACCTCAGTGCCACCATTGCCCTCTGCTGCCCCACAGCCTCAGCCCCAGCAGCACCTCCAGGTCACCGTCCCTTCAGTGTCACCGCCTCCTCAGCCCCCTCAGTCCCCTCAGTCTCACCGTCCCTCAGCAGCTCCTCAGGGGACAGTGCCTGGGGCCACCGGCAGCTCCCACCTCTCCAGGGACACCCGGGGCTGGAACTGCTGCTCCGCCCGACCCGGCCGCCAGCTCGGACCCAGCACAGGAGGAGGGGACAGAGGGGGCACAGGGGAAAGACAAGAGATGAAAAATCGGCATGCCAGGGGGGAAAGAGCTTAAGAAAAGACCTGCACCTATACAGATATCAAGCTTTGTAAATGAACTCCCAAATATTAATACAAATATGTCTATTTATAAAAATAGCTATAGATATGTAAATGCTATTCTAGATATGTATAAATGCATCTAGGCATATCTAGAACTATACATTCACATATAAAAAGACACATATCTACGACTATATATATAAATTTAACTATACAGATCTATAAATACAACTATATAGACATATAAATACACCTATATAGATCTAGAAACATAAATGTATAACTATATCATTGTAACTCTAAATATCAACAAACATGTCTACTGGCAGAGGGATTTCACCTGCCTGATGGTCACAGGCCTTTCCTCTGACTCTTCCTGCCACACAGGGCAGCCCTTCTGGAGAGGCTGATCAGATGGGATCTGGGAAGCAAAGGGAACACTGAGTTATTATTGGCCCTTGTGCACACTTCCCTTGGGCACCAATTGTCCTTCTATCCGGGACTGTTCAAGACAGTCTGAAAGGCAGACTCTCATTTGGAATTTAAAGTCTGCTCTTCGGAGAGCATGGATCCTTCCAAGTGTTCAAAACTGTGGAAAGCATTGAAAGCTTTATCATTTATCTTGATAAAGTCTCAGAGCTCATAGTGCAAATAGCACCTCTGAGACCTTGAAACAGTCTCAGCTCCCACAAGGAAGCCCAGCCTTGTTCTTTCTCTGTGCTGACACAGAGACCTCAGTCCTCACTGAAATGGCTGAAGCTGAAGGGTGCTGTGAGCTGGGTTAGGAACCAGCTCCATGAGCTGAGTTCTACCAACTGCCCTCTGCACTGAGCAACAGCTGCTCCAACTCGACCATCAGCTCTGGCAGGAAGAGCTGGCAGGGAAAGAGCTCCCTTCCAGGCCTGCAGGCTGCACCAGCTTGCTAAAGATAGAATCTATAATGTTCCCTCTGTCCTCTCAGGTCTTGCTAATTTGGGGTCATTCAGGCTTTTCCTTTTGTCAATAGATTTGCAATTTTTCAATTGATTGGCCTCTGATCTTTTGCTCCTTTTGTTTTTTTTCCTTCTGTCTCAGGAAAGATAGCAGCAGACTGGTACTACATTTAGTCAGTGATCTGGACTTCTCTCCTGACTTTTTGCTCTTTTTTCCTGCCCCTGTTCCTTCATGGGCCAGGCTCAGACTGGCTTCCCCTGTCACCCTACAGCAAACTTATCCATGGACTTCAGCACAAAATTGGGACACCTGGCCTGTGGGCGACACAACTCCCACGAGGTCAGGTTTACTCCTGGCTCTCTTGCCCCAGCAGAGGACTCAGTGTCAGAGCCTCTGGAGAAGCGTGGAGGGCAGGGCTCAGGGAGGTTGTGTCACTGCAGGATTTGATCTAAAGGCACCCAGAAACACCAACCCTGCAGACAAGAACTCAGCTCTTCTCATCTCCCTTCCTGTCACAGGCAGGCTCAGAGCAGCTGTCCCACACCTCCCTAATCCAATGCGGGCTCTCTCCTTACCAGGCTCCTCACGCTCTGGGGAACTGTTCCCGCAGCTCTCGGTGCCAGATGAAGCTTCCTCTGCTGCAGCCTTGTTCAGAGCGTCCTCTCCTGATGACTCAGGGGCAGCATTGATATTCCCCTTGAAAGAGAAACAGAAAGAAAGCAACCCAAAGATCATTCACTATTTTCTTGGAATCACATCAGGGATACAGGAACTCTCCTTCCCCACTCCCAGGGGACATGGAGAACAAGGGGGGAACACTGCCCACATGGTTCACATGACAAGCATTTTCAATTCAGGATTTGAGTGACCAAGGTGAAACTGAAGCTCTCACAAAATGACCTTTGAGGCAAAACATGAACACAGAAAAACAGAAGACACCAAGTGAGGGGACGTGCCCTCAGGTTCTGACCCTGCCTTATCCCATGAGCTGTAAGAAATCAGCCAGCAGAGAGCCAGGGACCCTCCTTGTTGACACCACAGGCAAGGGCAGAGCTCACTCCCAGCACTGCCCAGGGCTCTGTGCTGCAACCCCACACAAAAAGCACACATTTCTGCCAGGGACTCTCATCACCCCCGACCCAAACGCTCAGACAATCCATCACCAGCTGGTGCTTTTTGGGAGCCTTCTGCTGCTGCCCCGTACGTATGATACAAGCAAACATTTAGTGACCTAGGGTATTTCCACGATCAGATTTTCCAGTGGCAAAAATCTGTAAATCTGGAGGGTAAAAGTAAAAAACAACCCGCCTCTTCTGCAATAGCCTGCCCATCAGAATCCTAAAGATTCTAAAGATGGTTCAGAGCCTACAAAGTTTCCTTTTAGTGCAGAATAAAATTCTCTTGAAAAGTGCTACGTGTGAGTTTATGGAAGACAAAAGACATCCCACTGGAGAATTAAATATTAGAAAAACCTAAAAAATCCCGCTCCCTGTCCTGAGTCTGCCCTTCCTCAGTCATAGATGTACTGCAGCCAGTGGGATCAGCACATCAAGAGAAAGAGAGCCATTCTTTGGACAACACGTGGAATAGCTGTGAAAAGGCTTTTGTAACACTCCAGGCAAGTTGGGGAAGAGTTCAGAGAAATGGGATTCCTAATGCAAAGACTGAATCTGTCAATCAAAAGGACAGAAGGCTGCAGCTCCAGCACATCCCCAAACACAGCTCTGGGAGCACCTACACGCACAGCAGGGCTCACACAGCAGCTGCAGCAGCTGAAGCCCAGCCCTTGCTTTGCCTTGTCCTTCCAACACCAAAGAGGCAGAGCCCACATCTGCTGCTGCAGCAGAGGCACCTCTCGCGTGCCCCTCCCTGCAAGGGACACTTAGCCTTCAGTGCCCTTCTTCAAACGCTCTTCTGTTCTTTCCCAACAAACAAAGCCTGGTAGAACCTACAAAGCATCACCACAACTGCCTCTGCACGAGGCATTCTTCCCAGGAAAAGGAGCAACCAAATGTGGCCAGCGCAGGCTCACACCTCTCATCCTCACTAAGGGAGAAAACTTTTTCGTCCTTCTCCTTTTAGAAATCCTACCTTACCTAGAATAATTAGATAGCTATACAATAACAAAACAAATTCAGTTCAAGAAGCCTTTGCTTCCTAGTCCAGTCCCTTTTCTTCCCATCCAATGGGCTTACCTGAGCAGAGGGAGACCTTTGAGGCAAGGATCTCCTGATCTCCCGAATCATTTTTTCTATTTCAAAGCCTAGATCTGCCGCTGCTGATTGCTCTTCCGCAGGTGCATTCCGTGCTGAGCTGGAGGCCATCGATGCTGCACAACCAGCACTACCAGGTGGAACACTGAGGGCTGAAGTGCCTGGGTGGGAGGCTGCAGGAATCCAAAAACATTGGTCAGGTTCCAGAATGAGGCTTTGGGACACAGAGCTCTATGGCTGCCTTGGATCAAACATCGCAGGAAGCACACAGGAAAACCAGGCAGAGAATCTTTTGGCCTTCTAGGTGCCCCTTCCTAACAGTCTTGACAATTTCTGTCTCACAATGACAGAGCAGCGCTGAAAAATACTTCAAGCGCTCGCTTTTCATGACCTTCTGGAAAAGCAAGGCTACAATTCTTTTCCTACCTGGCTCACCGGAGGCTGGGAGCTGCTGCTCCCTGTGGAGCTGCCGGAAGCTGCAGGGCTGGATCCTGAGCACCTCCTGCTCGGCCGGAGGCAGCTGCTCCCCGCAGAGCTCCGGCAAGCGGCTGGGGGGCCCCTCCCGGCCGAGCGGCAGCGGTCGCTCCCCGTGGAGCCCGAGGAAGTGGCAGGGCGGCAGCCGGAGCACCTCCCGCTCGGCGGGCAGCGGCCGCTCCCCGTAGAGCTCCTGCAAGCGGCTCGGCCCCTCCCGCCGGGCCGGCAGCGGCCGCTCCCCGTGCAGCAGGTGGAAGCCGCAGGGCGGGCGCCGGAAGAGCAGTGGCCCCTCCCTGGGGGGCTGCTGGGAGCCGCGGGGCGGGCGCCTGCGCCCCTCCCGCCCCGCCGGCAGCCGCTGCCTGTTGGCCGCGCTCCGGCGCCGCATGCGGAACAGCAGGTCGGGGCGGTCACGGCGAAAGCAGGGGTTGGCGTAGTGGAGCCAGGCGCCGGCATCGCCCGGCACAGCCGAGCCGAGCCAGCCCGGCACCTTGCGGAAGCCGTAGCGGTAGAGCTGGCGCACGAAGCTGCGGAACCGCGTGGCCCTGAAGGTGCGCGGGGCCGGAGGCCGGGCGGCGGCCGGGCTGAGCAGCTCCCGCTCGAACAGGCAGCGGTCGACGAGCAGCCCCTGGGCCCGGCCGTCCCAGCGCACGGACACGACGCGGGGGCTGTTCACCAGGCGCCACAGCTTGGCGGGGAAGGTGTCGGCGTTGAGCCCGGCGGGCAGCGGCAGCTCCGCCATCTCGCCCATCGCCGACTGTCGCCACAACGCCCGCGGCGCAACGGCCGCGGCTGCAACGGCGGCGCGCGGCCTGAGGGGGGCGCTGCGCTCGGCCCCGCTCGCGGTCCCCGCGCGGGCCGGACTTGGCGGGGACGAGCGCCGCAGAGCCGGGGCTGCGGGACCAGCGCGGGTGGGGCGGCTCCCGGGGCTGGCCGGGCACCGCAGGGCGGGCCGGGGTGAGCTGCAAACCCCTTCTGGGACGGGTTTGCCTGCGATGGAAAGGTCCTGCACATGAAGGTTGAGGTGCACATGTCCCCGCTGCACCTCTTGGTGCATCTTTGTATGGACCACAGGAATACCCACTCAGCCTGTGAAGCGCTGAATTTGGAAAGTCAAAGTTCATGGGGGTTTCTTGTTTGTTCGTTTGTTGGTTTATTTGTTTATTGTTTTTTGTTTGAGTTGTTTCTTTCTTGTAGGCAGCATCCATTTGTGGCATCAGTCAACGCTACTTCCTGCCTTGTGCCACTGATCATTCCTGTGAGGAAGAGGGTGCTTGAGAAAGACTGTCAAAATCACATCTGGACCATTTACTCTACAGCCAGTTTATAATGTTAGAGTAGAATCCTAGAGTAGGAATGCAGAGTAGGATTAGAGAGTAGGATTGTAGAGAAGAACTATAGAGTAGCATTGTAAATATAGATATTCTCTGAATCATCAACTCATCTGGAAGATTCCTTTCTAGATCACCTTGTGTCAGAGACTGAAATATTCTAATTTTTGACTGAAACGTTTTCTTGAAGGACTTGTAGGACTGAATTACAATAGCTGCACATAATACCACCATATCCTGAACAGGCCTTTGGAGTGAGGCCCTGGACTGTTCCACAGTGAAGGTAAGATAAAACTCAGGAACTGGGGACATTCACCAAGCACAAACCTAGCACCTCTGGGGAGGAGACAACAGCCACAAGGCTCTCAGCTGCCAGGCTCACACAGAGCCTCACCCCAAAGGGTGGGCAGGGAGAGAAGCTTTGGGGGTGTGTTGGAAAGCCTCTGGTGAGAGGCTCAGGGACCACCCATCCTCCCATGTGCAGACCAGCCCCGCTGTGGGGTCCTTCACCCAGGGGAAAGCTCATCCACAGCAGAGGGGCTGACAAAGCCCGTGCCACCAGCTGACATGAAGTTGCTACATCAAATATATCCATTTCTTGCTTGCTTCCAATTTTTACTGTTTCCATGTTGGGCTTGATTCTTAATTGTTTTATTTGAATCTCAACATTTGAGTCAAATTAGTCTGCAGTGATCTTGTCTTGATGTTTTCGGCTGGATTATATCTGAGTGAGTGCCATCAGAATTGAATTGTTCTTGTGAACAGTGGTGTGAAAATGCTTTTATAATTTGGGTGGTTTCAGGTCAATCTGGGCTGAAACACCAGTTTTTTATTGTGTTTTTAGTTTGCCATTTTGAAATTTCCCAGGCAATGCATCAATTGTTGTGGTGGGACTAGTACTTGTCAAATCACAGTGCACCTTCAAGTCCCAGAGACTTTATTTCTTTACAATTGTGGTCTCATTCCTCCTCTACAATCCTTTTCAACAATCCTGCTCTAAGCTTGTTGTCGTGTAAATGATCCTGGTGTGATTATCACAGTCTTTTTCTCTTTTCACTGAAATGATGAGTAGCACATTGATGGAACTAGGCTTAGATAATGGTACAGGTGTTCAGTCACAAAAGGCTCCAAGAATTCTTCAACATCACTGGCATGGAGACAATTGAGGAATTTCTAAAATACTCCCTAAGGGGAAAAGGGCATTCAGAGACCCTTTGAATGTTCCCAAATATTCTCCTCCCTCAGTTAATTTCATATACTTCCCCAAAAGAAGGTTATGGCATTGCTGGCCACACCTCTACTCTGTCAGCTGAATAAATCAACAGCAGGAAACTTAGGAAAGGGATTAGACACCAAACTTCATAGACCCCATAGGTCTGTGCACAAATCAATGACTGTCACTCTGGAAAGAGTGTTTGGAAGAGCATGTTTTGGAGAAAACTACAAAACTGCCAGAGTTTGCATATGGACAGATTCAACCAATAGGTCTTGAAAATCTGCTGAAGTACCTTGCCTGCAACATTTCTTTATATGTTTTACAGAACACTTGCCAAAATCTGCATATTCCTTGGCTCACTGACAAGGTGAAACCAAGGTCTACAAATAGTCCTGGGAGGTGTTTCAGCTGACATCTTGGAGCAGCCTGTACACATTCCTCTGTAACCCTCCAAGGCAAGGTGATTTAGGGGGGGATTGTCTGAACTTCTACACTTTTGACAGAATAAGGCAAAGCACTTAAACTATAAGAATGTTCAGAAAACACCCCTCTATCTATCATAAAGAATTTCAATTTGCCACAATATTTTCTTAAAATGTGCACAACTTCATAGCAGAGGTATTTGGCTTCCACCCTCTACTGAAAAAGTTTATTTCAATGAACAAACCTAAGGCTTGAAGAAAAGAATTGACCTGAAGAAAGCCACTCCAAAGGCTGTATAAACAATGAGAGATAGAGTTATCAACAGTGAATTTTTTTTATTTTTAAAGGTCTAAACTAACTTCTTTCAACTTCTAAAACTTTCTAAACATATTTGAACGAATCCTACATTTTGAACAAATATTCAACTGCTCAGTGCTGTGTGCTAACAGAACTGTTCATTACTAACTTAAGTAAGGCTCAAAGACTAATCTTCTAATTGAAATAAAAATCCAAAGGCCAGAGATTTGATCAGGCTGAAGCCTAAGTGTGGTGCTAGGACTCCACTACCTGCTTGTCAAGTTCAGATGTTTGGCTCTGAATATGGGACAGCTTTTTGTGGAGCTACTGGCACCTGCTCTTCATTTCAGAGTAGCTGGGGCTACCCTGTGAAGGAGGAAGAAAAAGAAAATTAGGGCATGCAAGCATCTCTGCAGAATTTAGAATCTGTTGTCTTTTGATTTAAAAAAAAGCCTTGAGCCAGTCTCAGCAGTAACCATGGCCCTGCAGGTCTGGTCTCACACATACCTCTTGTAACTGCTGATAATCTGCTAGGATTCGATGAAGCAGCATCTTCAAGAAAAAACCATGAAGAATGTTTCACTACCACTATAAAATGCAAACCTAGGTAAACACTAAAAATCCCCTCTGCTTGACTCTGTTCTTGTGCTTCTTCTCTGTGAACCACCACTCTTGTGGGAGGTTAGCAAAAACAAATCTCCAACTCCCAGTATCACCCAAGATCTGCAATTCAGCCTCTCAATAGGGAACACAAGGAGCACATGCTCTGAGGCTCTGCTTGGGACATATCTCACCTTCCTGTTTGTCCATAGACACCTCAAACAGTGGGTTTGGGGCTGCGTCTTGCAAAACTCAGACCCAGGCAAAGCAGTGACTTAGCACATATGGCAGTTGTGCAGTTTCCATTTGTCTCACTGAGCGCTCCAGGGGATCCAAAACAGTGCTGTGATGAAGCACAGCCTTCACAGTTTTATCCTTCTTTACCTGGTAGACTTTGGAGCCTCGATTCAGAGACTTCCATTATTCATGAAACTGTCTGAAATTCCTGTTGATCTTGTCAATCTGAGTATGTAAATTCTGGTATTCCTCATACTCTGTGTTGAAGTCATCCTTGTAATGCTGGCGTTGCTCCAAGGAGACTATGGTTATGTATTTTCTAATGGAAAAAATTAGATCATTTTTCTCTGAATGAACTCTAAGTGAATATTCTAATGTGTTCCTATTCCATAAAGCACATGTGTAGTTTTACACCAAGCACGTGGCAAATGTCAAGCACAGACCCCCAAGCTCTGAGTCAGTTCCTCTGGCCCTCACAGTTTCTACATGCAAGTTCATGTGCTTGAAGAGAATGTAGACAGGTGACTCTAGAAATCTGCCACATTTCTATGACACTTAATTACCAAGATTTTACATAGTAGAGGTTGTCTTCATTAGGCAGTAGAGCACATTTAGGAAACACTGGCACTCATTTGAAATGTCAAAGGACCAGCAATGACCACAGCCTCAGAAAGAGAAGAAACATTGCTGAATTATATTTTCTTTCTATATAGGGAAAGCTTTTAAGTTTACATTTGCTTTTGAAAATCCATTTGTAATTCATTTTTGCAGGGACTACGTTTATGGATTTGGTTGCACTGAGCTGGACTTCTGAGCTACATTTATATCTGCCTGTCTATATCTGCCTGTCTAACAGCAAAGCATAGGTAATGATAATATTTGATTGTTCTTGTGGATAGCTGTTACAAAACTGAATCTCGAACTGAGGCATTTGTAATGCAGCCATTAAGTAAACTCTATACATGTCTGAAACTACAACAACAAAATCCCAAACCACATCAGCTGCTAAGGAGGGCAAAACACATTAATGCCACTGACGGAGAGAAAAATTTCTACACCCTTTCTCCCTCAAGTTAACCAAAGTAAAATTTATAGAGCTCATGATACGAATCCAAGATGAAGTGGAAATGGGAATGATAGACACCAATTCCTAACACTGACACACCAATGCTTCTGGTCCTCTGAGCCTGAGCACCTGGCTCTTTTGCACGACAAAAACTCCCTCCACAAGGAAATGAATCCTTGAAAGCATCCTGAGATTAACTTTTGCAAGGTGTAAATATATAACACGCTGAAATTTGGTACCAAGACAGACAGCATCGTGTGCCAGGGATGTGTCCCAGGCCAGATGCAGCTGCCTGGTGTGCTGGTGTGTTCTGAAAAGGAAAGTACAGATGTCTTTGCAGGTTTTGGCAGGTGCCTCAGAAGAAATAGCCTGGACTTGTGCCATGTGCCCAGAGCCATTTCCTAGCAAGAGCCCTAGCACAGGCCTCCCTCAGCTGCTCCCCTGCAGGGCCAGCCTTGCCCTGAGCCTTGCCACGGAGCATCCCTGGCTGTATCCAATGTGAGCCAGGGCCCTGCCGCGCCTGCTCCAAAGGCCACAGCTGCCCCAGAGCCCAAGGGCTGCAGGAGGCCTGACTGCCCTTGCCACCATCAGTGCTCTGACAGAAGCTCTGAGCCATTCCCAGCCTTTCATACCACACACACACACACAGACACACAGACACTTCTCCCTGCCCTCCTGCTCTGCAAATCCCAGGGGGGATGCAGCACCAGAGCTGCAGCTGACCCTGTGCAACTGCACTGCAGGAAGGGAGGGCCCGTCCGGGACAAACCCACCTCGGGGTCCATCTCAGCTCTCCCTCCCACCCCACCCTTCTCCTCCTATTCCTTTCTATCTCTTGATCACATTTACTACTAAACACGTTTGTACTATTGATTCTGGAACATGGCCTTGCTTGTACCTTAATTCAGGCAGAGGCTTCTCTTAATAATCAAATCATTCCACCATGGTTATCCACACAGGACCTAGGAAACACAGCCCAACAATATTTTCATCAACATCCAAAGGACACTACTCCTTCAGCCTCAGCAAGTGCATTTACTTCCTATTGGACTTTTGGTTCTACTTCGGTACCCTGTCAGGCGCTGGGATTCTGGAGCTCCAAAATTTATCATTTTTGGTACCTCATGTTTGCAGGGGCAAATGGAGCCGACACTTGGGGACAGGGATGAAGTGGAACGGGAATCTGGAAGGCAGAACCAAAGAAGCAGCTGCTGGAAGGACTTGATTGGGCTGCTGGTCAATCCTCTGCTTCTTGCTGTCCTGGATTAGGGAACATTTGGAAGGAAACCTCTGAATGGGTTCCCTCTGGGAAACAGACTGCCCTCATAGCGGCCCCTCCTCCAACTGGTTTGGGCAAAGGTTTCCTTGGAGTGAAGTGGAAAAGAGGTGTTTATTTAACAGGCAAAGCAGTCCCCAGCACAAAAATGAAGAACACTAAACAACAAAATCTCTCTCTGCTCTGACAAATGAGATGACAAATTCAGCAGAGTCCCTTTTGTGGGGTGCAGCCCGGCTCACTCAGGCTGTTCTCAGTCCCTCCAGAGCTGGGAAATGCCACAGCCCAGGCCAGGCATTCTGTGCCACAGGTGCCAGATCCTGCTGCTCTTCTGAGTTTTCCAGTCTAGAGCAGCTTCCAACAATTCCAAGAACAACGAAAATAACACACAGTCCAGGGAACTTCTGTGCCTCAGCTAGGCAAAACCAAAGTAAAAGCAAAGGAGAGCTCTCCCCTGCTGTCCACTGCAGACAACACAGTCTGTGTGTAGGAATGTGGGGGAGCAAGTGCAGTCCCTGATGACAAACTGTGCATCTCTTCTCTCCCCCTTCACTCTTCGAACTGGTCTTCAAGTTGCAGAACTTAATAGCCAACCCTAAGAGAACAAACAACGGGGGATGCAAGCATCATAAAGTCAACCCAGGACACTTGCTCATCACAGAGCTCATAAAGTCTGAATCTAGAGGCACAATGTTTGTATGAGTTTCTGCACTCTTGTCACAAGGAAAACCAATTGCATTCTAGAGGGGTTACTGGCACCAAGGCTCCAATAACCTGCACACAAAGTCGAGTGTTCCTCATTAAAATGACAAGATTGGGTTGGAAAGAGCCATGCACTTGTGAATTGCTCTTTGGCTCTTTTCAAAGGCGTTTGGGAAGCTCTGCACACATAAGCTCAAAGCCATCATTTCAGAGAAATGTTGAAGAATTATGAAAATAAAATGATCTGGCATAAGGAAAAATCAGCTGCAACAGGAAGGAACACTGAGGATCTTGGCAATCTACTTTGCTTTTCATCTGGTGTTTTGTCGCAAGTTTACCCTTTATAGTCTTTGTTAGCTTACATTGCCACTCTATACACACAGCTCAGAATGTCAGCAGGTGGAGATTGTCATTTCATAGCTGAAATTGGACAAAATCGATACAGAACACTCCCAGTTCCATGGGACCGACTTAATCCATGGAGGTCTCACCCCAGCAGCAAGATGAGAGAACAAATCAGCATCTTAAAACACAAATGAATAAAATTTTCCAGGGAACCACTCAGAAGTGGCCAAAAGCACATTCCCCTTGCACTATTAAGGATCAGAATTCAAGTGGCTTCTAAGGAAAAAGTGAGCCCATATGAAATGCTCTGTGGAAGACCTTCCCAAGTTCCAATCCTGTCTAGAGACAATCATGTGATAGGAAATGATAATTTAAATCTGTGCGTACCACCTTTGGGAAAAGTGCTCTCATCCTTGGGAAAAGTGCTCTCATCTTTGGACAGATTTCTGATGTGAGCATCCCTGATGACTTTGGAGGTCAGGTACATACCTCATCAACCTGGGGACTGTGTGTATGTCAGAAAGCAAAGCAAGAAGGCACTGAAAGAAAAGTGGATATGACCATTTCAAGTACTCCTAAGCACTCCTGCATCAATAAAAAGGGATGGGATAAGTGCATTGGTAGAAATTCCCCAAGAGGAGCCTGCTATAGCACTTGACGGTCTAGATGGGAAAATAAGGTCAACTGAGAATCTGAAGCCTCTAAAAGCATGAACATGTCTTCTTACGCTGTATCGAATTAGAAGAATTGCCATGTAAGGAGAGAGAAATCATGAAGGGTTAACCATGAAAAATCCTCTGTTTCAGCCCACTCTTGACAGCAACACTCTTGCACGTGGTTCCAAGCAGCAGCAGTCAGCAAGCCAAGGGCAGGCTCCCCAGCAGAATTCACCCCATGCTCCCCTGTGGCAGAGTTCCTTGTGCTGTTGCACTCCAGAGGTGTAGGAGCACCCCTGCCCCAGGAAAAAAATGGACACACATCTCAGGGTTAAGGAGGTGATATTTTCTAGCAATTCCCTTGAAGGAGAACAAAGGGCAGCAACAGCTCAGGTGTTCAAGCAACAAATGCAGCAAGATGTCTCAGTTATGGGGACTTGACATTGTTGTCACGGAGACAATTGAGGAAGTTCTAAAACAGTCTCCAAGGAAGAAATGGGCATTCACAGCCCTATTTGAGTGTTCCCAAATATTGTCCTCCCTCAGCTAACTTCATATCCTTCCCCAAAATAAGGTTATGGCATTGCTGGCCACACCTCCACCCTGTCAGCTGAACATATTAACAACCGGAAACTTAGGAAAAAGACGGGACTTCCATGTTCCCATAGGTCTGTGCACAAATCAACTTTTGTGGCTCTCTAGAAAGACTATGACAGATTAATTGTGAGACAACTACAAACCAGAGTTTCCATAGGAATTCATTCACCCAATTTCTCTTTCAAACCCACTGAAATACCTTGCCTTCAACATTTGTAAATGTGTTTTACAAAACACTTGCAAAAATCTGGATATCCCTTGGCTCATTGACAAGCTGAAACCAAGGTCTACAAGCAGTCCTGGGAGGTGCTTCAGCTGACCTCTCAGAGCAGCCCATATGCATTCCTCTGTAACCCTCCAATGCAACCTGATTTGGGGATGGGGTTGTCCAAACTTCTACACCTTCAACCACTCAAGGCAAAGATCATAAATTAACAAGTGTCTTAGGTTGCAAAGCAGGAGTAACCAAAAGCAGGTATCCTATCTTCAGCTGTTAAAACCACGTGCGGGAGTTGTCATCATCAGGTCGGACGTCACACACACACACACACACACACACACACACACACACACACACACAAACACACTCACACACACACAGACACACACACTCACACACTTGAGCAGAGTTACAATGGTGTCTTTGTCCTTCTAATTCTGCGTGTTCTCCTCTTTATATACTCTGAACAAAGCATGATCCTAAGGCGTTGTCTACACCTCAATTGCTTATTATATTCATTGGTGCAGAGCAGTTAGCGTCAATATATTTGGCAAAAGTTTTGCACCAATTTAATAAGGCAGGTATACACATTTCCTTATGTACCTAGTCTAACTACAAAAATCCTTCATGTACCTTTTTCAACCAGTTTCCATGCTAATGGCCTTGTCTTCTTCTTTGCTACAGATATGCTTGGAATTCATCAATTGCTGTTTTTTCTACTGACTCAGTTTGGCTTACAGGCCAGCTCTCAAGCCTCTTACATAGATAGTGGAATGTGACATAGGGAAAAGTGCTGCAAAATGCCAATGATTAAATGCCCATTGCATCTGAGGCAGGTATGGGTCCAGCATGCTCATGCCACACTGCAGGTCTGTAGTGGATGCCTGTGATTCACCAGCAAAACACATTTACCAACTTCCCAAAAAACCCTACAGGTCCTGTCCAAGTACCCACTACAAATCTCCTGCTTACGAGCATCTCTGGAAAGACATCTCAAATATGGCTTTTACTGGATTCATCTGCAAACCAGCATTATATTATACAGGGATTGTTACGAGATGGCACTTGCACAGACCCTCATAAACTAACATGCTGGTTTGTAATAACTTTTTCCTTTTATTCGGGGGGGAAGGAATGAATGAGTTATGCAAAAAATTCCCTGTAAGGATCTGGGGAGCTTTAGACCAGAAAAAAACCCATCAGTGGCTGATTTTTAATACTGACACATTGCCATACCAGTGAAAATTTAGATGCGTGTCTGGGAACACACATGTAAAGATGGACAACAAAGCCTGGAAATCTCCCTTGCCCTTCTATCCTGAATACAGGCAATACCCTGGCCAGGCAGGCTCTGCCCCTTTGCAGGGCTGGGTCAGGCCAAGCATTTGCACACCACTGTTCACAAGAACAATTCAATTCTGATGGCACTCACTCAGATGTAATCCAGCCGAAAACATCAAGACAAGATCACTGCAGACTAATTTGAGTCAAATGTTGAGATTCAAAAAAAAAAATTAAGACTCAAGGCCAACATGGAAACAGTAAAAATTGGAAGCAAGCAAGAAATGGATATATTTGATGAAGCAACTTCATGTCAGCTGGTGACACGGGCTTTGTCAGCCCCTCTGCTGTGGATGAGCTTTCCCCTGGGTGAAGGACCCCACAGCGGGGCTGGTCTGCACATGGGAGGATGGGTGGTCCCTGAGCCTCTCACCAGAGACTTTCCAACACACCCCCAAAGCTTCTCTCTCTGCCCACCCTTTGGGGTGAGGCTCTGTGCGAGCCTGGCAGCTGATAGCCTTGTGGCTGTTGTCTCCTGCCCAGAGGTGCTAAGCTTGTGCTTGGTGAATGTCCCCAGTTCCTGAGTTTTATCTTACCTTCACTGTCGAACAATCCAGGGCCTCACTCCAAAGGCCTATTCAGGATATGGTGGTATTATGTGCAGCCATTGTAATACACTTCTAAATATCCTTCAAGAAAATGTTTCAGTCTAAAATTAGAATATTTCAGTCTCTGACACATGGTGAGAAGGAAAGGAATCTTCCAGATGGGTTGAGGTTTCAGAAAATGTCTTTATTCACAATCCTACTCTATAATCCTTGTCTACAATCCTATTCTACAATCCTACTCTGCAGTCCTACTCTAAAATCATACACTGGTTGGTGGAGGAAATAGTCCAGATGTGCTTATCACAGTTTCTTCTCCACCATCCTCTTCTTCAAAGAAACGATCAGTGGCACCAGGCAGGAAGTAGGCTCGACTGATGCCACAAATGGATGCTGCCCAGCAGAAAAAAACAAAAATTAACAACAAACAACAAAAAACAATGAACCGTGACTTTCCAAGCTCAGTGCTTTACAGGCTCAATCAGGATTCCTCTGGTTCATAGAAAGATGAAGATGTGGGGAGGTGGAGGGCTCATCTGGTGCCTTGGACTTGAGTGGAGGAGGAGCCCATCCCTGGCACACTGTTTCACCTGCAGCCCCTTCACATTTTACCTGCAGGAGCTCCTTGGCAGTCCAGCGCCGAGCCTCATCTGTCTGCAGGCAGCAGCTCAGGAAGTCGCGCAGCAAAGGAGAGAAGAGGTCGGGCTGCTGCAGCTTTGGTCTCCCTCCGGTGGCTATCAGGAGCTGAGGCTGCACAAAAAGGAAACACGAGGCTCCACCTGCTTCTTTCACATCTGTAACTGCTCTCCCAGATGCCTTTGTTTAACCTCCATTCTGCAGTGGCAGTTTCTGCCCTGGCAGAGAGGCAGAGATGACTTTCCTACACCACCAAAACACCCAAACCCAAAAGGAGCCACAGATTTTCCAACATTCAAGGGATCCTGCCTTGGCAGGTGATTTCAGTGACTGACCTCTTGCAAAAGCAAGTGTGTTTCCCTGAGGATTCACACCAGCTGAACAGGCTTTTTGGAAGGGGGACTTTGCTATATTATCTAACACTACTATTTCCAAGGGTAATTACATGAAAGGCATCTCTGAGTGCTTCTTGGTCCCTTAAGCACAGTGGCCATAAAATAAAGCTCATCAAGCTTTTTATCCTGTACTTGGTTAAAAAAGGAAATAGATAGCAGAACTGCTTGGAGATTGCTTTGCTGATTGTCCTTTCTCTTTCCCTTTCCCTTTCCTTTTCCCTTTCCCTTTCCCTTTCCCCTTCTGTTTTTTTCTTGTTTTTTTTTTCATTTTTTCTTACTTTTACTATAAAATTGAGACTAGGATCATCCAACCTCCAATGTGAAGGATATTTGTCATGTATTTAAACATTTCACTGAAAAAAAACCCTTCCTTCAGAAACAGAGCTCCAACAGGGCTCCAAAAGCAAATCAGAAATAGCAGGCATAGCTGGAGCTCAAAGTTGCTGAACTGGCTTCCTGCCACTTCCCTTCTGGTGCAACCAAAACTACAGCAGATGTGCTGAACTATGGGGACATTTTACAAGGGGACCATGGTGGAAGGGGTGCCAGCAGATGGCAATGGGATTTTGTCCAGTGGCACACACAACATGGCACAGGTGAGAAAGACAGCGGCATCAGGAAGTCTTTGCACCTTACCCACACAGCAGTTTCATTCCAGTAGGGAACTTCTCCTTCCACCATTTCAATGCCCACAATTCCAAAAGACCATATATCCAGTTTAGGGCCATATTGTTGACCTGTCAGGACTTCAGGTGCCATCCACCCAGAAGTGCTGGCCACTGAGTCCTGTCTTCTCTGCTCAGGGCTGAGCTGAGCTAAGAGGCCAAAATCAGCTGTGGAGAAAACAACACACCATGAAAGCCAGCTCAAATTAGCAAACCAGGCAAAAGAATTCCCCACTCTCACTCTGAGGATGTGCTGTTGATGAATGTCCTGGAGAACTGTCAGTGGGGATTTAGCCAAGGGAGTAGGGAAATGTCCACTTCCAAAAATAACCTAGGTTTTTAAATGCTGCTCACAGCAGTGGCCTTTATTCCCCTGAAGGTTTAGATAGTATCTCCCTCCCTCTGGAAAAGACACACACAGACCAACGCCACTCTTGACTGCTTGTGGCTCCTTATCATACCTCTGTGCACATTGCAACTGTGCCTTCAGCTCAGAGCAGGGGACCCTGCACTGCCACCAGCACCATTTTAGGGGAGCTGGCGGTCACTCATAGCAGCCCAAAACCCCACATCCCTGGAATGCTGCCTCTGACCAAGAATATACTGACCCAGCTTGACAGAGCCATCGCTTCTGAGAAGGATGTTGCAGCTCTTCACATTTTGATGGATCACGCACATTTTGTGAAGAAAATCCAGGCCTTGCAGGCACTGGGAAGGGAAACAGAAAGAGGAGGGCAAAAATTAGTGATGGGATTTTATCCCACAAGAAAGGAAATAACTCCAAATCACTTCCTTTCCACAGTTGTAGGGAATCATGGCAGAACACTGTGCCATTGAGAGGAAGAGCATGCTGCTCCAACACTAGCAGAGCAGGACCTCTCTAAGGAAAGGCACGCCAGCTTTTGAAAGAGCAACAGCAACTGCTGTTGTAGACCGTCCCCTGCAGACCAGCCAGAATGCCTGCTCCTGCAGTGGATGTGCTCAGAATGCAACAGCACTTTGGGTGCACTATTATCCTCTTCAGCTGAGGACTGTGAGAAAAGAGTCTCTCTTTTCTCTTTGCTGTTTGTTTCAAATCCTGCCAGCAGCACCTTTGCTTTCCCAGGCAAGGAATGCAGTGCACACAGGCTGGAGGTAAACATTTAGAGAGGCAGGGTGGAGAACAGCAAATACAAAGAGACAGAGTGAGGATACAAGAGCAGGAGCAAAGCGTACAGGAATAGAGTACAGTGAGTTCTGGGGCACTGGTAGACAATTGACTTGAGATGCTCTAGCTTCCCCATAGCATTCTAGCAACACAGAAACAAAGCTTGGCACATGAAATCTCTCCAGTTCTGAGCCCCACTTTCCCAGACAATCCTGCCCAAGGCCCTGGAAGCACAGGTGGGATCCCTGACCTGGTGACTGACAGCTGCCATCTCATCTTCAGACAGGAAGGTCCAGCTGATGACATTGCTCAGAGTGCCTCCATCCATGTACTCCATCACCAGCCAGAATTGCTTATCCACAAGGTAGCTGAAAGAAGGAAACAAGGACATGGATATGAACATGCATGACTACGTTGCTGTTTGGAAAAGATATGGGTTGATTCTTTGTTTCTGGGTCTCTTTGTGATGAGAACAGAATAAAAGGAATAGACATTCCCTCTAGGCTGTGTAGTGTTTGCACTCTCTGCTGGCTCAAGGAAAACTACACATCTGGGTAAAAGAGATGTGTTAGATGACCAGCAAGGGAAAAATGCAGTTTAGTAACAGATCAAGAAGCTGTCACACTGTGTGTTTCTGGAAAAGAGCACCTAGTGTTCCTGGCATGCACAGTAATGGAAAAGAGGGAACACAATCCAAGGGAAATCCTTGTTAGTTTATCCGCATGTAAGAAGACACTTGAAACAACCAAGCCCCAAAACAATGGGGTGGCAGTGAATTTACAGGCTATTGATTTAGTAAGATATGGTTGATCCAGGTTTTGGAACAATTTTTAAACTACGTGGACCAGGGAAAAATGCAGACAAGATCCACTCTCTTCCCATCCATAGTGAGGGTGAGCAGAACAATAATAATTTACTAATAATAACAGCTGTCTTTTCTGCCAGGGACCAAAGTGGGTTTTTTACCTTGTGTGTTTGCAGTATGTAAACAAACAGTCATGGAACAAAAGCACAACAACTCACCAGTCTAAATATTTGACCAGGTTGGGATTCCTCTTCCTCTTGATGACCATAAGTTCATCAACTTTTAGTTCCCTCTTCCGCAGTTGGTGGAGATTAATTTTCTTTATGGCCACTTAAGATGACATTCACAATCAATAACTTCAGAAGTTGGTGGCACGAGACCACAGTGCACGTGGAGTGAGTGATTTTGCAATGACACAGCCAAGCTGAGCCAAAGTGCCTTGTGATTAGACATTGGAGTAATTAGGAACTGACATTCCAGCAGCCCATTTCTCAGCTCCATTGGAGTCCAGTTTCAGGACATGTGGCCACTGACATTTTGTGTTGTCCACTTGGGAACAAAGATGGCTCTACTATCACCCACAAAGCTCTGACCACACTCTCTACTGCTCTGTCTAGGATTCAAAAGCAATCCTTGCTTTGCTCCTCTGTTGATACATCCCAGGCTATAAGCAGGGCTTAGGGCTTTTAGGGACACCTTGCAGATCTCTGCCTACATGCAGTTCCCAAGTGCAGCACTGCAGGTGGCTAAGGAACTCCCAGTAACATTCAGATATATTTGCTGGCAGCCAGAAATGAGAATAGAGCTCTGAAGCTGTAGCCCCAAAGAACAGTGAGATGCTCTAAGGCACCAGCTTTGTTTCAGCAGCTGAGAGCGAGTGAGGGCGTCCTTCTCTGAAAGGAACCGCTGCCCTCCTTGCCTTCCTTCTGGCAGCTGAGAAGGACAAACACTGTCCCTAATGCAATTTGCAGGCTGGCACCAGTCTGGGCTTCTTGTGCTTTTGCAGCACAGCTCTACCCAAAGCTCCAGCCACAGCTCACACCAGAGGGCAAAGCTCTCAAGAGCTGCAGAGTCTGCAGGGGCTGTTGACATTTACCTCTCTTCCTGCTCCCTTGTCGAGTGCCCTACAAACCTCCCCAAAAGTCCTAGAAACAAAACAAAGCAAAGAAAGGAGAAGCCGTTTAGATCTCTGAGTGAAAGCCAGCCCAGACAGGAGATCTGTGCTGGCAGTGCCTAAAACCTGCAGGATGCAGGAAGTGTCTGCCAGAAGGCAGCTGATGCATTTCCCTCTCAAGTGCATGGGCACTGGACCTGTTCCTGGAGTGATGGGCTTTACTGCCTCAGCTCAAAAAGAGAGCTTATTCTTTCATCTCAGGCTGCAGTTTCTAAACTGTACAGTTCTTATCCTGACCATGGAGTATTTCCTTCAACAAACTCTTGGAAAGAAATGTTCCTGAGAATTCCTATCTCACAGCTATCATAGTGGGCAGGTTGATTTTAAGGCAAGCAAGATTATTCTCCTTTCATTATTGTGGCTGTATGATGTGAAGATATTCAAAAATGCTAAGGCAATTAACACAGAGATGGCCCACACTTGATAGACAAGAAAGAAATCTTCCAGGTCCTGTTCCTTGCTGCAGGCAAGGCCTTGGAAGCATGGAGATCTCTTTCACAAGGAGTTCAGACCACGCTCACAAATTCTGGCTGGTACTGAGAAGTGGGACAATCTAACTCCAGTTTCTGACTATGTTTGCAGCTTGCCTGACTCCACAATTGATAGATGTACTATCAGTAAACCCCCTGCCTCATTCTTGTGTAGAAGTAATTGTGGTTGGACTCACCCACTGCCAATATTTTCCAGTTCAGTGTACTTCATGATGGGATTTCCCATGTTCACTATTTTCCCTGAGAGAAACAAAATGCAAGATGCTCACTTTAAAGCAAAGATCTCTGCTTCCAGATGATAAGAAAGGCAGCCCCACTGTCTGGGTCTCTGAAGCCTTTGTGCTTGGCTGGGGAACAACAACAACCAGGCAGACAGCTCTGCAGTACAGATGGCCAGCACAGAGAGGGATTTTTCTACAGCAGTTCATGTGGGGAGTCCTGAGTGTCTCTGTGACACCAGACTGAGGAGGAACATTTGGTACAGCTATGCTGACACATGCACACAACACACTGTCCCTCAGACAAGAAATACACCAGACGTACTCAGTAGCTGCAAGTACTTCTCCTCTGCCTCCTCTTGCTGAGCAGCAGCTCTGTCAGTGCTGGTGATGAACAAACTGCCCAGGCTCAACTTTTCAGGCTGGGGAACAAAGGGTCCTTTAGACAATGGTGCTGCTGCTGCTGCTGCTGCTTCAGGTTCAGTGACAGTGGCTGTGTAGATCTGAGAGAAGTAATGAGTTTGTGTCAGAAAGTTGGCTGTCAGAGATGATCCTGAGATCCCTTTCCAAATGCAAAATTTTAGGAAGATGTTGTCAGCCACGCGCAGGGCTCTTAAAAGGGATTATTTGGATGTCCCCTATTCAGACTGGATGGGTCCATATCAAAGGCCGCTTTTACTCGACTTCATGACCACATTCATGTTCCAAACTCATGGATTTTCTGAAGGATGTCTGCCACAATGACCATTCCACTTCCTCCCCAAGGATTCCTTTCTCCTTCCAAGGGCTGCTGACACACTTATTAAAATGCTCTACCTCCTCCCACTCAGTTCTCTTTCCCTGCGCCATCTTCGGGACATGCCCAACCTGCAGCATCTCTGATTGGGAAAGCTCCCGTGTCTCTCGTCGACCACGGGGCTTTTTGTTTCCAGTCATTTGCTGGAAGTCTTCACAGGCTGGCACATCAGAAGTGAACAATTCCACCTCAAGTTAAACAGAACAAAGCAGTCAGAGACTACAGGTTGTCCCTGTGAGCCAAGAGTCATTGACTGTGAGGAAAGGGAGAGAACAGATTTACTAGGGTTACAGACTGTTTGTTCCAATCCTCCATCTGGGTCACCATGCCCCTCTGTAAAAATACCTCAAGAAAAAAGGAATGCAGGAACAGCCCAGCAGGAATCCATTTGTATGAGTGCTAGCATAAAGGCGAAAGGACTAGCCTCACTGTGCAGGGCAGCTTCAGAGATTTGGCACACCAGGAGAAGTCCTTCAGAGTGGTTGTGATGGACCCTACAGCAGGATGGCACTCAGAGGCATCACCCCACCCACTGCTACTGTACACTGGAAAGGCAAGAAGGGCAGAGACCAGCAGATGGGTGACTGCACTGGCTATTGATGTTCCACTCACTTGCTTTTGTACAGCCTGAAGCAGGGGATTATGTTTCTCTCTGATAAGTTTTATTCCTTCCCTCAGCCTCTTCTCCCTTGCCTTCACCCTAACTTCAGTTTCCTGCAGTTCTGCAAGAAGGTTTTCCGTGAGGTTCTGTAAAAAACAAGAGACATCTGTCATGAGTGGAGTGTCTTCCACTCTTGCACTCACCTGGTTTTGTTGATCGCCTGTCTGCTGATGGAGATTCATCTCTTGGATGCTTCTCATGTCTTCCTTGTGCCTTCTCCTTACTGCCATGATGGCAATCGGAGCTTCGGGCAGCTCTGCTTGTGGCTCTGCCTTGATGTTCTGCAGACACAAATGCAGAGCAAGTCACAGGGAGCTGCCACCAGGCTCAGCTTTTTCCTCTTTCAGCCTCAAAACCAAATTCATTCAGCCACTTCTTTCTGCTCCCCTACCCACCTCTGCTTCCATTGTAACCCTCCCATGCTAGCGCTGATCTCTGCACATCACAAGGCCCTGTGCTTTCAGTGCCTGTGGCACTCCTGGCCTCCTCAGTCCCAAGAGCTCTGTTTTATGCCTCTGCTCCTCTCCTTCATTCTGGCACCTGGGGAGCCAGGCTTACCTGGCCATTCTCCTGTACCTCTTCCCACTGCTGCCTGAGCTGCTCCTCCTGCTCCTGGGCTGGGAACAGCTCTCCCTGAGTCTGCTGTGGCACCTCTGATAAAGCACTCTGCTCGTGCTCTTCCTCTAGAAGGACCTGCACAGAAAGCAAGACAAGAAGGCTTTCAACATCCCATACAACATTTGTGAGCCAGGTCTCGAAGACTGATGGCTTCACACGTTCCCAAAGCACTGTGCTGCTGCTGCTGCTCTCCTGGCTCGTTCTCTGCCCATGGGGAGGCACAGATTCCAAAGTGACACTGGCAGTACAATCAGGGTCCATCTGGGACTGAAGCTCCAACAGCCTCTCAGGCAGCTGACAGGGAACGTGTGGCATTTCTCAAGGGTCTGCTGAGGGCCTCCCTCCACTTCTGCCGTTTCCATTTTGTCTTTCCATCGTGACTGACACTCATCCCTCTCTCACAGCTCCATCCTGCCCACTCTGGGCTCACTCCTTTTGAGAGACACTTCTGGAGTTCATGTTCTCTTCAGGCCTGCCCCACCATTTCTGCCTTTCTGACATCTACACTCTTGTCACAAAATCCTGCTCATTCAGGACATGAGGATGCATGCACAGCTCCTCTGATGAAGGTCAGAGTGCCTCTACAGCCCCCTCAGTATCTGGAGGAGGGCCAAGGTGTTTATTCTTCCTCTTTCTCAACTGAGAATTCAGACCAGCTCTAAGAGAGAACCTCCTAAGGCCCCATCAACAAATGAACTTTCACATCCTTAGGGATGCCAAGGATGAAAATCATATGGCATGTAATGCATGTATGACCAGATTCACCAAACACCACCTAAAACATGGAATGGTTCCACGTCACTAGGATGGGGAGAAATGCAAAGAATGAACTGGGGGCTTCAGGGCAGAAGAGGCTGGAGGAGGAATGCAACTCTGAGGGGAAAGAACAACCATTTCTGGAGGGGAAACATCTCAGCCTGCTCAGGATCTGTTGATAGAACACGTCTCTCCTCTTCTCCTGAAGGGATGACTTTGGGTGAGCTTTGCACCTCCAGCTGCCTCTGCCCAGAGCCAGGAATAGTCAGTTATGGAATAGTTACATAGATAGATGGATAGATAAATAGATCTCGTGTAATTTGTCTTACTGTACTTTCTATTATGACACACCATAGCACGTGGCTGCCAGTGCCCCCATCAGCAGCAGGAATCCTGAACTTGCTCTCCTGTTGCTTCATTAAACCACATCCCTGGGGAATCTGGAGCATGTAGGTCCTTATGGAATGAGATTACACCCAGACTACTGCTCTGGGAACTGAACTCCTTGTGCATCAGTGCTTGGGCAAGTTCTTCTCTTGCTCACAACCACACTGACAATGCTCAAGTGGCTGTAATCAGAAATGAAGCCCAGTCCCTCCCAGCTCCTCTGATCTCTGAGCACCAGCCAGAATGCAAGGGACTTGATTTCCTGCTAAATTCCCAAATACAATCCTGATTGAATTATTTGACAATTGCTGAACCACAAGGCTGCCAAAAGGTAAGGGTTCTGTTAACACGAGAGTGATGTGCTGGCTGGCCTGGCATCAGAGCAGCTCTTTCTGCACCAACGTCCCTGCCCCAAACTACATCCTCTCGTGCAGGAGAATGTTGTGATAAAGTGCCTTTGCTAGCCAGAGGAAGAAACTAAACAGATCTTCTCCTCCTAGCAAATCAACAACCCAACAAAACAAACCATCAAAGTGACACCTAGTCCAGTGTCTAAAGCATCTGGGTGCAGTGAGGGGATTCTTGCAATGGAAGTGGTCCTTGTGAGGAGCACTGTCACGTAGGCATTTATGGAAGTGTGCCTGGAAGGACTCTCATGAGCCTCCCTTTCCCCAGGCTAAAGCTCCCTCAAGCATCTCCTCACTGGGTTTGTGCTCCCACCTCTCCCCAGCTCCCTTGCCCTCTCTGGACTCGCTCCAGCCCCTCAATGTCTTTCTGCTTCAGAAGGGCCCAGAACTGGACACAGCACTCGAGCTGTGGCCGCAGCAGTGCCCAGCACAGGGCACAGCTCACTGCCCTGCTCCTGCTGCCCCACTATTGCTGACACTGGCCACGATGGCCTTGGCTTTCTTGGCCACCTGGGCACACGCTGCCTCATGTTCAGCTGCTATTGACTGCAACCCCTGGGTCCTTTTGAACAAGTTGCATGTTTGTCTTAAGATACAGCATCAGGAATTCCAAGATGTCTTTCCTGTAGTTATCAACACAAGACAGCAGTCAAGGACTTGCAGCTTCACCTAAACTCCAGGCTCCAATGGAGTTTTCACATCTGCAGACTACCCCACAAAATGTATCAACAGAAACTTGCCCTTTCTGGTTTGTGCCTCAGAAGAAGGGTTCAGAATTATGCCCTTGGTTTCTTTTGCCACAAGGGACAAGAATGTCCCCCACAGCTTCACGAACAGCACAATCATCTCTTTGCAGCTTATCAAAAGCCAAAAGACAGGTGGGCAAAACCAGTCTGCGGATGTGAAGAATTCCTCAAGGAAATGGCAGAGGAATTCCACAAGCTCCAAACACAGCATTTCAGAAAGGGAAAACAAACAAAGCCCTGTGATCTGCAGCGCTACCACATGTGCCCTTTGGCCATAGCACTGCAGAAGCCAAGTGTGCTGGTTTTACCCTGGGGGAAGGGCACACTAGGAAGTTTTATCTGCATGAGAATTTCCTCTGTGGATTGATGGGACCACTTGGAGGCTGTTTTAGATGTTGACAGCCTGAGAAACCAATTGGAAAAGTCGGTTCGCTCCGTGAATCCCATTTGAAGCAAGTAAACCCCGGGAAAGCTCTCTTGCATTGCCGGCCTTTCACAAGGTAACACTGACCTGGCCTGGGCCCGCTTCCAATGCGGCCAGGGCCAGGCGGGAGCGGGCTCCGGAGGCTGCTGGGCCTCGTTTTAACCAGGGGTCCCAGCGGCCAAGGGGAGGAGAGCCCATTGCTGGGATTCTCGCCTTTTCCCGGTGTGGCCGTGCTCGGCGGGGCCCTGCCCAGCCGCCCTCACGGCCTGGGGGGAGGCAGCTGGGCCCGGTTTGGGAGAGCCCCCCACGGCTTTGTGTGCTGGGCAGGGCAGAGGGAGAACCCCCGGCCCGCGGCTGGAACTGAATGCAGTCAGTGCGGGAAGAAAGCCATGGAGCCAAAGGCTTGTCACCCATTTCTCCTCTGACTGGACTAGGTAGTTTTCATCCTGCCCCTCCAGCGTGGCCTGGGCGGCCTGAGATCCTGACACAGCTCCAGCATGGCCTGGCCCAACTCCTGCAACTTCCGTGTGAGATTTTAATTTTTTTTTCGTAATGTTCAGATATCACTTACAGACTTTTGTCTTTCCTTGAGTGAGAGGGAGAAGAACAGAAAGGATACACTAAAATCAGTGAAATAAAAGCTAAGTCTCTAAATGGAATGAGAATGATGAAATGACATGAAAATTGGCTGAAATATCTTTTTGCAAGTTGTAGGCATGGACTGTACTTCACGAATAAATTCCTTTAAACTATGGAGAAAAAGAAAGACATGGGAGGTGGAGCAAGGTGTAAAGTGTTTGAAGAATCCTTTGCCCTGAGGAAAAGGAGGGGAATCTCTGTTTCTGGGAATGAACTATAAACAGAGAGAAGTGAGCAAAAGAGAACTTTTGCCTTGGAGTAGCTCAACCTTAAAAGTAATACCTGATGACTATTTAACATGGCCCGCAACTCAGTTCTGAAAAGACTGTATAGTGGGAGGAAATTCATGCTAGCAGGTCCCAGGTGCCAGTCAATCATGAAAAAGTGGATTCCAGAGAGCAGTGGGGATTTCCTCTCTTGGTAAAAGATCCTTATAGCTAAACCAAAAGAAACTCCTCTCCCTAAAATAAACTGAAGAAAATTATTTAAGTAGGGAATTGACTGAAGTGTTCCTGTGTGTTGTTCTTCTGTAACAACAGGGGAAGGAGGAACTGGCCTGAAAATCTGTTCTGAATTTACTATTTTCATTCTTTGTGTTGTTAATAATTTTTTTTCTTTATTGCCTTTTTTAAGTTTTAGGGTTGCTTCACTTTTACTCCTAATCCTATTTCACAACAAAAGGTAAATATATTACAATTGGCAAACCTTAAACCATTACACCAAGAGACAGAGCGTCACTGAGCCAAGGATCCAGATGCTCACCCAGAGGCACCAGATTTTTGGTACCTCAACATGACAGACCAAAGCCCAGTTTCCAGCTCTCACTAGCTGGGGGAGAATTGCTAGGTCCCAGCAGGTCTCCAGCTCTCAGCATCCTCAGCCACCAACAGCAAGTGCTGGCTGCTCAGCATCTTGCAGCTCTGTCTTGCACTAAAGACAGCACCAGCCAGAACTGGCACTTACCGGCTCGGAATATTCAGGTTGTGCTGTGAACACAGCTGGAGGATTGTGATCATTCAGCTCCTCTTTGGCCACATCTCCAGGAACTGAGAGAGTCAGTGGAGAGTCTGCTGTGGGTTCAGGGCTCTGTGAACAGACAGCAGCATGAGGGACAGGCAGTTACCTATCATTTATAACCTTACTCCTATTCAGCTCTACAACCTGCTCGACTAAGGACAAATGATAAACTGCCATTGCAATGTGATTCTAAGTCACTCCAACAAAATTAAAATGGGCTGGTTCAGCAGAATTTCATATGGCTCTGAATTCAATATTCCCTCGTGCTTACTATCAGCAGGCAAGGTTCCCTCTGGAAACTGAGCTTTGAGTGCTTTAAAGCTCTGAAATGGAAAATTAGGAAACAGCCAGTGATGCCTTTGCAATTGCTGATTCAGGTATGGGAATGGATTTTCTTTTAAACTACCCAGCTGGCCATCTACACCCTACTACCACAGGCCAAGCTCACAGATTCCTTCACAATTTTTAAACGTCAGGAACATCCAAGGTTCCTTTCTCACTCACCTCAGGATCTGCACCTCTGAATACATGTCTCAGTTGTCCTGTAGAGGGCAGGGAAAATGAAATAAATTATTTGAGAAAACTGGAGAGAGCCGTAATGTGTTTAGAAATCCTTCTGAGAACATCTCCCTGTCTGCGTTTTCAAAGTTGTCCTGCTTGACCCAGCAAACTGAGGAAATGGCAGACTCTGCTGCCACAGACTCTCCCGGGAGGGAATGCAAACCCTGCAGCTTCCTTGCAAATGCTGCCCGCAGCTCCCTGGCTACAGACACCCCGTCTATAGCGGAACAGGTTGACAGGAGCTGTACCAAACCAGTGGCATCCTCATGCTCTTTCTGTTCCAAAATCAACCGGGTCACTAAAACAGAGCAGGAAGACATCTAAAAGCCAGATTAGGTTACACCCAGGGAAAATCTCTACTTACGTCCCAGGCTAGTCAGATAATATCCTGAATAACCAATGCCATAAACAGTGCAAACTGCAGCAACGAGTTGCTCAATCATGGTAGCACTGCTGTGCAAGTTTGCAGACTCTTCTGAAACACTAGAAAAAACAAGGCTCCTGTCACAGTGTGCAGCTGCCCACTGACAAACAGGAGGATGCTCCTGCACTGAGCACAGGCAAGAGCTGCTCTGCCACTGAGGCCTTGGGTGCAGCAAAGCAACCTTCTGATGTCACCACAGCAACGTGGCAACCGTGCCCTGACATCACAAAGCAAACGTTCTGCATTGGTCTGTGAATTTATGCAAAGCAGCCCAACCCTCCCTACAGCAAACACAAAATCACCTGGGACGTTCTCCTCTGTCACAAAGCAGCACAAACTCCCCTGGTGGGACAAACCCTGTTGTTCAAGGGATCCTAGAGTAACTTGGAGATAGAAAACAAAGAGAACTTGCAAGCAGAGTGCTTACAAGAAAGCTACTCAGTGAAGGCAGGATGGATGTAAAAATGTCTCTAAAATGGCACAGGTGTTGGAGGGAAAACTATCTAAGCATTGGAGATGAAAAGGTGAAGGCAGTGACAGAGCTGTGTGCAAATCAGAAAGGGAAAGCTGTGTCTTCCTACACTGCAAAGAGATCTCACCTGCTAGCACTAGGGCACACAGGAGAGCTCCAGCTGAAACACACACCAGTGTATCAGAGATATATTGAAAAGATCAATCATTTCTGACAACTTCTCAATAATAATTTCTTTATGAGTTTCAGCATCCTTGAAACACAGCTAAAGGTAACTTCTCATTCTTAGCCACAGAGTACTGTGGAAAAGTCCATGTAACCACAACTATACTACAGGTGGGACTAAACACTCCAGTGGACAATGCACTTTTCAACCACCTGCTTCCTCATCTCCAGCAGGCCACAGGGCCACTATTCCTGTGGGTCTCATGACTCACAGAGATTACAGAGGAAGCCTTAAAAAAGAGGCTTTGCTTGATGCAGCAGCACATAGATGGACATGTGGGAAATAAGGGCCATGCAACATCAAGACAGATGTCCCCTCTTTTCTGAACTCCCCTCTTCTCCTGCTGGCCTATTCATCAGGAATTTTGTTGTAATTCAGTTGCTGGCTTACTTTCTGGCAGGTTTCTTACACTGCGTTGAAAAAAAGACCAACACCATCCAGCCAAGGTGCAACATTTGTAATTCAGGTTCTGTTTGAAGCTATTTAACATGAAACGGGAAGAGATTTTCTAGGCAGCGCATTTCAATTTTTCTGAGAAAGCCAGCACACAGAGGAAAAGATAACAGGGCATCTTGGAAACACTCACTCCAAAAGACTGCTCCAGAATGTGATGAGACCAACAATCCTTGTGTCAGCATGTCACCCACAGGGCAGTGGCTGAAGTGACAGGGCTGGGCTCCTCACAGAGGGACCTGGAAGGAGGGCAAGAGAAGGCAGTGTCAGCCAGAACTGCAGGCAAGCTGGACGTAAGGAAAATACCCACTGTGTGTGGGGGGTGAGCTTCTGCCATTCCACCCAATATACTCACGTGAGGCCTCATGGTGAAATGATGGAAAGACATAAAAAAAGGGGCATGAACTAAAAGAGATGGGAGAAATAGGTCTATATTTCCCTGCTCTGAAAAATGTTTCCATTTCAAGAGAGCGTTTAAAATAAAAAGAAGTGACACTAAGCAGATCATTGCTAGATCACCTTTGCCGGTTTACGTTGAAGAGACATGGTGGTGGGAGGGATTTTACATTGTAACTCTCCCCTGATTGTGGGGAAAAAAAAGAGAAGAAAACATTTCTGAGGAAAAAAGAATGCAAAACCTCTTGGTGAAGACAGCAGCATGAGTTCACTGTCACTGTAAGCAATGAATGCCTCGGCTAAAGCAACATCCTTCCAGGCGGCAGGACTCTAGGTCTGATGAAAATGCTGACAAAATTGCTGCCCCTTCCTGCTGCTGCTGCTTCTATCTCCAGAGAGTGAGAAATGTGTCAAATCTGCTGAGGACAGGCAGAGACAGTGAGAAAGAAGCAGCCAGCTGGCTGGAAAAAGGGGCAAAAAGAACGTCTTCCATTCTCTCTCTCCGTTTCCCCTTCTCGCACTTGACCTCCAAAGGGTTTGCAGCTCACCCCGCCCCGCCCCGCCCCGGCCCGCCCTGCGGTGCCCGGCCAGCCCCGGGAGCCGCCCCGCCCGCGCTGGTCCCGCAGCCCCGGCTCTGCGGCGCTCGTCCCCGCCAAGTCCGGCCCGCGCGGGGGCCGCGAGCGGGGCCGAGCGCAGCGCCCCCCTCAGGCCGCGCGCCGCCGTTGCAGCCGCGGCCGTTGCGCCGCGGGCGTTGTGGCGACAGTCGGCGATGGGCGAGATGGCGCAGCTGCCGCTGCCCGCCGGGCTCAACGCCGACACCTTCCCCGCCAAGCTGTGGCGCCTGGTGAACAGCCCCCGCGTCGTGTCCGTGCGCTGGGACGGCCGGGCCCAGGGGCTGCTCGTCGACCGCTGCCTGTTCGAGCGGGAGCTGCTCAGCCCGGGCGGCGCCCACGGAGCGGGCGCCCAAGGGGCGGGGCCGGCCCCGGACTCCTTCCAAGCCACGCACTTCGGCAGCTTCGTGCGCCAGCTCAACCTCTACGGCTTCCACAAGGTGCCGGGCGATGTCGGGGGCTGCCTGCACTTCAGCAATCCCAACTTTCGCCGCGATCGCCCCGACCTCCTCCTCCGCATCAAGCGCCTGACCAGGGCCAACAGGCAGCGGCTGGCGGCGGGGCTGGAGGTGCGCAGCCGCCAGCCCAGCCGCTTGCAGCAGCTCCACACGCAGCGGCCGCTGCTCGCCTTCTCTGCCGGGCAGCCCCCCAGAGCCGGTGAGACGGGGTGGGAGCTGCGGGCGCCGTGGCCGCTGCTGCTCCGTGCCCGGCCCGGGGATGCTTGGGGAGCTCTCCGTGAGTGCGTGTGAGCCGAGGGGCTCGGTCGTGGTCAGGCCCAGCCGGAGGGAGCCTCCTGCTCCTCTGGGGCGTAGGGGAAGACACCTGGCAGTTGGGTTCCTGGCAGTTGCTTCCTGCCAGGGAATGGCAGCAGGACACTTTTCCCAGGCAGTTGAACGAACAGGGGAGAGCTAAGTAGGCAAGGAACTGGGTATTGAATAGCCCCAGAATATTTTTTTCTTTTTTCCTTCCTCTTCTTTTTCACCTTACTTGGCGGGAGGGGGGGGGGGGGGGGGGGGGGAGCTTTTTGTCTTCCCTGACAGAAGTACACTTGCTGCCAAGGGAAACACACGCAAAGACCACTAGTGACCCAGGCTTTCCTTTGCTTCCTTTCTTCTTCCCTCACTGCTGCATAGCTCCGTCATGCCAGAACTTTGCTGCTGCCTCAGCTGAGGACGCAGAGCTGCTTCCAGGCTCTTCCAGGGGACGTGCAGGTGCTCAGGAGTCTGAGGCTTCCCCACCACCTGCCAAGAAAGTCTGTGTCTCCTCTGGACTTTCTGGCGCTTTAGCAGTGGAAGAAGCATCAAGGGAGCTCCTGCGCAGATTTAATCTCCACCAGCTCACCATTCTGCTGGTTCACATCGAGCCTGAAGCTGCCTGCAGGGCCCTTGGAGAGAGCAGCAGCTGCACCTCTTCAGGGCAGCACATCCCAGCCAACAGTGCTGCCTCACCTGAGGATGCAGAGGTGCCTCCAGGCACCTCCAGGACACGTGCAGGTGCTCAAAAGCATCAGGCTTCCCCAGCACCTCCTGAGAAAGTGTTTGTCACCTCTGGACTTCTTGGCGAGTCCAGATCAGTGGAGGCAGGCACGTACAGATTTCAACTCCGGCCTGAGCTTATTGTTCCACTGGTTCCTGTGCACCATCAAAGCACTTTGGTGACAGTTCCGGAGCGGAGCAGCTGCGCATCTCCTGAGCAGCACTTGCCAACCTACTGCCCATCAGGTAGGGAAATAGTTTCTAACCTTGCTTTTCAGAATGGTCATGAAAATTAAGCTTAAAATATTTCCCTGCACTGCTCTGTCATGGGTAGATCTCAAGTGATAATGAGGAGGAAAGGGGCAGGTGTTCTAGGAAGTGGAACCATGAAAACAGAACCCATCTCTGTCTGCTTTTCCTGTCCTTGCTGCAGATTTGGAGGGGGTTCTGGGCATTTTCCAGACAGCCAATCTGTAGGGGTGCAAGGGCAAGGAAAAAAACCCCTTGTCTACAACTGGTCAGTGCAAGGTAAATGGCCATCTTTCTCGGAATGAAGCCAAACTAGGAGCCTGATAGGGTATTGCAGTGTTCTAGGATGTCTCTCCTTCAAATAATGCTATTAAAATTCAGTGAGCTCTGTGTGTTCCCAGAACAGCTGCAGCGGCCGAATACAGCCTCACCCGCAAGGCTGCTTTTTAGAATAAACTCACAGTTTAATTCAGCATGTGTGTCTGCAGATCTGGGCTCTTCCTGGGTGAATCCACTTTCTGTGGTTTGTTGTGATGAGAAACTGTGAGAAGCTACCAAATCCAAAAGCTAATGGGGAGATAGAAAAGGCAGTGATTGTCAAGTGTTTATTGTATGTGTAGATCAATTTTAGAATCCATCCTTTAATATACATATACGCCCTTTAGAAGAAAGACTTCTCAAGAGCTAGAAGTCACTCTTCCCATTCCCTGGGAAATTTGAACACAGGTCTGGAAGTGAGGTTGCTGTGTGCTTCTTGTGATGTTTCATCCAAGGCAGCATAGAGCTCAGTGTCCCAAAGCTGCATTCTGGAACCTGACCCATGCGTTTGAATTGTTGCAGCCAATCCAGGCACTTCAGCCCCCAGTGCTCCAGCTGGCTGTGCTGCTTATGCACCATGGAGAGCCCCCAGCTGGCTCTGGAATACTCCTGGGGAAGAAGAGTTGCCACCCCCGGATCTGGACATGGTGCTTGAGACACTGGAGGAGATGCTTTCGTCCTCCCCACGTGAAAGGTCTCCCTGTGCTCAGGTAAGTGCACTGAAGAGGGATGAAAGGGACTGGACGGAGAGCTTTGGAAAGTTGTTACATGGCTGAGAAGCAAAGGCTTCTTGAATTCAGTTGTGAATGGACAGGGAAGGATTTGCTTGCTAAAGGAAGGTTTCCAAGGGAAGGGGAATGAAAAAGTGTGTGCCCTTGGTGAGGACGAGAGGTGTCAGCCTGTGTTGGCCAAGTTTGGGTGCTCCTTTTCCCTGGCAGAATGCCTTCTGCAGGGGCGTTAGCAGTGAGGAAGTGGAAGCTTTGTGCATTCAACCAGGCTTTGTTTGATGGGGAAGAAGAGAGGAGTGTTTGGAGAATGCTACTGAAGGCCAAGTGTCCCTTGCAGGGAGGGGCATGCAAGAGGTGCCTCTGCTGCAGCAGCAGATGTGGGCTCTGCCTCTTTGGTGTTGGAAGGCCAAGGGAGAGCAAGGGCTGGGCTGGAGCTGCTGCAGCTGCTGTGTGAGCCCTGCTGTGTGTGTAGGTGCTCCCAGAGCTGCATTTGGGGATGGGCTGGAGCTGCAGCTCTCTTGCCCTCTCAGTAACCTGGTGCCTGCAGTCCAGTTTCTGTCTGGGAAATCCTCCACTGGGCAAACTGGCCAGTCTTGCTCTCCATGTCCCAGAGCTCGGTCACCTTGCTGTTGGGCATGTGTGTGGGAAGAGATGTGTGTTCCCACGCAGTCCCTGCAAAGCTACAGCCTGGGTGAGACTGTTCTGCAGAGGGCTGTGGAGGGAGGAGCACATCCCTGTGCCAGGAGCTGGCAGGACTCCTTCCTCAGCAGCCAATCTATGTGTTCAGTGTCACCCCCACACTCAACACTGTCAGCTTTGACAGCTTTTGGACCATGTTGGAGAAGTCAAATCTTTCTGACTTTTCAAGGTTTTTGGGATCCACATTTCTTGTTAGGAACAAGAGATGAAGTATGTGAGCCACAGAGTTGTTGGACCAGATGTCTTGTGTAACTGGTAAGAAGGGTTTATTTCTTTGTGTTTCTTTTTCAAGGGGAATATTAATGTTGCCCCTGAGTCTTCAGGAGGGGAGCCTGTGACCAAGGCTGCAGCAGAGGGAGCTTTGCCTGGCGCCGAGAGCTGTGGGAACAGTTCCCAGGAACGCGAGGAGCTTGGTAAGGACAGAGCCCACATTGGTTTAGGGAGGTGTGAGATAGCTGCTCTGAGCCTGTGTGTGGCAGGAAGGGAGATGAGAAGAGTTGAGTTCTTGTCTGCAGGATTGGTGCTTCTGGGAGCCTTTAGTTCCAATCCTGCAGTGACACAACCTCCCTGAGCCCTGCCCTCCACGATTCTCCAGAGGCTCTGACACTGAGTCCTCTGCTGTGGCAAGAGAGCCAGGAGTAAACCTGACCTTGTGGGAGTTGTGTCAGCCCCAAGCCAGGTGTCCCCATTTGGTTTCCTAACTCAGCTGCCAGCAGCCTTCAGCTTCAGCCATTTCAGAGAGGACTGATGTCTCTGTCAGCGCAGACAAAGAGCAAGGCTGGGTTTCTTTGTGGGAGCTGAGACTGTGTTTCAAGGTCTGGATTTGGGTGTGATTTGCGTTGTGAGTGTTGAGACTTTATGGCGATACTGCAGTACTTCCTGAGGTTGGAACACTTGGATGGATCCCTGCTCTTTAAAGAGCAGGCTTCCAATTCCCAAGTGAGAGTCTGCCTTTCAGGCCATCTTGTACACTCTTTGATAGAAGGACAGTTAATTCCGAAGGAACAGATGGACACAGGCCTATATGAACTCAGTGTTTCCTTTGCTTCCCAGATATCCACCTGATCTACCTTGCCAGGAGGGCTGCCCTGCGTGCGAAGGAGGGAGCAAGGGAGAGCCTGTGACCATTGGGCAGGTGGAATCCCTCTTTTTATATGTAGATGTATAGGTGTCTATATAGTTATATTTATACATGCTTATATTTACATTTATAGATTTATGGAGTTGTGCTTATGCATGTATATATTTATAGACCTATATAGTTAAATATACATATCGAGTTATAGGTTAGATTGAATCATATCTATGCAGTTACATTTATAGATTGGCGGAGTGCATTTATATATGCATAGCAAAATATTTAAACATACAAGTAATATTTATAAGTAATGTAAACATAAGTAACTATATAAACTTGCAAGTAATATGAAGTAATATTGATGAAGTTGCATAGTTGCGTAGTTAAAGTTATATGGATATTTAGGTGGATAGATGGATATTTGTGCAGGCTTAGGCTGTATTTTTACTTTCTTTTTCCCCTGCCGGATGCCTTTCTCATCTCTTGTTTTTCCCCTCTGTCCCCTCCTCCTGTGCTGGGTCCGAGCTGGCGGCCGGGCCGGGCGGAGCAGCAGTTCCAGCCCCGGGTGTCCCTGGAGAGGTGGGAGCTGCCGGTGGCCCCAGGCACTGTCCCCTGAGGAGCTGCTGAGGGACGGTGAGACTGAGGGGACTGAGGGGGCTGAGGAGGCGGTGACACTGAAGGGACGGTGACCTGGAGGTGCTGCTGGGGCTGAGGCTGTGGGGCAGCAGAGGGCAATGGTGGCACTGAGGTGACAGGGAAGTGGCACAGGCTGAGGAGGGTGATGGCGGGTCTAAGGGGACGGGATGGGTCAGAAGGGACTGAGGGGGGTGAGGGGACTGCGGGGCTCAGAAGAACCTGAAGGGGACTCGAGGTTTGCCAAGAGCATGGTGGGGCTGAGGGGATGGAGGGGGCCATCAGGGAGCACAGAGGGCTGTGGGACTGCAGCTCTGGCAGCCCTTGGAAGCCATTGCTGAGCCTCCACTTGTGCCACAGCCTCAGTGAAGGCCTGGAAGACACCAGACGACGAACTGACAGGAGGCAGCGGGGAGGAGCTGAAGGGCAGGAGCAAGAGGAGCGAGCAGGGAGCTGCTGCTGCCCCGCGAGAGCCTGGGTGAGGGCACAGGGCCGGGGAGGCAGGGTGGGGGTGAGGGTGCCGTGGGCTGTGGCCGTGGGCACTGCCCGGCGGGGCAGGAGCGGGCCCTGCCCGTGCTGGGGCTGCTCAGCGCAGCTGCCCCGGCCGGCACAGGGGCTGTCCTTGGGCAAGGCAGCTGTGCCGGCAGGGCCCGGGAGCTGTGCCGGCTGTGCCGGGCTGCCGGGGGCTGTGGGACAGTCCCGCCGCGGCTGCGCTCACCACAGCCTGGCCCGCTGGGCCTGCTTTTTCTTCCAACCTTCCTGGGGAGGTGCTGAGGTTTTCTCTTTGCTTCCCTGATGGAAGGGCAGGTGCTGCCAAGGGAAAGGGCCTGATCCTGACTCCGTGTTCCCTTTGCTTCCCAGATGTGCCATGTGCTGTCCCTGTCCAGGAGAGCTGCTGTGCACGGGCCGAGGAGACCGAGGGAGAGGCTTTGGAGCTGGGGCTGCTGGAATCCCTCTGCTCAGCGTCCTTGTTCAAGATAGATGGACTTGCACATAGGCAGCGATTTTTATATGGAAATATGCATATATGGGTTTCTATTTGTATACCATTATATTTATACGTCTGTTGTTATATTGATGGACCTATGCTATGCATATATGTATGCATATACATACATATATGTTTGTAATTACATATATGTGTATATATGTGTCTAAGTAGACATGTATGGTGTTCGGTCTACTTTTAGTTCTGTTTCCTTTGTATGCATTTTTCTATACATAATGATCTATTTGTTTAGATGCAGTTATAGGAAGATGGTGTTTAAATAGGTATATTGTTATTTGCATAGGTCTATATGTTTTATTTTTAGATGTGTAATAATCTAGATGTTATTCTATTTACATGTGTATCCAATTGAAGAGCTCTGTATTTGTGCTGGTGCAGTTATATGGCTATTTAGCTTGGCACATGGATATTTTTAAATTTATAGATAGGGGTTTTTATATATCTGTTTATCTATATTGTATTTAATATGTAATATTTAATTTATCTTTACATCTGTGTATCATTATATGTTTATATGATTTTATATATATGTATATATGTATTAATTGAGTTCTATTTCAACGTGTATGGAGTTATAGAATGGTATAGTTTTACCTATTTAGAGAGGGAATGCATATATTTGTACTTCTATATGGCCTGTACCCTTGTAGTAGTATGTAATAAATTAGGTTGTTCAACACTTAATTGATCTTTGTGTATAGTGAGTTGTTGTAGATGTTGGCAATAAATTAATCTTTTTGTTAACTGGAGTTAGTATTTGTATATATTTCCATAGCATTGTTGTCCTAATGTAATAAATTCCTTTTTTTAACCTTAACAGAGATAGGTGTCGTTCTGTATTGTTAGCACGGGTGTCACAATTTGTAACAAATTCTATTTTTCAGCTGAAATCAATATTCTTGTGTGTTTGTTGATCAGCAGTGTGGCTGTAGCAATGTGTAAGAAATTACATTTGTCGGCTGAGATGGGTGTTGTGTGATTTGTGCTGTCCAAAGCAATGAGCAGGTGTAAAGGCGATGGTGCTGGAGGATTTTGATTGTGAAAATCTCCAGCCATGCCCAGCACATGTCCCACGTGCACTCAGGCTGGGCAAGGAAAGGGCAGATTTGGGATGGCAGCAGAGGCACATGTTCACCAAGAACTCCCTGCAAACCCTGCTGAGGAAACTCCAGGACTCCACTGGCACAGAACTTGTACTCCGTGGATTTTCAGGTCATTCCATTGGTATTTGGTTCTTTATACACAGACATCCATATATTTATATATATATATATATACACACACACATGTAGGAAGTACTTAGTGAGCTGGAACATAGGAAGGAAAAGGATAGCTTTTCTTTAGTCATGCAGTCTGGAATAAAATGGTGTAGGAATAGCCACCAACTAAGTTGTGGGAACAGCTCATTCTTGGTCTTAACAGGACATTGGGTACAAGAAAACACCAGAATCGTAATGATTCACCTCCTGACTAAAATCAAAATGGTTCATGGTGTAAAACTACCTGGTGATGGAAATAACCAATGTCCCTGGGCTGGGGCAGAAGCCTGGGAGTCAGACGCTTGGAAAAAGAGACCTGGCAAAGCCAGCCCAAGGTGCAGGCACGTGTTTGGCTCAAGGCAAGAGGGAGCTTGGACTGCCAGCACTGGAAGGCACTCCAGGCTAAGGAGCTGGCCGGTGGCAGGGAGCAGCTCCTGCTGGCACTGCAAGGGAAGGACTGGCAGCACGCAGGAGGAGCGGGCACATTGCTGATGGACAAGGGAGCTGTTCCTGAGCTGCTAACGGGACCCCTCCTGGAACTGCAGTTACAGATCAGTTGCCCATCCTGCAGGCTCTGCTTGGCTTTTGGAGCTCAAATCCACTGCCAAGAGCAGACCTGATTATAAATGGGATCAATGATAAGACTTCAGCGCTTGTTGTCCCACTGTTAATATGGATTTTTTACTTTCTAGGCTATCTCTGCATTACGTACCCTGGGTGTTTCAAAAGGTAGTGCTCAGCATTTAGAACCATGTCTTCTCTCCTTTAGCAGATTTCTAGAACATTCATGCTTCTCTGTGAAGAAAGGGCAAATTTAAGAAAGGTTTTACAACAGCATGGTTCCATAGAACTTTAGTTCAACTTATTTTCTAAGGAACCTCTAGTATCAAGACACTTTGCTAAAGCAGTTAAGGGTGAGAATTGCAGGGCTGGTTTAGAATTGAATCCAAATTCTCTTTCAATCTGTGCAATATTTCCATTAAATCTGATTAATGTCCAGGTATCAAAATCTCGATTTCTCTTTTGTCCTCTTTCTTCCTAGTAAACAAGGCGTGTGTATATTTTTGATTTTGGTTTTAATGCCAGAAACCCACTGGACTAATTGATACCATGCAACTTCTTTATCAATTACAATTACCCATGGTTCTCAGAAACACAGCTGTTAAAAGAAGGGAAGTGAGCAAATCTTTTAAAGCAATGGCCTGATAGGTATTTTACATCAGTTTGTAAGCCCTTAGGTAATTACACTATAATCTAAATACAACGTATATATGTACAGGTATAAAGTATCAGCTGAAGAAATGCTCTACATAAACAAGATCTCATGTACAGTTTTTGCTAGCTTTGTGTTTTGCTCTTTCTTAGTAAAATCAGGAAGAGAAATACTACTGTCCTTTCCAAAATTAATTGGTTAAAAAATTGACAAGTTTGATGAAGTTTGATTTAGGATAGTTCAAATAATAATTTTAATTCTCTCTTGCTGAAGAGAAACAAAATTGACACTTTGTGAGTGGTAAGCAATAGACATTATTAACAGGAGCGTTGCACAAAATATCTTTGGGATATTGTAGAGCAGTTAATATGAAGATCTCATAAATGATGGAGATAAGAGACCTCGGTGCCGAAGATGAAAACTTCATTTGATAACAATAAAAAGAGCTTATCTAGCTCATCTTAATTATACTTAAAATGTGCTTTATATGGATTAAATGTATAGTGATTGAAAACTCATCACTTCTTTTATGTTGTCGAATAATTCATGCTGATCATTTTAGTCTCAGCCCACAGATTTAAAAGATAAACTCATTGCTGCAGCTTGCAGTATTGAAGCAGTGTCACTTGATTTGGCACTGAAGGGTCAGAAAGCGTTATGAATGACAGAGATTGCCAGTGTCAGGTATTCCCAGGAGCTCTTGAACATTGCAAGAAAACATAGGACTGATTTGCTGTCTGCCAGCAGATTTGCTGAGAGCAAAACAAATCTCAGAAATAGCCATGGCTATAAAGCAGAAAATGGGCCAGTAGAAGAAAACCTGATTGACAGATATTGTAAGAAATCATAAAATGACAATTAAAACACATGATGCAGAATTATAAACACAAGTGGCCGGTATCACTGTATCCTGTTTTGAAAGGCAGAAAAAGTCAGTTTCTGTCCTAGTTGATTATTGTACTCATTCATCTGGCAGTTGCTGAGGCAGCAGCAATGTAATTCAATCTTAAAGACTGGTTCTTGTTTAGAACCACATTATAAAATGTCTTAATTATCCATGTGCGGCATGATTTATTCTATCAGCTAATATTTGTGCTCTTGGTAATAGGACAGTGCAGCTGTGGATGGTAAGAGACACTTTAGATCCCAGAAATTATGCTTTCCATCTAGGAAAAGTAATAATAAAGAAGCTTTCATCTTCTCCCCCTCTTATTATTTTAAGCCATCTAAACCCAGAATCACTTTGACTTCCATTTTTGTCTTTACTCTTCTGGGCTCCTCCACGGTTGTATATGAAGGCTTGTCAAACCTGTGATAACCAGATATCTAGAATTTAATTCCATGGTCTCAGCACAGCCCTCTAGCACCGTTTTAAATACAAAATGGCCATAAAGGACTTACGGATATGACACAAAAGCTGTGGAACACACAAGCCCTTCTGGCTAGGCAAATAAAAAATGGCATCTACCTTTCAAAATGCTATCAAACACTCTCAGACAGCTCCATGAAGTTTCTCCTGTAGGACTGCATGTTCTTTGCATTCCTTATTTCCCCAGGGAAAATTGAGGTGTACTACAGTTAGATAGTTCATTATTCAGGGCTGTCCTTGAGTTTCCCACGTACCTGTTCCTCCAGGGGAGCTGGGTGTCCAAACGGCCTGTAGGGCTGGTGGAGATCTCATCCTTGCTTCAGTTGCCTTAAAGTGGACCTTTTGATCCATTGAATCTTCCCTGTGGAATCTGTTGTGCCTCATTTGCTGCTCCAGAAGGAAATGGGTCTCCCATACACACCTGCACCCCTACAGACATGGGCTGCAGGGCAAGTGTCTTGGGTACAGGAGATGAGCTGCTGAAGTGGAGGATGAGATACACTGCTCATCTTGTTTAGAAATAGAAATAGAAATAGAAATAGAAATAGAAATAGAAATAGAAATAGAAATAGAAATAGAAATAGAAATAGAAATAGAAATCAATACATATAAAATATGTATTTAAAAAAATGTAGCTTCGTGCGGAGGCATAATGGGCTGCAGGAGATGTTTGGAACTGCAGAGGTGCTCAGCTGGTACATCTGCTCTTAACTCCCAGGATAAATCCAAGAATTTCCATTGAGATCTCCACTGGTGGGAACTCATCTTCACAAAGGGCACTCACTTTAGGAGTCTGATTTTGGAAATAAATTAATCCCTTTGCTGAATCACTGTGATATTTATGAATGATGAAAGTGGAACTTACATTACGAGAGGTTCACATATGTATGAGACGTAGCAATACAAAAACACACAACCCATCAAATGCACTTTCTGATTCTACTGTGAGCTACCAAGACCCTTTGTCCTTACTTGTGTAACTACTAGAAGAATAGAAAATTGCTTTCCAGAAAGCCAATTTAATTCCAAGAGCCATCTGGAATACCAAACTAAGACTTAAAGAGAGCAGAAGAATGGTTGTGATTTATAAGCATGTATCTCATTTAGACTGGAGGAAACAGAGACTGAATACAAAGGATATGCTGATCACTTGAATGTTTTCTCTGTGATCTTTTCCCAAAGCATGCAGTATCCAATCCACTGCAGTCAGCAAGAGTCCTTTCACTCACCTGAAATGAACAAACTCTTGATCATAATATCAGACACTGCTGCATGGATATTAAAGATGTGATAGCCAGTCTGCCACGCTACTGAGAGACGGGACTTCAAAGGCGGGGTACAAAAAGTAATCCAAGAAAGAAGCCAAAGTCCAAGCAGAAAGAAGTCAGATTTGAAGTTGAAATCAGAGTTGAAGTCAGAGTGGAAGACATTGAAGTCATTGAAGTTACTGAAGTTCTTGAAGTCACTGCAGTCACTGAAGTAATGTATTGTTCTCTCAGGTCAGCCTTCTAGACTGTTGCAGCCCCAAGCAGTCACATCCCCAGGCCAGAATGTCCCCCCAGTTACAGAATCAGCCTATTGTTCGCATTACTTGGCAGCCTTACAAAAACACATAGTTCCAAAAAACCTGATAGCTGCACATGAAGCTCTTTGCTTCACACCTGTGCTTTCTTATTCCATGGTCTGTACCTGACCAAAGCCAGAATGTCTCGACCAACTGCGCTCTCTGTTCCACACCCCACTTGTTCTCCTATACCAGCCCTGTCTTTTCTACACTTATTCTGGTTTGTGCTACTCTTCCTTTCAGTCAGTGACTTCTCAGCAGACTTCAGATTGCTTCAGAAAATACTTGACATAGTTTGACAGTATTTGATTCTGCCTGTATTTAACATCCTGCTTTAGTCAGCATTAAGTGTACTTCATGTTTTTCCTTACATTATTTGTGCAGCCCCACTTAAAAGTAAATGTGAAAAAAATGCATGAAAACTTGTACAAGTTGAATTAAAAGATACTGAGTTGTAGCCGTTAGGTGTATAAAATGGGTTAATATTTGTAATACATGTTTCTGTGTTATTATTCTCAATTTTAAGCTAAGTTTCTCTTTGATCTGTCTATTGCTTCATTGCCTTCTCTGAAGGGCAACCTTCTCAGGCAGGTCTAGGGCATTCCTCAATGTAAACAGCCTTTTTGTCTTTTGAAAACTGACTTTTTTCTTACCTGGAAATCACAGATCACATCAGGAGAGGATGTTTTTCCAATATCCTTTACCTGCTTTATCCAACACTAATCTGAGTCTATGTGGATTACCAGGTACCACGTGAAATGCAAGTTTGTCCATTCAGGCTTTACTCATTCTGCAGTTCTTGAGGTTTAGAGAGGGATTATCCATCAGTTCCTTGGGAAAGCAGCTCTTGAGCATACCAGACCAAACAGCATCATCTCAAATCATGTTCTCCTGTGTGTTTGGTGCATCCGCTTGCCCTGCAAGACACAAAATCCAAACTTCTGAGGTTTAAGTTATGATAGAATGGAAGAGTTGTTTGTATTGTTTAATGCTACTTTTGCCCATCCATTCAGGATGAGAAGAGGAAGGACTCAGAGTTGCTGGGAGCATTCAGCTGTTTATTGCAACTTGAAGAATGAGACACGAGGTAAGAGAGCTACAGAGACAGGTACAACAGGCCTTTGCTGCAGTTGGTTACCTAAGAACTCTGCCTACAGTGATTTCCTGTTACACATGTTTGTAGGCTGTGTTTAATGCAACCTGCAAAGAAAACATGAATTATTGGTTATGTTGTAACATTACCTGTAAGGTGTTTCTCTAAAGACAGCTGTGCTAGTGTGTGAGGAATTTGTCTCCCCCACAATTCTCATGATAATATTAATTTGGGATATATGAAAGTTATGTAATTTAATTGCTTTAAATGCTCCCAATAATTGGTTTTTTTTAAAAACCATAAAAATATTGATTGATTGATCAATTGATTGATCGATTGAAACCCTTGAAATGCTTATCAGACTGGCTGAGAATTCACAAGCACACTTTTCTGCAATGCTTCTACCAACACAGATACTGAGGCCGCTGTGGATTTGCAGGAGCTTTTCACAGATGTTGCACTCTTCCTGCTGGGCACAGGCATTAGCACAGAGGAATTAGCGAATGCATGTTTTGACACCACCCTGTTTGCAGTAGTCTAGGAACTGTGATTAACCCTGGTGCCACTGACAGGTCCCTGGCATGTGCTGATGCCTCCAGGTGGGGAGAAGAGACATCAGGCTCCTTGGCAGCATTCCCAAAAAGGCCACGGGACAAATGGGAAGATCACTCACAGCCAGCTGGACTTTGCTGCGGGCTCTGAATTTGGGGATTGCAGGGATCAATCCAACAGAACACCCACACTTCTGCAAAGCCTGCAGCAGAGCTTTGCTGAGAATGCAGCACTGCCCACAGTGCCCGGGGCTGACGCTGAGCGAGCCCTGCATGGGCTGCTGCCCCAGCACCATCCGAGGCTGCCTGGTGACACAGCAGGAGCTGGTCCCCACTGGCGGGGGTTTATCCTGTCCCTGGAGGAGCTCTCAGGAGCCCAGAGAGGAGCACAGGGCATAGAGCACGGGACGCTGAACTTCCATGCCCTTGTTGGTGACACTCTGGGACAGGCTCGGATCAACGGGCCGGAATGATCTGAGCAGCTCAGACGCTGGTTGTATCCACACCTGGGGCAAACAGGGCCGTAGGAAATGTATCATTGGCAGCTATTCTTTGTTTGGCCATTTTCATGGTGAGGAAAACATTTGTATCTGAGTTTGGCTTTATTTGTCTGTGTACTTTCTGGGAGCACAAAACATATTTTTCTCAAACATAAGAAAATTGATTCTTACCTTATGTGCATATGATGCTACATGTAAACCATCCTTATTTTAGATACCAATGGCCTGGAGGCAAGGTATTTCAGCAGGTTTGAAAGAGAAATTGGGTGAATGTATCCCTAATGGAAACACTGTTTTGTAGTTGTCTCCAAAATAATCTGTCACACCCAGTCTTTGTAGACAGCCTCAAAAGTTGATTCATGCACAGACCTATGGGAACACTGAAGTCCAATCTTTTTCCTAAGTTTCCTGTTGTTAATACATTGAGCTGACAGGGTAGAAGTGTGGCCAGCAATGCCATAACCTTCTTTTTGGGGAAGGATAGAAAAATGACTGAGGGAGGACAATATTTGGGTACACTCAAAGGGAGCAATGAATGCCCCTTTCTTCCCTGGAGAATATTTTGGAATTTCCTCAGTTCTCTCCATGCTAAGGATGATAAGCCCCCATACCTGAGACATCTTGGGGTGTTTTGTGCTTGAACACCTGAGCTGTTGCTGGCCTTCATTTCTCCTTCAAGTGAAGTTCAAGAAAATGTCACCTCTTAAACCCTGAGATCTGTGTCCTTTTGTGCCTGGCGCAGGGGTAATCCTACACATCTGGAGTGCCTTAGCACAAGGAACTCTGCTGTGGGGAGCATGAATGGGTAAATTCTGCTGGGGTGCCTGCCCTTGGCCTGGTGACTGCTGCTGCTTGGCAGAGTGTGCAATAGTGTTGCAGTCAAGAATGGACTGAGACGGAGGACTTCTCATGGTTACCCTTTCATGACTTATCTTTCCTTGCCTGGCCATTCTTCTAACTAATTCTACACAGCAGAAAGAAGTCATATTTTCATGATTTTAGAAATGTAAGCTTCATAGTCTTAAGTTGAATCTAATTTCCCATCTAGTTCCTCATGCCTTGGGGCTGGCTTCCCTCTGGGGAGCTGGGTCAATTCTTTTGTCTTCTTTGACTCTGATTTGTTCTTTCAGCCTTGCCACTGCAATACGACCTCCATTAGCAAAGTAGGTCCCATGTAACTGGGAGTGTTTTGCATAGATTTTGTACAGTTTCAGGTACAAAACGAGAACCTCTATTTGATGACATTCCCAATTGGATCCCCAACCTGAGTATTATTTCTCTTATTATTATTTGAGGTACTTCTCTAGCATTGTGTGTATGAAAAGGAAAAGCCTCTGGCCACAGAAAGTGGGTCTACTAAACCTAATATATACTTATATTCTTTTGTGTTGAGGTAACTTGGAAAAATCTCTTTGGCAGTCATCTCCTGCATTATTTCTTTTTTTTCTTTTCTTTTTTTTTTTTGTGATCTCTAATGGCAGTGTTTTGTAAAACTGTGCATTGTTCTGTAAGCAGACTCTACATTGCACTTGTCCCATTCCTTGTCAGCCTAACACTAAGTAGCAGCTTTTCCAAATTGTCCTCTGAATCCTCACTACCCTAATGGGTTTCTCTATGTTTGTCTTCTATAGCTTGTGTCATTATTGCTTGGGACACTAATTTGTTGATTTGTTGTCAGCCACCACCCTTCCCCACTAAATCCGACATGTAGGGATTTTGCTAATGGATTGTTTTCATCCTGGTGTTCTGGGACTGATTTGGAAAGGTTGACAACTTTGGATAGAACTGGCAACAAGATGCTTTGTCCTGCCCCCTCTCTAGCAGTTTTGTCTGCTACTCGACTTCGGATGTTGCCGGGTGTTTGTGTGTACTGGTGAGCTTTGCAGTGCATTATTGCTGCTTTAGCAGAGAACTGGGCACTCCCAGAACTGTCCATACTTGCTTGGAGGTCATGATTGCTTGTAGAAGGATTGAGGAACTTAGCAGGGTTCAAGGTAGGAGCTGTCTTTAACACCATGTCTTTTGATCTTGCAATACCACCTGTTACTTTAAGATTCTGCTCAGGGATAACCTGTGTGGCACAGAAGCTGTCATTTTTTTCCCATTCATTTTCAAGTCTGTTCTATCAATGAGGACCATGGTGGCTCCAACTCTGAGGTGAACTGGCCATCCCTTGAGTAACTAGTTTAGGGTTCTTTTGAGAAATATGCTCTTTCTACTGGGTTCATTCCTTCATTCCCAGTCTTGGAGCTAAATATGGAGCTGCTGTGCAAGGCAAAGGCACTGAGGGATGAACAGTGCAAAGGTTTGAGTCAAATGTGGTAACTCCTGAGCAGGTGTGGTCAGCAATGTCTTGTTACAATATTGAATGGTTGATGGACATTCCATAATCCAGTGAATTACCTCCTTGGATTCCTTTGGTGGTTCATACAAAGGCTTTTGCAATAGTCCATAACTGGGGATCCATAACTCCCACCATCCAGGCATTCCCAAGCAGGGACATAGTTGTCTTATAGATCTGGGCTCTAGTGTTTGACAAACTACTTCCTTCCTTACTGTTCCCCAAACTACACTGCCCTTGTGAGCGTGGCAGCCAGGACACCAGACATGGGCAGATATGGACATGGTCTTGAAGACAAAGACAAGATTTTGTGATATGGAAAAGGAGCTTGGATGGAAATATTCAACGCATTTTCAATGACACGCTTTATTCCCTCTCCCTGTAATGACTGCAAGAGAGTATTATTGCTGCCAGTTGACTGAAATCAGGAGTAAGAGTGGCTAAGGAGAAGCTGGAAGTAAAAGGATCATAAACTGACTATAAACTATTTTTCCAGATGTGTCAATATAACTTCAATGGCCACCTGCAGTCAGCACAACTATCAGCCTGTGATTGTGTTCAGGGTCAGCACTGGCTCTTCCATGTCAGCTCCTCCTGCAGAGCCCATGGGGGCCTGTGCATGTTGCTGGCTTGTATCCTTTTAGGAGAGGGGGATGAGGAAAGCTCCAGGGGCTTTTGTCAAAGAGATGATATTTGAGTGAGCAGGTACGTGCTGGAAGCCTCACAGACTGACCGGCCCATGGCAGGATCGAGCAGTGCTGGCAGGGCTGCACCTTGCTGCCCTAGTGAGAGGTGTTCAGCTGCACCTTCACCCAGGAGACAGCCAAGTACAGCACTTTTGTGCAGAAACACTTAATTAGCCCTGCTTTGCACAGCTGCAGCAACTGGGGTGACCGGAGCACCTCTTCCTGCTCTTGGAAATGAGCTGAGTCCCTTGTGGAACTGGGCAGTGCATTCCTATGTGTGCCCAGTGGGAATTCCCTCTGGCCCGGGTGTGTCCCATCCAGCTCCTCAGTGACAGCCCACCCAGCCTGGAACATGGAGCTGCCTGTTTCCAAGGACACGAGGCCATTGTCAGCAGCACAGGGCAGGACCGGTCAGACCCTTCCGTGGCTGCAGCGAGAGCGGAGGTGTCCGAGCGCTCAGCGAGTGCTCTTCCAGCTTGGTTGGATCTCACACCCGTTGGTCAAGAGGCTGATCCACACACTGAGTGGAGGTAAATATTTATAGTTCTGGGCAGAAAGGGGGGGCTCAGTGGCATATTCACAAAGTCTGCACCATAAGCCCCAGAATGTTTTAGTATTATACATTTGAACCAGCAAAGCTCTTTGTGTTCATTGACTGCAAGTTCCCGAGTTCTGCTCATAATTAATATTCTGTCTGTTCTTGGGTAACGATCCTCTTGCTTCTCCTGCTTAGGAGGAAAGCAGTGTATGTGATTACCATACTGTTTATGATTAATTTAAGAAGCAATTACAAAGTTAATTAAGTACATTAAGCAGGAGAAAATATAGGCTAAACAAGTAATGAAATGCTCCATAAATAATCCAAGCTGGTGGAAACCCATCAGCCCCTTCTTATAATTGTTCCCATTCTTCTGTAAAATGGACGGGTGGTCTTAGAGCAAACTTATTCGTTTAGCTGACATAAAAGGATGTGAATTTCAGGTGACTCCCTGCTCCCCTTGATGTCCAGTCCCTATCCTAAGCTCTGCCAGTGCTGATGATTGAAACAGAAATCTCAGTGGAATTGTTTTGAGGCAATATTTAGTGCAAATGACAGTGCCATGGATGAAGGATGAACAGTGTCACAAGCAAAATATTGAGGGATTTCTAAAGGACTGTGGAATATTGCTTTCACAGGTATTTGCAAGTGATATTCCTGTTTAAATAATAGTCCAGGCAAATTCCAGATGAACAGATTTTAGCTTCACTTTCAGCCCATTTTGCTTTTAGAATGAAGCAGTTACATGGCAGTAGGCTGTTTTTGTTAAAAACTATGGTTTTGTTTACAGACATTTTAGTGAGTTTTGAGCTCCCTGTGGCACATTCTGTAGCAAATGATGAGTTCAGCCAAGCAATCCAAATTTTGTTACATGTCATTAACCTGGGATAAACTGTTTCCATGTCACATCTATGCAAATAAATACACCTAGAGCTGCGGAGAAGAGAAAGGGTCTTGGTGCCTGTTCCAGACAAAATTCACCATTTGCAGTTGAAATTCTTCTTGGAGCTCACTGCAGCATGTGCTTCCTTAGTACCAAATCAATCCCAGCGCTGGGTGCTGTCCCAGCTTTGTGATTTTTTGGGAGCCACTCTCGCCTGGTTTGTCAGCTGAGCTCTGGCCACTACAGTTGTCCTCAGGCACTTGATTTCAAGGGAAGCCTGTGCCTATAAATTCCAGCAACTGGGACAGGATGACTTGCTACTTGAGCACTTGTCTGCATTGGAGGTGAAGTGACAGTCGCTGTCTCAGGGCAGTTTTGTAGCTGGCTGCTTTCAGAGGGAGAATTGTGTCACAGCAGCTGTTTTTAGCGATGAGACAGCAAAACTTTTCAACTAGAGCTCTTGTTTAAAAGTAAGGGCCTGGTGAATCACCAGGAATGGAGTGGTGGCTGGAAGTTTTACAGAGCATTTCTTTTTTCCTTTTAGCCAAGTTCCAGTGAGGCATTGCACATTGGAATTGCGCAGGTTGTCAAATTGTATAACCCACTTGGAGGTATGGTTGTTTTTCATATTTTGTTCAACATCTGTAAGAATTTCAACTTGGCAATTTATTCTTGCAGCATATTCTTGGGCCAGGTGGTGTGTTCAGAGTTCTCAGCTATAGGTGGTTTGCCCTGAGGTCAGCCTTGCAATCTCTTGTCACTGCATTCAGCCATTGGCCTGTTTTCCTCTTGGAAAGCCTGCCAGTCCTTCCTTGTCCCCATACTGCTTGATGGAATTTTGGAATTTTGGAATGTTTGGAATTTTGAGCATTGAGGTCCAGGTAGGGACTACCCAATGCACTTAAGTAACCTGCCTTGGTAACTAATGTTTTGGTTTTCAAGTGGAGTTTGGGGTAGCTAGGCACTCTGTTTATGTGTTAAACCTTGGAAATTGACCAAAAATGACATTGAGGAAGTCCCATGCAGAATTTCATAAGGTCAAGACGGAAAATGTTACTTGATTTCATTCTTTGTCATGGTCAGTAAGAAGTAACGGTAGACACAATACAGTTTTGGGTCCTTTTCAAAGAAAGTGAAAGGCAAGTAATGATGTCATCTTCCCCACAGATTGCATAACTGTGCACAAAACCCAGTGTGCTCTGGTGGTGCCATCTGTTATTAACCTGTTCTGAGTAGTGTTTCCCCAAGGAGCCTGGCTCCAGGCAGACATGAGGTGGATATTCCCCTTCCAGGCACTCCATGGTGCTGCCTGTAGCAGACAGCTGAATTAGGCACAGCCAGCTGCCCTGAGAAAAAGAGGCTCTCACCTGGCTGTGGCTGCAGTCACCTGCCTGCAGGGACATCCCTGCTACTGAAAGTGCAGTTCTTGCTCTGCCTTAGCTGAGTGCTGAGCATTTTAGGGCAGCAACATCATGGTATTTTGAGGAAATGAAACTAAACCTCCAAATTTGTTTTTATGGATCTTCTGTTTATCATGTGAATGATGATGATTTGTGTAACACTTGCTGATAGTTTACATAGATCCAAAGGGAATATTGAACATTTCAGCAATTGAGGTTGAAAACTGGCACTAGTGAGATAATTGTGGAACTTGGTCTGGATGGTTTTGCTTTGGGCTGGCACTGAGAAACTCAGGTGAGTCAGGTGTGGTTGCTGGTAGGGTACAGGGTGCCCTTGCAACATGCTCCATGCAGTACCAGTTAGGGATTGGGCTTTGTCACAGAATGAGAGAATACGCTTAGCTGGAAGGGATTCACAAGGATATGCAAGTGCAACTCTGTGCCCAAGAATTCCATCGTAAGTTTAAATCAGCTCTCTTGCCTGGTCCCAATGACATTTCATTTCTTTTTTCTTTTCCTTTGGGTAAGCAAGCAGACATCAAAAGCACCCAGCCAAACACTTCATATCTTGCACCTGAGAAGAAGAAAACAATGCCCATGAAGGCTGCAGAGAGTGAAGGCAATCCTTGCACTGCTGTTTATCGCCGACCCTACAGGGACAGGGTGATTCATTTGCTTGCTCTGAGGACGTACAAGAAGCCAGAGTTACTTGCCCGCTTGCAGAGAGATGGAGTCATGCAAAAGGACAAGGGTACCCTTGGAAAGATCCTCCAGCAGGTGAGATTGTGCTGTTTGTTCCAGCAATTTTTTCCACCACGTTGTTCTTTTGTCCTTAATTTATATTTCTTCCTTCAATCTTTCTATAAGAAACTTTTCTCTTTTTTAAATTCTCCCTGTTCCCCATGGCTGTTGTTGAATTATGCCAACATTAATATACCACGTAAGAATACATCTTCTTCAGCTATGAACAATGTCCAGGGAGGATAATTCAAATGGATACAATTTTGGATGCACAGACTTGCTTATCAAATGGATTCACAGACTGACTTCCCTTCCAACACAACCTTAGTTCTGCTTTTAAGACATGAAATCCTCAATTTTTGGTATCTTTGTTACTCCTACATTTTTTCTAAGCTGGGGGGACAGAGCCATCAACACAGACCATCAGATGAACATCAGTGTTTATAATGTCTTCAAAGAAAGAGAATGGCCAGATATGAAGGCATGGTGGTGCTGTGTTGATGAGGTATTTAATGTATTGTCGGGGTAAATGGAGAGAGACTTTTCCTGTCTTCATCTCAGCAGGATCTCTGAGCAGGTGACAGGTGATAAAATCTAAACCAGCACTATTCATGTCATTGGTCTTGAAATTTTACTACCTCATTTTAGCTTCTCGAGTAGACTTTGTATTTGTCTAGAGGGAGGGATGAACCTCATTTATTGTCAAAGGAATAGAGCAAGCCATGTGCACTGCCTTCTCACAACAGGACTTGTCAGGAATGAACCCTGGCTCTACCACGTGAAGAGGGAGGGATACTGGGCCTGACAGCCTCTCCTTACACATTGCAGCACTAAATGTTGTTTTCAAAGGAATACTTGCCCGATATCAATAGACATATTTGGTTGTTTCAAGTTGGTGAAAGTTTGACATGGCTTGAAACTCATGTGATAGAGGAATAATTCATCTCTGTACCAAAGGACATTGTTTAGTTTGAGTTGGGTGCTCACAAACAGCTGTCAGGACCAATTGGATTTCTCTAGTTTGCATAACACAACCATAATAGATGTTTCTTTTCTTGTATGTCTGCCTGTAGGTAGCCAACCTGAACCTAAAGGATAATTCCTTCAGTCTGAAGGAACATCTATTTCCAACCCTTCAGACTGATTGGCCTGGCTACACTGAAATCGATAGGGAGAATTTGAAGTTAATACTAGCTAGGTAAGTTCAGTCTTTAGAGGAAGGAAAAGAGACTTTTCAGAGGAAACACCCTGGGAAATGAAGCCGAGCTTGTTAGAATATGCTGAGTCAGCAGCAACCCATCACAGTCATGGAGTCCAACTCCTGGCCCTGCTCTGGACACCACAAGAATTACACCCTGTGCCCAAGAGTGTTGTCCAAACACCTCTTGAAGCCCTGCTGTAGTGACCACTGGCCAGGAGAGCCTGTTGCAGTGCTCTAGCACCTTCTGGGGCAAGAATGTTTTCCTGATATCCAGCTGAAAGCTCTCTCAACTCAGCCCCATGCAGTTTCCTTGAGTCCTGACACTGAAAGTCTGTTTTGTCAGCAAGGAACTAACTATGTCAGTTGATACTTAATCCTTGTAACCTGAAATGTTTGACCATCTTCCTAGCAAATCAGCTCCATCTCAGAAGCCCACCAGGACCAGCCAAGTGACATCTCCAGGGCCTTCTGAGAGAGATGCTCCAGCAAGACCTACTCAGGTATTTGGGGCATTTTTGCACATTCTTTGTTTTGTATTAATGTTCAGACCTCTGCTGATGGGGATAAAGCTGTGATGGGAATGTGCAAAACCAGGGCCAAAATATGCTGTGCCTCAGGCATTGTGACTGCTTGGACAGGAAGGTTGTGATCAGAAGAGAGGGTCCTGCAGGGGTGGAATAGCACTGTCCTGAGCCAACTTTCTGCTCTGCCTGGACACTTGAGCTCAGCAGCCACTTTCCACTCTTTCCCTGGAGAAGGGCTCAAAGGGCTGGCTCTGCATGCATGACAAAACTGTGGTATTCCCTCACTCCCTTCTCAGCCTTAATTTCTCTCCTTCCTCACTCTGCCTGGGAACAGCATGGCTGTCCTGTTCTACTCCATCCTCAGCCCTCAAGTTTGCTGTGGGAGTGGGGAACTTGTGGCCATGTGTTTTGTGGCTTGTGAGCCAGCACCTCTGAGAAGGTCCTTGGGAGGTGGTGAGAAATGGTTCAAGGGCACTGAGGGAAAAGGAAGGGCTCATAAGTCAACACTTGTGAAAGTCTGCTGTACAAATCTAAGAAGTTTTGAACCAGCAGCTTTGAGTCTAAAGAGTGGAGTGGCTGCTTGAGTCAAGGCAATTCTACCTAAAAGCACCTAAAGAATTTCCTGACATGTGACTGATGTCTTTGCTCATCCTGATGACAATTCACAACCAACCACCACAGCCTGTACTCCTGGGTTGGGTGAGTGAAGCACTGATCTTGTCTTTAACGGGTAAAACCCTAAACCAGCCAAGGGTGTCTTTAGTGCATCATGTAGGTGTGTGCGAGCAAGAGCTGAGTCTTTTCCTGGTGTGTACAAGCAGGAATTGGGAGTTAGACAAAGCCAACTGGAGCTGCTCCTGATCATAGAAGAATGAATGAATGAATTAATAAATGAATGAATGAATGAATGAAAGAATGAATGAATTAATTAATTACTTTGTTATTCTTGCAGAAACGCTCTCTGGCTTCTGGCTTTACTGATCCTGTGATGAGCAAGAAGAGGCGAATTGGTCACCAGCAATTCACCAGTCACATCCAGCCAGCAGCTGCATGCCTCTCTTCTTCCTGGGTGCTACCTTCCACATCCCTTTCTACTTTGAACATGTCTCCAAGGGTCGGCTCCATTTCCCCCTGCGCCCATGAGGTGCGCCAGGAAGAAAATTTCCAGAGTTCTTGTGTCCCTGAGCTTGGCATGGTGCAGAAGGAGGTCCCCAGTTCACGTGGGAAGAAAAATGAATTGGGAAGGCTGAAGCAGTCCCATCCTTTGCATTTCGATGAAGGTATTAATATGCTGCTTCTCCTAAGTCCTCTCTGGAGAACTGTGGTGGAAAGATTTGGTTATGTAGAGAAGCTTCTGCCCAAATTGGAGCGCAAATGAGATCCTTTTCAAGTGTGCAGATGTTATTAAGAGTAAATGCAAAGTAGGGAGCTAGAAAAGAATAAGAGAAGAGAGGGGGGGCTTGGGGAAGAGAGAGAGATGTTAAGTATGAAGATGTCAGCACCACATGGATTCTCTGTCATCCAGCCAGTCTTTCTTCAGCCTTGGTCTTGTCGGTGATGGGTGTCCCCAAGTCCCTCTGGAGGTACCACCTTTATACTGCCCAGGATTTGAGTAGCCACAGATACAGATGGTCACAGATGTTCTTAGATCTTGGCCTGTAAGGGATGTAAGCTGTCCTTTCCTTTCCCACAGTCCCTCCAACAGCATTTCTGTCTGGTCTCCTAATTCCAAGTCTTCACCTCTGTTAGGTCATGGCTTAGTGCATTTCTTCATGCCGTCTGTGCTTTTCTAAAATTCCTGTTCTGATGGCTTAGCTTATGGGAACATCCTTCTTTGACTGTGCTCTGAAATAGTGAATTGTGTTCTTGCACGGTGTGAAAAGGGAGCTTGGAAACCTGGGACTGAAGACATGAAGGCACTGCTCTCTATTACTGCTCTACATTATCCCTCATGCACGGTCCTGAAAAATCAAGACTTTGTTTTCTGCCTTTGCATTACATTGTAAGTCTTGTTGTTTAAAAGACAGCAAGGGCAAAGCCCAGAATCTGTGCTGCTGGAACCTTATCTAAGACATCATTCAATTTTAGAACTTCTCCCTCTGTATTGGAAAACCAGTCAAGAAAAAGAAATGTGACCCATGGATTAATGTTGGGGAAACCTGCTAAAAATGAGGAGCCAGGAACTAGAAAGCCACAGAGAATGGATGTTTTCTTTTAGTTTGATTTCCAGTAAAAGTAACAGTTGATTGAGGCACCACTTTTTCCACCAGCAGGCTTTCAAGTCTGCATGTTGAAGACAGAAACCCATTACACATTGATTGCAGACTAGTTTGCTGAAATATGTAGATCAAATCTCAATGATTTCATCATTTTTCATTGAACTCAGCCTTTTCATGGGAACACCAAAAGCTACCAACCCTAGGCTGGGGTTCCTGAAGTTGTAGTTTGGGCTTTGCCAGGAGCTCCTCTGTATCTTAGCTGCAGAATTTCTCTCTTCAAAAGCTTTACAAGACTGAAGATGACATTGAAAAGCTAAACAGAAAGGCACAAAGAACACTTGACTTCTGATCCCAGGGACACGCCCAGTAGGGCAGAGTTCAGTTGCTTTCTCTGTGTGTTGTCTCTTTTGGAAGTTGAATTTGCAAATCACTAGTTGCGTTTAGCCTGGAGGCATGTTCAGAGTGTGCAGATGCCTCTTGAGAGTGGTGGTGTGCTTGTAGGGACAGGTGCTTTGAGATGGTCTTTCCACATTTCTTCTGGACATACACACAATGCCAACAAACCTTGGGATGACTTTGGAAGGACTCCTGCTTGAATCTATAAACACATGAGCATTGTTCTTCAGGAGCCAGTTACAAAACCCTGAGCAGCTGGTGAGGGAAAATTCTGGATTGTGTTTCAAGTTGGGGCTTGGGCTGAAGCTTTTGTGTAGACTGAATCATGAGAGCAAATGCACTTTCGGGAATGAAATGCTCTCAGCAAAGCTGCTCTTACAAGTTGTATTGAACATACTGTGATTTTCCTGCAGACAAAAGTGCAGAAACTTTGCATCCACGCTTTATTTCATCCAAACCTCAGGTCACTGGAATGGGCAAGGAAATGGCAGTAAAAATATTGGATATGAAGAACTCCATCATATTTCTCTATTTCTTGTTAGAACCTCCATGTTGGTCTGTCTCTTTCCCCCTCTGTCCCTCTCAAGCTGTTGTCTTTTGTGAAGCTGTATCTGTTGCTGCAAGACTTGAATGGTTGTGCAGATGCCACCTCATGCCCTCAAAACAGAAGAGCTGGGCTGGGCTTTATACTGTGCTAGTGCAAAACCTGTAGAATAAAGTGGCCATGCCTTCTGTCTAAAGCTTGGAACTGGCTACTGTAGGGAATGTTATGTCTGCCCCATTATTGAGTTTTGTAGGGTTTCCTGAATAATTTCCAGTGAGAACAAAGCTCTGAAGGAATTTTTCATGGTCATCCCGGAGGTCTGTTTTTGCTTTTTAAAGATCTCCTGGTGAAGAGTGTCCAAGTTCTGCTTTTCTACAGGACAGAGAAAAGAGACTTCCATTGTGTCCACATGGTCTGCAACAAACAACCAAGCTGACTACCTGAGGTGAGTGAAATAACAATTAAGCCTTGGCACTGGCAGTGGGGTGCCATGTGAAGCTGTTTACAGTATTGAAAGGATGATTTGGAGTAGGTTTTGCTGTATCTCCCAGACTAAGAGCTGAGATGGACCCCGAGGTGGGTTTGTCCCGGACGGGCCCTCCCTTCCTGCAGTGCAGTTGCACAGGGTCAGCTGCAGCTCTGGTGCTGCATCCCCCCTGGGATTTGCAGAGCAGGAGGGCAGGGAGAAGTGTCTGTGTGTCTGTGTGTGTGTGTGGTATGAAAGGCTGGGAATGGCTCAGAGCTTCTGTCAGAGCACTGATGGTGGCAAGGGCAGTCAGGCCTCCTGCAGCCCTTGGGCTCTGGGGCAGCTGTGGCCTTTGGAGCAGGCGCGGCAGGGCCCTGGCTCACATTGGATACAGCCAGGGATGCTCCGTGGCAAGGCTCAGGGCAAGGCTGGCCCTGCAGGGGAGCAGCTGAGGGAGGCCTGTGCTAGGGCTCTTGCTAGGAAATGGCACTGGGCACATGGCACAAGTCTAGGCTTTTCTTTCTCTGGTACCTGCCAAAACCTGCAAAGATCTCTGTACTTTCCAGAACACACCAGCACACCAGGCAGGTGCATCTGGCCTGGGACACATCCCTGGCGCAAGCTGTTTTCTCTCTTGGTACTGAATTTCAGCGTGTGAAGTATTTACTGCTTGCAATAATTAATCTCAGGGGCTTTGAAGGATTAATTTCCATGGAGAGGGATTTTTTGTCCTCCAAGATAACCAGGTGTTCAGGCCCAGAGGAGCAGAAGCATTGGTGCGTCAGTGCTGGGAAATGGTGTCTATCATTCCCATTGCCAATTCATCTTGGATTTATATCATGAGCTTTATAAACATCACTCATATTAATTGGAGGGGGAGGAGAATGAAGAAGATTTTTCTCCCTGCAATATCTTTAAACATTAATCAGTTCTGCCCCCCTTAGCAGGTGATGTGATTTGGGATTTTGTAGTTGTAATTTCAGACTTGTTTAGAGTGATGTTTTTTTTAATGGCTGAACTACAAGGGCCTCAGTTCAAGGCTCAGTTTTGTAACTGCTGTCCACTAGAAGAATCAAATATTTGTATTAGCTCTGCTTTGCTGTTTGATAGGGAGACATTAATGTAGCTCACAAGTCCAGCTCTCTGCAACCAAATCCATAAAAGCAGTCCCTGCCAAAAATGAATTACAAATGGATTTTCAAAAGCAAATGTAAACTTAAAAACTTTTCCTATATAGAAAGAGAACATAATTTAGCAATGTTTCTTCTCTTCCTGAGGCTGTGGTCATTGTTGGTCCTTTGACATTTGAAATGATTGCCAGTATTTTCTAAATGTGTTCCACTTGTTAATGAAGAATACCTGTCCTATGTAAACTCTTAGTAATTAAGTGTCATAGAAATGTGGCAGATTTCTAGAGTCACCTGACTACATTCTCTTCAAGCACATCAACTTGCATGTAGAAACTGTCAGAGCCAGAGCAACTGACTCAGAGCTTGGGGGTCAGTTTTGACATTTGCCACGTGCATGGTGTAAAACTACACATGTGCTTTATGGAATAGGAACACATTAGAATGTTCTCTTCGAGTTCTTTCAGAGAAAAATGATCTAATTTTTTCCATTAGAAAATACATAGCCATAGTCTCCTTGGAGCAACGCCAGCACTACAAGGATGACTTTAATGCAGACTATGAGGAATACCAGGATTTACATACTCAGATTGTCAGGATCAACAGGAATTTCAGATGGTTTCATGAACAATGGAAATTTCTGAATCGAGGCTCCAAAGTCTACCAGGTAAAGAAGGACAAAACTGTGAAGGCTGTGCTTCATCACAGCAGTTTTGGATTCCCTGGAGCTGCTGAGTGGGACAAAGGGAAATTGCAGAATTGCCACATGTGCTCAGCCACTGCTTGGGCTGGGTCTAATTTTTGCAAGACCCTGCCCAATACCCCCTGTTTGAGGTGTTTATGAAGAAACAGGAAGGTGAGATGTGTCCCAAGCAGAGTCTCAGAGCATGTGCTCCTTGTGATCCTTTTTGAGAGGCTTAATTGTAGATTTTGGGTGATGCTGGGAGTTGGGGATTTGTTTTTGCAAGCATCCCAGAAGAGAGGTGGCCCACAGAGAAGAGAATCTCTAGAGTCAAACTGAGAGTATTTTTACAGTTTACCTAGGTTTACATTTTATGGTGGTAGCGAAACTTTCTTTATTTTTTTTTTTCCTGGAAGATGCTGCTTCATCAAATCCTCTCAGATTATCAGCAGTTACAACAGGTATGTGTGAGACCAGACCTGCAGGGCCATGGTTACTGCTGAGTCTGGCTCAAGGCTTTTTTAAAGCAAAGGACATCAGTTTCTAAACTCAGCAGAGATGCTTACATTCCCTAATTTTCTTTTCTTCTTCCTTCACAGGGTAGCCCCAGCTACTCAGAAATTAAGAGCAGGTGCCGATTCCTCCACAAAAAGCTGTCCCATATTCACAGACAAATATCTGAATTTGACAAACAATTATTGGAGTCCTGGCACCAGACATCTGCTCCAGCCTCATAAATCAGTGACCTCTGGATTTTTATTTGAAATAGAAGATTAGGCTTTTAGGATTATTTAAGTTAGCACTGAACAGTTAAGTTAGCACATAGCACTGAGCAGATGATTATTTGTTAAAAATGTAGGATTAGTTCAAAGATGTTTAGGAAGTTTTAGATGTTGAAGGAAGTTAGTTTTGAACTTTTACAATAAAGAAATTTCACTGTTGATAACTCTATCTCTCATTGTTTATACAGCCTTTGGAGTGGCTTTCTTCTGGTCAATTCTTTCCTTCAAGCCTTAGGTATATCCATGGAAATAAACTTTTTCAGTAGAGGGTAGACGCCCAGTACCTCTACTATGAGGCTATGCACAGGTTAAGAGGATATTGTAGTAAACTGAAGATTTTTATGATAGGTATAGGGATGTTTTTTGATCTGTATTTTAATTTTAACTCTTCACCTTATTTTGTCAAAGGTATAAAAGTTTGGGCAAAGCCCTTCCCCAAATCACCTTATTTTGGACGGTTACACAGGAATTCCTATGGGCTGCACCAAGATGTCAATTGAAGCACCTCCTCCTTGTAGACCTTGGTTTGACCTTGTCAGTGAGCCAAGGAATATGGAGATCTTGGCAAGTGTTTTGTAAAAGTAATTTGCAAGAGTTGCAGAGAAGATACTTCAGCAGGTTTTAAAGAGAAACCAGGTGAATGTGTCAATATGGAGACACTGTTTAATAGTTCTTTCAAAAAATGTCTGGCCCAAGTAGATTTTGCAGAGAAACACAGCTATTGTTTCCTGCACAGACCTATGGGGACTTGGAAGTCCAGCCATTTTCCTAATTCTCCTGTTGTTAATGTATTCAGCTGACACTGTGGAGTTTTGACCAGCAATGCCATTAACATTCTTTTGGGCAAGGATAAAAAAAAGACTGATGGAAGAAAATATATGATAAGACTCAAAAGGGGCTGTGAATGCCCCTTTCTTCCTTGGAGAGTATTTTAGAACTTCTGCAGTTGCCTCCATGCCAACACTGTTAAGTCCCCATAACTGAGATATCTTGCTGCATTTTGTGATTGAACAGCTGAGCTGTTGCTGCCCTTTGTTCTCCTTGCAGTGAAGTTCAAGAAAATGTCACCTCTTAAATCCTGAGATTTGTATCCTTTTTTGCCTGGGGCCAGGGCTGCTCCTACACCTCTGGAGTGCAACAGCACAAGGAATTCTGCCACAGGGGCCTTGCGGTGAATTCTGCTGGTGTGCCTGCCCTTGGCTTGCTGACTGCTGCTGTTTAGAACCACATGCAAGAGTGTTGCTGTCAAGAGTGAGCTGGGACTGAGGATTTTTCATGGTTACCCCTTCATGACTTCTCACTCCTTACATGGCAATTCTTCTAACCAATTCTATACAGCATAAGGAAGTCATATGTTCATGCTTTTACAAGTGTAAGTTTCAAATTCTCATTTGCCTTTATTTTCCCACCTAGATCTTCATATGTTGTGGCTGGCTTCCTTTGTAGAAGTTCTACCAATGCACTTATCCCATCCCCTTTTGTTGCAGCCGCAGTGCTTAGGAGTACTTGAAATGGTCATTTCCACTTTAAGTGCCTTGTTGCTTTGCTTTCTGACATAGACACAGTCCCCAGGTTGATGAGGTGTGTACCTGACCTCCAGAGTCATCAGGGATGCTCACACCAGAAAGCTGTTTGAAGATGAGAGTAGTTTTCCCAAAGATGAGAGCACTTTTCCCAAAGGTGATACACACAGAGTGAAATTATCATTTCCTATCACATTTGTGATAGGATTTTAACTTGGGAAGATCTTCCACTGAGCATTTCATATGGGCTCAGTTTTTCTTTAGAAGCCACTTGAATTCTGATCCTCAATAGTGCAAGGGAAAGTGCTTTTGGCCACATCCCAGTGGTTTCTTTGCAAATGTTATTCATGTGTCTTTTTAGACTCTGATTTGTTCTCTCATCTTGCTGCTGGGGTGAGACCTCCATGGATTAAGTCGGTCCCATAGAACTTGGAGTGTTCTGTACCGATTTTGTCCAGTTTCAGCTATGAAATGACAATCTCCACCTGCTGACATTCTGAGCTGTGTGTATAGAGTGGCAATGTAAGCTAACAAAGACTATAAAGCATCCTGTGGTTTGAAACTTGGCAAAAAGCCCCAGATGGAAAGCAGAGAGAGATTATCCAGACTCTCAGTGTTCCCTCCTGTTTCAGCTGATTTTTCCTTATGCCAGCTCTTTTAATGTTCATAATTCTTCAACATTTCTTTGAAAAGACAGCTTTGAGCTCATGTGTGCAGAGCTTCCCAGAAGCCTTTGAAAAGAGACAAAGGGCAATTCACAAGTGCATGGCTCTTTCCAACCCAATCTTGTCATTTTAATGAGGAGCTTTGTGTGCAGGTTATTGGAGCCTTGGTGCCAGTAACCACTCCTTAGAATGGAACTGGTTTTCCTTCTGACAAGAGTGCAGAAACTCATGCAAACTTTGTGCCTCTAGATTCAGAATTTATGAGGCCTGTGATGAGCAAATGTCCTGGGTTGACTTTATGATGCTTGCATCCCCAGTTGTTTGTTCTCTTTGGGTTGGCTATTAAGTTCTGCAACTTGAAGACTGGTTCCAAGAGTGAAGGGGGAGTGAAGAGGTGCACAGTTTGTTATCAGGGACTGCACTTGCTCCCCCACATTCCTACACACAGACTGTGTTGTCTGCAGTGGACAGCAGGGGAGAGCTCTCCTTTGCTTTTACTTTGTTTTTGCCTAGCTGAGGCAGAGAAATTCCCTGGTCTGTGGTTCATTATCATTTTCTCAGTATTGTTGGAAGCTGCTCTGGACTGGAAAACTCAGAAGAGCAGCAGGATCTGGCACCTGTGGCACAGAATGCCTGGCCTGGGCTGTGGCATTTCCCAGCTCTGAAGGGACTGAGAACAGCCTGAGTGAGCCAGGCTGCACCCCACAAAAGGGACTCTGCTGAATTTGTCATCTCATTTGTCAGAGCAGAGAGAGGTTTTGTTGTTTAGTGTTCTTCATTTTTGTGCTGGGGACTGCTTTGCCTGTTAAATAAACAGATTTTTTCCACTTCATTCTTTTCCCAAACCAGTTGCAGGAGGGGCCAAACCAAAACTTTGTCAATCTTACTGAAACCTCTCTTTCACCATCTGTATTAACATTGACAGTAATTTGACTAACAGAGTGGAGGTGACATGAGACAATTTATTATAACCTGTAAACAAATTTCCATGGGGTTTTTATTAGACTTCTTTTTTTTTTCAGTTAGTTATGGTGATATATTTTGGTTTGGGGTTTTTATATTTCTGTAAGGCTTAAATGTGTCCTAAAGTTCTTGTGCATTCTGGAGGCTGCACGGTGCCCTTTGTGGGAATTTGCTTGTCTATACACAAGCTCAGACACCAGCATGTGTCAACTCAGGCTGAGCACAAAGCAAGCACAGGAGGAGTCTGCAAGGTGCTCTGTAACAATGGGCACTTTTAGCTGTTATCCAGTGTGTAAGAACTACATACCCTCTGCCTCAGATTCTCCTCATATTGCACACTGTTCTTGTTCTGTATGATGCAGCTCTCTTCAATTCTCTTACACAATGCATTCATGAGCATTCACATGATGTTTGCTAAAAGAATTCTGCCCCAGCTGAAAAGCACAAGGTACACTATGCTCTGAGCAATAGCAGTAGATAAATGGACATACACAGACTTCAGGGGCAGAAGTGGCATTAAATCTGTGACAACATGTAGGAGTAAAGACACAGAAATCCACAAATAGTTGCACAGCCCACACATCTCCACTTGGTTCTGCAGAATGGCATCAAATAATGCACAGGGATCCAGACCACGAACTGGTGCTGCACTTACTTGTCAGTGGGCAGAGCTGTGGGAGGCAGGAATTAAAGGAGATTTTGGACCAGGAAGAAGAAAGGGAAAGACAGCTTCCAGCTGGAGACAGACTGGAACTGCTCTGCTGACCCAAGCAGAACAGGGAACAAGTTGCAAATTAGTTGGAAGAAAGAGTTTTGCAAAAGGAAACCAGGCTATGTAGGCATTAGTGTTCTTTCCACAGCACACAGAGTTTAGAGCAGGAAGATACATCAGATAAAAACATTCCTGCAAAGTCTTAGAAAAAATCCTTTACGGATGGTTATTTCACAAATATGTCCTTGTAGGAATGAAAAACCTGCACAGCTACATGTGTCATTAAGAAGGATACTCTGTAGATTCTCACATTAACATTTGCATAATTATCTCTGAAACTTGCCAACATTTAAAGATATTTTTTTCTCCTGTTGCCTTTTCAAAACATACAAAATGTAATGAAATTCTCTTTTTGAACTGAAGACTTCTGCATGCCAAAGCAAGCCATGATTTGCTTGCTCCTAATCATCTTTTCCCTGTCTCTTAGAGGCACTGCTGCATAAATTGTTTATGCAAACTTGAAACAGTTCATGAGTGACTCTGAAGATAAAAGTATTGAGCCAGTCTCAATGGAATTCATGTCCTCTGCCTCTTAAAGCTGAAAGAATGTACTTATTACATGTGACAATTAAATCTTGATACCTAGTAAATAGGAATAAATGAAATATACTGACTAGAGCATCATGTGTCAAAGGATGATTACATTTTAGTCTTATTTGAGCAAATTAGTGATCCAAGAGAGAAAGGACTGCTCAATTATAGCAGAGAAAGTAGGTTAAAAAAATGTCTATGTGTGGTGCAGTTGGAGTCAAACATTAAGTGCGTGGGTTTTGAAGTTGGGAAGTGATTCTGTATCAGATGACTTTAACACAACATTACTAAATGCATGATCTTCAAACACATTGGCAACAAATAGCATGATGTAAGAAATGTTAGTATTCCTTACACTGAAGGCTGGATGGGGAGAAGCAAGGCATGGAGTTTTCAGGAGTGTGCAAATCAAGCACTTCATTCTGGATCACTATGGAATCTCCATTAAGCAAGAATACTAAGTGGAGGGCTCTTCATCCATTTAATATTTTACTAAAATTCAGTGAAACATACTCTTCTGGTGTGTAAAAAGCTTTGATGTGGAAAACAGGAGTGTGCTGAGAGAATTTAAAGTCTGGCCCAAAGAGTGGTCAGAATTTCAAGTCTGGCCCCCCGTTAAATAAAAATCGGAGTCTAAAACTTTTCAAATTAAATGACCCTGGATGAGGTAGGAAACACAAGTCCTTCCCTTGAACATTTAATGGCTTCTTCTAGCTCATTCCTGAAAAAGATAGGCAAAGAAGACCCCACAGGAATCAAAGGAGCAGAAGGGTACATCCCTAGAAGGCAGCTGTAGCTCTGCAATAACTTGGGAATTAGAGAGACATCAGTGAGCCAATTTTGAGTCAAACTATTAGTGAAGAAGCCTGTCCCAAAGAGATGACAGCTTTTCTCAAGGAAGTTGAGCAGCAGGATATCATGGCACATGTGGCTGGCAGGTATAAAGGAAACAGGGTGGGAAATTTGTGGAAATTCACCCTGAGATTCACTGATCACAGCAGGATGAAGAACCCATTTTATCAGACTCTGGGCCTCAGTAAGAAATGAAGAAGCCTCTGTTTCTTATATTAGGCCCTGTTGTCCATTGTCAAGTGGTAGCAGCTGCTCAGCAGAAGGCTCTGCTTTAACTTCAGCTCATCACACCTGGGGGCAGCCCTAGAAGTGCTCCACACCTCAGCTGGTGCCAGAGCACAGGGACACCCAGACACCCTCTTTAGACCCTTGTGTGCCATTAACTAAAGGCATCTCCCCAAACCAAGCTATCCAATTCAGCACTTAGCACAGAATATGTCACTGCCAGGGAAGATAGCATGTAAGAATACAGAGAAAAATGCAATCATGAAATGTATTGGGGATTCAATATAACGCAGGATAAATTCAAATTTTGGTACTTACCTTCATAAATGAGCATATATACTAGCTGTTTTCTCTGGAGTGTAGTTCAAGAGTGTGCACTTTCCATAGCAGTAACATTCTTCACTTCATGCATTCACAGCCACCAGAGCTCTCACACAACTTGTTGTTTCTCTTAACTGTAAGGAAGGCCTTAGTTCAAATGAACCGTGCTGCTTCCTCCAAAAGATACCAAATTATGGCAATAATACATGCAAAGTCATAGGTTCTTTAAGGCAGGCCACTGGTATCTAAAATAAGGATGGTTTACATGTAGCATCATATGCACATAAGGTAACAATCAATTTTCTTATGTTTGAGAAAAATATGTTTTGTGCTCCCAGAAAGTACACAGACAAATAAAGGCAAACTCAGATACAAATGTTTTCCGCACCATGAAAATGGCCAAACAAAGAATAGCTGCCAATGATACATTTCCTACAGCCCTGTTTGCCCCAGGTGTGGATACAACCAGCGTCTGAGCTGCTCAGATCATTCCGGCCCGTTGATCCGAGCCTGTCCCAGAGTGTCACCAACAAGGGCATGGAAGTTCAGCGTCCCGTGCTCTATGCCCCGTGCTCCTCTCTGGGCTCCTGAGAGCTCCTCCAGGGACAGGATAAACCCCCGCCAGTGGGGACCAGCTCCTGCTGTGTCACCAGGCAGCCTCGGATGGTGCTGGGGCAGCAGCCCATGCAGGGCTCGCTCAGCGTCAGCCCCGGGCACTGTGGGCAGTGCTGCATTCTCAGCAAAGCTCTGCTGCAGGCTTTGCAGAAGTGTGGGTGATCTGTTGGATTGATCCCTGCAATCCCCAAATTCAGAGCCCGCAGCAAAGTCCAGCTGGGTGTGAGTGATCTTCCCATTTGTCCCGTGGCCTTTTTGGGAATGCTGCCAAGGAGCCTGATGTCTCTTCTCCCCACCTGGAGGCATCAGCACATGCCAGGGACCTGTCAGTGGCACCAGGGTTAATCACAGTTCCTAGACTACTGCAAACAGGGTGGTGTCAAAACATGCATTCGCTAATTCCTCTGTGCTAATGCCTGTGCCCAGCAGGAAGAGTGCAACATCTGTGAAAAGCTCCTGCACATCCACAGCAGCCTCAGTATCTGTGTTGGTAGAAGCATTGCAGAAAAGTGTGCTTGTGAATTCTCAGCCAGTCTGATAAGCATTTCAAGGTTTCAATCGATCAATCAATCAATCAATCAATATTTTTATGGTTTTAAAAAAAAAGCAATTAGTGGGAGCATTTAAAGCAATTAAATTACATAACGTTCATATATCCCAAATTAATATTATCATGAGAATTGTGGGGGAGACAAATTCCTCACACACTGCACAGCTGTCTTTAGAAACACCTTACAGGTAATGTTACAACACAATCAATAATTCATGTTTTCTTTGCAGGTTGCATTAAACACAGCCTACAAACATGTGTAACAGGAAATCATTGTAGGCAGAGTTCTTAGGTAACCAACTGCAGCAAAGGCCTGTTGTACCTGTCTCTGTAGCTCTCTTACCTCGTGTCTCAGTCTTCAAGTTGCAATAAACAACTGAATGCTCCCAGCGACTCTGAGTCCTTCCTCTTATCATCCTGAATGGATGGGCAAAAGTGGCATTAAACAATACAAACAACTCTTCCATTCTATCATAACTTAAACCTCAGAAGTTTGGATTTTGTGTCTTGCAGGGCAAGCAGATGTACCAAACACACAGGAGAACATGATTTGAGATGATGCTGTTTGGTCTGGTATGCTCAAGAGCTGCTTTTCCAAGGAACTGATGGATAATCCCTCTCTAAACCTCAAGAACTGCAGAATGAGTAAAGCCTGAATGGACAAACTTGCATTTCACGTGGTACCTGGTAATCCACATAGACTCGGATTAGTGTTGGATAAAGCAGGTAAAGGATACTGGAAAAAACATCCTCTCCTGATGTGATCTGTGATTTCCAGGTAAGAGAAAAGTCAGTTTTCAAAAGACAAAAAGGATGTTTACATTGAGGTATTCCCTAGACCTGCCTGAGAAGGTTGCCCTTCAGGGAAGGCAATGAAGCAATAGACAGATCAAAAAGAAATTTAGCTTAAAATTGAGAATAATAACACAGAAACACATGTTTCAAATATTAACCCATTTTATACACCTAAGGGCTACAACTCAGTATCTTTTAATTCAACTTGTACAAGTTTTCAATCATTTTTTTTCACATTTATTTTAAGTGGGACTGTACAAATAATGTCAGGAAAAACATGAAGTACACTTAATGCTGACTAAAGCAGGATGTTAAATACAGGCAGAATCAAATACTGTCAAACTATGTCAAGTATTTTCTGAAGCAATCTGAAGTCTGCTGAGAAGTCACTGACTGAAAGGAATAGTATCAAAAAACCAGAATAAGTGTAGAAAAGACAGGGCTGGTATAGGAGAACAAGTAGGGTGTGGAACAGAGAGCCCAGTTGGTCGAGACATTCTGGCTTTGGTCGGGTAGACCATGGAATAAGAAAGCACAGATATGAAGCAAAGAGCTTCATGTGCAGCTGTCAGGTTTTTTGGAACTATGTGTTTTTGTAAGGCTGCCAAGTAATGCGAACAATAGGCTGATTCTGTAACTGGGGGGACATTCTGGCCTGGGGATGTGACTGCTTGGGGCTGCAACAGTCTAGAAGGCTGACCTGAGAGAACAATACATTACTTCAGTGACTGCAGTGACTTCAAGAACTTCAGTAACTTCAATGACTTCAATGTCTTCAACTCTGACTTCAACTCTGATTTCAACTTCAAATCTGACTTCTTTCTGCTTGGACTTTGGCTTCTTGCTTGGATTACTTTTTGTACCCCTCCTTTGCAGTCCCATCTCTCAGTCATGCAGCAGACTGGCTATCACATCTTTAATAAATATCCATGTAGAAGTGCCTTATATTATGATCAAAAGTTTGTTCAGTTGAGGTGAGTGAAAGGATTCTTGCTGACTGCATGTCCTGGTTTACAATACAACATACATATTCTATTACCATCTGAGAAGTGTGATCATCCTTATCTCTGTGGGAAATGTCTTCTGTTGATGGGCCATCACTGATAAGGGTGATCATCCTTATCTCTGTGGGAAGTATCTTCTGTTAATGGGCCATTGAGTCCTACTGTAGAACTGATAAGATTACTTCATCCCATTGGAAGATGCTCCAGCCAGGAGGATGAGCCAAGCCTTTCCTACCTAGATAAAAACTGAGGTTTAGAACGCCAAAAGCAGCCCTTCTCCACTGGATTCCAGAGGAAGAACCAGGTTCTTATCCACATCATCACTGGACCCTTTGGAGGAAAACTGCACCAGCACCCTGACTGACAGGGTATCAGGTTGTATTCTGACTCTGTCAGTGGTTTTATTTTTATTATTGCATGTATTTTGTTTTTTTTCTTCTTTTTTCCTCTTCCCTATTAAAAATTGTATTACTGACTTGAAGTCTCACTGGTTTTGCTTTTCAAACCAGTACACTGCAGTGGGTTGGAAACCGCATACTTTGAGAGAAGATCACAGAGAAAAGATTGAAGTGATCAGCATATCCTTTGTATTCAGTCTCTGTTTTCTCCAGTCTAAATGAGATACATACTCATAAATCACAACCATTCTTCTGTTCTCTTTAAGTCTTAGTTTGGTATTCCAGATGGCTCTTAGAATTAAATTGGGTTTCTGGAAAGCAATTTGTTATTCTTCTAGTAGTCACACAAGTAGGGACAACAAGGGTTGAAAGCTCAGAGTAAAGAGTCAAAAAGCAAATTTGCATGGGTTATTTTGTGGATTTCTATTGCTACATCACATACATATGTGAACTTCTCCTAATGTGAGTTTTGCTATCATCATTCATAAATATCACAGTGATTCAGCAAAGGGATTAATTTATTTCCAAAGTCAGTACCCTTCAAGAAGCTGTCTTCTCACCAATGGAGACCTCAACAAAGCTTCTTGGATTTCTCCTGGGAGTTAACAGCAGATGTGCCAGCGGAGCACCTCTGCAGCTCCAAACATCTCCTGCAGCCCCTTATGCCTCAGTGCTGAGCTAGATTTATTTATATACATATTTTATATGAATTGATTTCTATATTTATTTCTCTATTTCTCTTTCTATTTCTATTTCCATATCTATTTCTACAGAAAGAATATGAGCAGCTCATCTCAACCTCATCAGCTCATCTCCTGTACCCAAGACACTTGTCCTGCACCCCATGTCTTAGGGGTGCCGGTGTGTATGGGAGACCCATTTCCTTCTAGAGCAGCAAATGAGGCACAACAGATCCCACAGGGAAGATTCAATGGATCAAAAGGTCCACTTTAAGGCACCTGAAGCAAGGATGAGATCTCCACCAGCCCTACAGGCCGTTTGGACACCCAGCTCCCCTGGAGGCACAGGTAGGTGGGAAACTGAAGGACAGCCCTGAATGATGAACTATCTAACTGTAGTACACCTCAATTTTCCCTGGGGAAATAAGGAATGCAAAGAACATGCAGCCCTACTAGAGAAACTTTGTGGAGCTGTCTGACAGTGTTTGATAGCACTTTGAAAGGTAGATGCCATTTTTTATTTGCCTATCCAAAAGGGCTTTTGTGTTCCACAGCTTTTGTGTCATATCCGTAGGTCCTTTATGGACATTTTGTATTTAAAACGGTTCCAGAGGGCTGTGCTGAGACCATGGAATTAAATTCTAGATATCTGGTTATCACAGGTTTGACAAGCCTTCATACACAACCGTGGAGGAGCCCAGAAGAGCAAAGACAAAAATGGAAGTCAAAGTGATTCTGGGTTTAGATGGCTTAAAATAATAAGAGGGGAAGAAGATGAAAACTTTTTTTATTATTACTTTTCCTAGATGGAGAGCATAAATTCTGGGATCTAAAATGTCTCTTACAATCCACAGCTGCACTGTCCTATTACCAAGAGCACAAATATTAGCTGATAGAATAAATCATGCCGCACATGGATAATCAAGAAATTTTATAATGTGGTCTAAACAAGAAGCAGTCTTTAAGATTGAATTACATTGCTGCTGCCTCAGCAGCTGCCAGATGAATGAGTACAGGTCGGAAACTGACTTTTTCTGCCTTTCAAAACAGGATACAATGATACTGGTCACTTGTGTTTATAATTCTGCATCATGTGGTTTAATTGTCATTTTATGCTTTCTTACAATATCTGTCAACCAAGTTTTCTTCTACTGGCCCATCTTCTGCTTTATAGCCATGGCTATTTCTGAGATTTGTTTTGCTCTCAGCAAATCTGCTGGCAGACAGCAAATCAGACCTATGTTTTCCTGCAATGTTCAAGAGCTCCTGGGAATACCTGACACTGGCAATCTCTGTCATTCACAACGCTTTCTGACCCTTCAGTGCCAAATCAAGTGACACTGTTTCAATACTGCAAGCTGCAGCAATGAGTTTATTTTTTAAATCTGTGGGCTGAGACTAAAATGATCAGCATGAATTATTCGGCAACATAAAAGAAGTGATGAGTTTTCAATCACTATACATCTAATGCATATAAAGCACATTTTAAGTATAATTAAGATGAGCTAGATAAGCTCTTTTTATTGTTATCAAATGAAGTTTTCATCTTCGGCACCGAGGTCTCTTATCTCCATCATTTATGAGATCTTCATATTAACTGCTCTACAATATCCCAAAGATACTTTGTGCAATGCTCCTGTTAATAATGTCTATTGTTTACCATTCACAAAGTGTCAATTTTGTTTCTCTTCAGCAAGAGAGAATTAAAATTATTATTTGAATGATCCTAAATCAAACTTCATCAAACTTGTCAATTTTTTAACCAATTAATTTTGGAAAGGACAGTAGTACTTCTCTTCCTGATTTTACTAAGAAAGAACAAAACACGAAGCTAGCAAAAACTGTAGATTAGATCTTGTTTATGTAGAGCATTTCTTCAGCTGATACTTCATACCTGTACATATATACGTTGTATTTAGATTATAGTGTATTTACCTAAGGGCTTACAAACTGATGTAAAATACCTATCAGGTCATTGCTTTAAAGGATTTGTTCTCTTCCCTTCCTTTAACAGTTGTGTTCCTGAGAACCATGGGTAATTGTAAATGATAAAGAAGTTGCATGGTATCAATTAGTCCAGTGGGTTTCTGGCATTAAAATCAAAATCAAAAATATACACACGCCTTGTTTACTAGGAAGAAGGAGAACAAAAGGAAAATCGAGATTTTGATTCCTGGACATTAATCGGATTTAATGGAAATATTGCACAGATTGAAAGAGAATTTGGATTCAATTCTAAACCAGCCCTGCAATTCTCACCCTTAACTGCTTTAGCAAAGTGTCTTGATACTAGAGGTTCCTTAGAAAATAAGTTGAACTAAAGTTCTATGGAACCATGCTGTTGTAAAACCTTTCTTAAATTTGCCCTTTCTTCACAGAGAAGCATGAATGTTCTAGAAATCTGCTAAAGGAGAGAAGACATGGTTCTAAATGCTGAGCACTACCTTTTGAAACACCCAGGGTACGTAATGCAGAGATACCCTAGAAAGTAAAAAATCAGTATTAACAGTGGGGCAACAAGCGCTGAAGTCTTATCATTGATCCCATTTATAATCAGGTCTGCTCTCGGCAGTGGATTTGAGCTCCAAACGCCAAGCAGAGCCTGCAGGATGGGGAGCTGATCTGTAACTGCAGTTCCAGGAGGGGTCCCGTTAGCAGCTCAGGAACAGCTCCCTTGTCCATCAGCAATGTGCCCGCTCCTCCTGCGTGTTGCCAGTCCTTCCCTTGCAGTGCCAGCAGGAGCTGCTCCCTGCCACCGGCCAGCTCCTTGGCCTGGAGTGCCTGCCAGTGCTGGCAGTCCAAGCTCCCTCTTGCCTTGAGCCAAACACGTGCCTGCACCTTGGGCTGGCTTTGCCAGGTCTCTTTTTCCAAGTGTCTGACTCCCAGGCTTCTGCCCCAGCCCAGGGACATTGGTTATTTCCATCACCAGGTAGTTTTACACCATGAACCATTTTGGTTTTAGTCAGGAGGTGAATCATTACGATTCTGGTGTTTTCTTGTACCCAATGTCCTGTTAAGACCAAGAATGAGCTGTTCCCACAACTTAGTTGGTGGCTATTCCTACACCATTTTATTCCACACTGCATGACTAAAGAAAAGCTATCCTTTTCCTTCCTATGTTCAAGCTCACTGAGTACTTCCTACATGTATATACATATACATATACATATATATATATATATATTTGTATATATGGATGTTGGCATATAAAGAACCAAACATCAATGGAATGATCTGAAAATCCACAGAGCACAAGCTCTGTGCCCAGTGGAGTCCTGGAGTTTCCTCAGCAGGCTTTGCAGGGAGTTCTTGGTGAACATGTGCCTCTGCTGCCATCCCAAATCTGCCCTTTCCTTGCCCAGCCTAAGAGCACGTGGGACTTGTGCTGGGCATGGCTGGAGATTTTCACAATCAAAATCCCCCAGCGCCATCGCCTTTACACCTGCTCATTGCTTTGGACAGCACAAATCACACAACACCCATCTCAGCCGACAAATGTCATTTCTTGCACATTGCTACAGCCACACTGCTGATCGACAAACACACAAGAATATTGATTTCAGCTGAAAAACAGAGTTTGTTACAAATTGTGACACCCGTGCTGACAATACAGAACGACACCAATCTCTGTTAAGGTTAAAAAAAGGAATTTATTACATTAGGACAACAATGCTATGGAAATATATACAAATACTAACTCCAGTTAACAAAAAGATTAATTTATTGCCAACATCTACAACAACTCACTATACACAAATATCAATTAAGTGTTTAACAACCTAATTTATTACATACTACTACAAGTGTACAGTCCATATAGAAGTACAAATATATGCATTCCCTCTCTAAATAGATAAAACTATACCATTCTACAACTCCATACACGTTGAAATAGAACTCAATTAATACATATATACATATATATAAATACATATAAACATATAACAATACACAGATGTAAAGATAGATTGAATATTACATATTAAATACAATATAGGTAAACAAATATATAAAAAACCCTATCTATAAATTTAAAAATATCTCTGTGCCAAACTAAATGTCCATATAACTGCACCAGTACAGAGCTATTCAATTGGATACAAATGTGAATAGAATGACATCTAGAAATTGATTATTACACATCTAAAAATAAAACATATAGACCTATGCAAATAACAATATACCTATTTAAAACGCCATCTACCTATAATTGCATCAAAACAAATAGATACATATGTACAGAAAAACGTATACATAGGAAACAGAACTAAAAGTAGATAGCATAATATACACATCTACTTAGACACATATATACACATATCTGTAACTACAAACATATATGTATGTGTATGCATACATATATGCATAGCATAGGTCCATTAATATAATAACAGACGTATAAATATAATTCTATACAAATAGCAATCCACATATGTTTATTTCCATATAATTACTGCTGCCTATGTGCAAGTCCATCTATCTTGAACAAGGACGCTGAGGGATTCCAGCAGCCCCAGCTCCAAAGCCTCTCCCTCGGTCTCCTCGTCCTGTGCAGAGCAGCTCTCCTGGACAGGGACAGCACATGGCACATCTGGGAAGCAAAGGGAACACGGAGTCAGGATCAGGCCCTTTCCCTTGGCAGCACCTGCCCTTCCATCGGGGAAGCGAAGAGAAAACCTCAGCACCTCCCCAGGAAGGTTGGAAGAAAAAGCAGGCCCAGCGGGCCAGGCTGTGGTGAGCGCAGCCACGGCGGGACTGTCCCACAGCCCCCGGCAGCCCGGCACAGCCGGCACAGCTCCCGGGCCCTGCCGGCACAGCTGCCTTGCAAGGACAGCCCCTGTGCCGGCCGGGGCAGCTGCGCTGAGCAGCCCCAGCACGGGCAGGGCCCGCTCCTGCCCCGCCGGGCAGTGCCCACGGCCACAGCCCACGGCACCCTCACCCCCACCCTGCCTCCCCGGCCCTGTGCCCTCACCCAGGCTCTCGGGGACAGCAGCAGCTCCCTGCTCGCTCCTCTTGCTCCTGCCCTTCAGCTCCTCCCTGCTGCCTCCTGTCAGTGCTCCTGCTGTCTTCCAGGTCTTCAACTGCAGCTGTGGCACAAGTGGAGGCTCAGCAATGGTTTCCAAGGCCAGCCAGAGCTGCAGTCCCGCAGCCCTCTGTGCTCCCTGCTGGCCCCCTCCATCCCCTCAGCCCCGCCATGCTCTCGGCAAACCCCGAGTCCCCTTCAGGTTCTTCTGAGCCCCGCAGTTCCCTCACCCCCCTAAGTCCCTTCTGACCCATCCCATCCCCTTAGACCTGCTGCCAGCCCCTCAGCCTGTGCCACTTTCCTGTCACCTCAGTGCCACCATTGCCCTCTGCTGCCCCACAGCCTCAGCCCCAGCAGCACCTCCAGGTCACCGTCCCTTCAGTGTCACCGCCTCCTCAGCCCCCTCAGTCCCCTCAGTCTCACCGTCCCTCAGCAGCTCCTCAGGGGACAGTGCCTGGGGCCACCAGCAGCTCCCACCTCTCCAGGGACACCCGGGGCTGGAACTGCTGCTCCGCCCGGCCTGGCCGCCAGCTCGGACCCAGCACAGGAGGAGGGGACAGAGGGGAAAAACAAGAGATGAGAAAGGCATCCGGCAGGGGAAAAAGAAAGTAAAAATGCAGCCTAAGCCTGCACAAATATCCATCTATCCACCTAAATATCCATATAACTTTAACTATGCAACAATGCAACTTCATCAATATTACTTCATATTACTTGCAAGTTTACATACTTACTTATGTTTACGGTACTTATAAATATTACGTCTATGTTTAAATATTTTGCTACGCATATATAAATGCACTCTGCCAATCTATAAATATAATTGCATCGACATGATTCTATCTCATCTATACCTCGATATATATATTTAACTATATAGGTCTATAAATATATATACATGCATAAACATAACTCCATAAATCTATAAATGTAAATATAAGCATGTATAAATTTAACTATATAGACACCTATACATCTACATATAAAAAGAGGGATTCCACCTGCCCAATGATCACTGGCTCTCCCTTGCTCCCTCCTTTGCACGCAGGGCAGCCCTCCTGGCAAGGTAGATCAGGTGGATATCTGGGAAGCAAAGGAAACACTGAGTTCATATAGGCCTGTGTCCATCTGTTCCTTTGGAAGTAACTGTCCTTCTATCAAAGAGTGTAAAAGATGGCCTGAAAGCCAGACTCTCACTTGGGAATTGGAAGCCTGCTCTTTAAAGAGCAGGGATCCATCCAAGCGTTCAAACCTGTGGATAGCACTGCAGTATCTCGATAAAGTCTCAACACTCACAGCGCAAATCGCACCCAAATCCAGACCTTGAAACAAAGACAGTCTCAGCTCCCACAAAGAAACCCAGCCTTGCTCTTTGTCTGTGCTGACAGAGACATCAGTCCTCTCTGAAATGGCTGAAGCTGAAGGCTGCTGGGAACTGAGTTATGAAACCAAATGGGGACACCCAGCTTGGGGCTGACACAACTCCCACAAGGTCAGGTTTACTCCTGGCTCTCTTGCCACAGCAGAGGACTCAGTGTCAGAGCCTCTGCAGAAGCGTGGAGGGCAGGGCTCAGGGAGGTTGTATCACTGCAGAATTGGAACTAAAGGCTCCCAGAAGCACCAATCCTGCAGACAAGAACTCAACTCTTCTCATCTCCCTTCCTGCCACACGCAGGCTCAGAGCAGCTGTCCCACACCTCCCTAAACCAATGTGGGCTCTGTCCTTACCAAGCTCCTCGTGTTCCTGGGAACTGTTCCCACAGCTCGCGGCGCCAGGCAAAGCTCCCTCTGCTGCAGCCTTGGTCACAGGCTCCCCTCCTGAAGACTCAGGTGCAACATAAATATTCCCCTTGAAAGAGAAACACAAAGAAATAAACCCTTCCTACCACTTACACAAGACATCTGGTCCAACAACTCTGTGGCTCACATACTTCATCTCTTGTTCCTAACAAGAAATGTGGACCCCAAAAACCTTGAAAAGCCAGAGAGATTTGACTTCTCCAACATGATCCAAAAGCTGTCAAAGCTGACAGTGCTGAGTGTGGGGGTGACACTGAACACATAGATTGGCTGCTGAGGAAGGAGTCCTGCCAGCTCCTGGCACAGGGATGTGCTCCTCCCTCCACAGCCCTCTGCAGAACAGTCTCACCCAGGCTGCAGCTTTGCAGGGACTGCATGGCAACACACAACTCTTCCCACACACATGCCCAACAGCAAGGTGACCGAGCTCTGGGACATGGAGAGCAAGACTGGCCAGTTTGCCCAGTGGAGGATTTCCCAGACAGAAACTGGACTGCAGGCACCAGGTTACTGAGAGGGCAAGAGAGCTGCAGCTCCAGCCCATCCCCAAATGCAGCTCTGGGAGCACCTACACACACAGCAGGGCTCACACAGCAGCTGCAGCAGCTCCAGCCCAGCCCTTGCTCTCCCTTGGCCTTCCAACACCAAAGAGGCAGAGCCCACATCTGCTGCTGCAGCAGAGGCACCTCTTGCATGCCCCTCCCTGCAAGGGACACTTGGCCTTCAGTAGCATTCTCCAAACACTCCTCTCTTCTTCCCCATCAAACAAAGCCTGGTTGAATGCACAAAGCTTCCACTTCCTCACCGCTAACGCCCCTGCAGAAGGCATTCTGCCAGGGAAAAGGAGCACCCAAACTTGGCCAACACAGGCTGACACCTCTCGTCCTCACCAAAGGCACACACTTTTTCATTCCCCTTCCCTTAGAAACCTTCCTTCAGCAAGCAAATCCTTCCCTGTCCATTCACAACTGAATTCAAGAAGCCTTTGCTTCTCAGCCGTGTAACAACTTTCCAGAGCTCTCCGTCCAGTCCCTTTCATCCCACTTCAGTGCACTTACCTGAGCACAGGGAGACCTTTCACGTGGGGAGGACGAAAGCATCTCCTCCAGTGTCTCAAGCACCATGTCCAGATCCGGGGGTGGCAACTCTTCTTCCCCAGGAGTATTCCAGAGCCAGCTGGGGGCTCTCCATGGTGCATAAGCAGCACAGCCAGCTGGAGCACTGGGGGCTGAAGTGCCTGGATTGGCTGCAACAATTCAAACGCATGGGTCAGGCTCCAGAATGCGGCTTTGGGACACTGAGCTCTATGCTGCCTTGGATGAAACATCACAAGAAGCACACAGCAACCTCACTTCCAGACATGTGTTCAAATTTCCCAGGAAATAGGAAGAGTGAGTTCTAGCTCTTGAGAAGTCTTTCTTCTAAAGGACGTGTATGTATATTAAAGGATGGATTCTAAAATTGATCTACACATACAAAAAAACACTTGACAATCACTGCCTTTTCTATCTCCCCATTAGCTTTTGGATTTGGTGGCTTCGCAGTTTCTCATCACAACAAACCACAGAAAGTGGATTCACCCAGGAAGAGCCCAGATCTGCAGACACACATGCTGAATTAAACTGTGAGTTTATTCTAAAAAGCAGCCTTGCGGGTGAGGCTGTATTCTGCCGCTGCAGCTGTTCTGGGAACACACAGAGCTCACTGAATTTTAATAGCATTATTTGAAGGAGAGACAACCTAGAAACACTGCAATACCCTATCGGGCTCCTAGTTTGGCTTCATTCCGAGAAAGATGGCCATTTACCTTGCACTGACCAGTTGTAGACAAAGGGTTTTTTTTCCTTGCCCTTGCACCCCTACAGATTGGCTGTCTGGAAAATGCCCAGAACCCGCCCCCAAATCTGCAGCAAGGACAGGAAAAGCAGACAGAGATGGGTTCTGTTTTCATGGTTCCACTTCCTAGAACACCTGCCCCTTTCCTCCTCATTATCACTTGAGATCTACCCATGACAGAGCAGTGCAGGGAAATATTTTAAGATTAATTTTCATGACCATTCTGAAAAGCAAGGGTAGAAACTATTTCCCTACCTGATGGGCAGTAGGTTGGCAAGTGCTGCTCAGGAGATGCGCAGCTGCTCCGCTCCGGAACTGTCACCAAAGTGCTTTGATGGTGCACAGGAACCAGTGGAACAATAAGCTCAGGCCGGAGTTGAAATCTGTACGTGCCTGCCTCCACTGATCTGGACTTGCCAAGAAGTCCAGAGGTGACAAACACTTTCTCAGGAGGTGCTGGGGAAGCCTGATGCTTTTGAGCACCTGCACGTGTCCTGGAGGTGCCTGGAGGCACCTCTGCATCCTCAGGTGAGGCAGCACTGTTGGCTGGGATGTGCTGCCCTGAAGAGGTGCAGCTGCTGCTCTCTCCAAGGGCCCTGCAGGCAGCTTCAGGCTCGATGTGAACCAGCGGAATGGTGAGCTGGTGGAGATTAAATCTGCGCAGGAGCTCCCTTGATGCTTCTTCCACTGCTAAAGCGCCAGAAAGTCCAGAGGAGACACAGACTTTCTTGGCAGGTGGTGGGGAAGCCTCAGACTCCTGAGCACCTGCACGTCCCCTGGAAGAGCCTGGAAGCAGCTCTGCGTCCTCAGCTGAGGCAGCAGCAAAGTTCTGGCATGACGGAGCTATGCAGCAGTGAGGGAAGAAGAAAGGAAGCAAAGGAAAGCCTGGGTCACTAGTGGTCTTTGCGTGTGTTTCCCTTGGCAGCAAGTGTACTTCTGTCAGGGAAGACAAAAAGCTCCCCCCCCCCCCCCCCCCTCCCGCCAAGTAAGGTGAAAAAGAAGAGGAAGGAAAAAAGAAAAAAATATTCTGGGGCTATTCAATACCCAGTTCCTTGCCTACTTAGCTCTCCCCTGTTCGTTCAACTGCCTGGGAAAAGTGTCCTGCTGCCATTCCCTGGCAGGAAGCAACTGCCAGGAACCCAACTGCCAGGTGTCTTCCCCTACGCCCCAGAGGAGCAGGAGGCTCCCTCCGGCTGGGCCTGACCACGACCGAGCCCCTCGGCTCACACGCACTCACGGAGAGCTCCCCAAGCATCCCCGGGCCGGGCACGGAGCAGCAGCGGCCACGGCGCCCGCAGCTCCCACCCCGTCTCACCGGCTCTGGGGGGCTGCCCGGCAGAGAAGGCGAGCAGCGGCCGCTGCGTGTGGAGCTGCTGCAAGCGGCTGGGCTGGCGGCTGCGCACCTCCAGCCCCGCCGCCAGCCGCTGCCTGTTGGCCCTGGTCAGGCGCTTGATGCGGAGGAGGAGGTCGGGGCGATCGCGGCGAAAGTTGGGATTGCTGAAGTGCAGGCAGCCCCCGACATCGCCCGGCACCTTGTGGAAGCCGTAGAGGTTGAGCTGGCGCACGAAGCTGCCGAAGTGCGTGGCTTGGAAGGAGTCCGGGGCCGGCCCCGCCCCTTGGGCGCCCGCTCCGTGGGCGCCGCCCGGGCTGAGCAGCTCCCGCTCGAACAGGCAGCGGTCGACGAGCAGCCCCTGGGCCCGGCCGTCCCAGCGCACGGACACGACGCGGGGGCTGTTCACCAGGCGCCACAGCTTGGCGGGGAAGGTGTCGGCGTTGAGCCCGGCGGGCAGCGGCAGCTGCGCCATCTCGCCCATCGCCGACTGTCGCCACAACGCCCGCGGCGCAACGGCCGCGGCTGCAACGGCGGCGCGCGGCCTGAGGGGGGCGCTGCGCTCGGCCCCGCTCGCGGCCCCCGCGCGGGCCGGACTTGGCGGGGACGAGCGCCGCAGAGCCGGGGCTGCGGGACCAGCGCGGGCGGGGCGGCTCCCGGGGCTGGCCGGGCACCGCAGGGCGGGCCGGGGCGGGGCGGGGCGGGGTGAGCTGCAAACCCTTTGGAGGTCAAGTGCGAGAAGGGGAAACGGAGAGAGAGAATGGAAGACGTTCTTTTTGCCCCTTTTTCCAGCCAGCTGATTGCTTCTTTCTCGCTGTCTATGCCTGTCCTCAGCAGATTTGGCACATTTCTCACTCTCTGGAGATAGAAGCAGCAGCAGCAGGAAGGGGCAGCAATTTTGTCAGCATTTTCATCAGACCTAGAGTCCTGTCGCCTGGAAGGATGTTGCTTTAGCCGAGGCATTCATTGCTTACAGTGACAGTGAACTCATGCTGCTGTCTTCACCAAGAGGTTTTGCATTCTTCTTTCCTCAGAAATGTTTTCTTCTCTTTTTTTTTCCCCCACAATCAGGGGAGAGTTACAATGTAAAATCCCTCCCACCACCATGTCTGTTCAATGTAAACTGGAAAAGGTGATCTAGCAATGATCTGCTTAGTGTCACTTCCTTTTATTTTAAATGCTGTCTTGAAATGGAAACATTTTTCAGAGCAGGGAAATATAGACCTATTTGTCCCATCTCTTTTAGTTCATGCCCCTTTTTTTATGTCTTTCCATCATTTCACCATGAGGCCTCACGTGAGTATATTGGGTGGAATGGCAGAAGCTCACCCCCCACACACAGTGGGTATTTTCCTTACGTCCATCTTGCCTGCAGTTCTGGCTGACACTGCCTTCTCTTGCCCTCCTTCCAGGTCCCTCTGTGAGGAGCCCAGCCCTGTCACTTCAGCCACTGCCCTGTGGGTGACATGCTGACACAAGGATTGTTGGTCTCATCACATTCTGGAGCAGTCTTTCGGAGTGAGTGTTTCCAAGATGCCCTGTCATCTTTTCCTCTGTGTGCTGGCTTTCTCAGAAAAATTGAAATGCACTGCCTAGAAAATCTCCTCCCGTTTCATCTTAAATAGCTTCAAACAGAACGTGAATTACAAATGTTGCACCTTGGCTGGATGGTGTTGGTCTTTTTTTCAACGCAGTGTAAGAAACCTGCCAGAAAGTAAGCCAGCAACTGAATTACAACAAAATTCCTGATGAATGGGCCAGCAGGAGAAGAGGGGAGTTCAGAAAAGAGGGGACATCTGTCTTGATGTTGCATGGCCCTTATTTCCCACATGTCCATCTATGTGCTGCTGCATCAAGCAAAGCCTCTTTTTTAAGGCCTCCTCTGTAATCTCTGTGAGTCATGAGACCCACAGGAATAGTGGCCCTGTGGCCTGCTGGAGATGAGGAAGCAGGTGGTTGAAAAGTGCATTGTCCATTGGAGTGTTTAGTCCCACCTGTAGTATAGTTGTGGTTACATGGACTTTTCCACAGTACTCTGTGGCTAAGAATGAGAAGTTACCTTTAGCTGTGTTTCAAGGATGCTGAAACTCATAAAGAAATTATTATTGAGAAGTTGTCAGAAATGATTGATCTTTTCAATATATCTGTGATACACTGGTGTGTGTTTCAGCTGGAGCTCTCCTGTGTGCCCTAGTGCTAGCAGGTGAGATCTCTTTGCAGTGTAGGAAGACACAGCTTTCCCTTTCTGATTTGCACACAGCTCTGTCACTGCCTTCACCTTTTCATCTCCAATGCTTAGATAGTTTTCCCTCCAACACCTGTGCCATTTTAGAGACATTTTTACATCCATCCTGCCTTCACTGAGTAGCTTTCTTGTAAGCACTCTGCTTGCAAGTTCTCTTTGTTTTCTATCTCCAAGTTACTCTAGGATCCCTTGAACAACAGGGTTTGTCCCACCAGGGGAGTTTGTGCTGCTTTGTGACAGAGGAGAACGTCCCAGGTGATTTTGTGTTTGCTGTAGGGAGGGTTGGGCTGCTTTGCATAAATTCACAGACCAATGCAGAACGTTTGCTTTGTGATGTCAGGGCACGGTTGCCACGTTGCTGTGGTGACATCAGAAGGTTGCTTTGCTGCACCCAAGGCCTCAGTGGCAGAGCAGCTCTTGCCTGTGCTCAGTGCAGGAGCATCCTCCTGTTTGTCAGTGGGCAGCTGCACACTGTGACAGGAGCCTTGTTTTTTCTAGTGTTTCAGAAGAGTCTGCAAACTTGCACAGCAGTGCTACCATGATTGAGCAACTCGTTGCTGCAGTTTGCACTGTTTATGGCATTGGTTATTCAGGATATTATCTGACTAGCCTGGGACGTAAGTAGAGATTTTCCCTGGGTGTAACCTAATCTGGCTTTTAGATGTCTTCCTGCTCTGTTGTAGTGACCCGGTTGATTTTGGAACAGAAAGAGCATGAGGATGCCACTGGTTTGGTACAGCTCCTGTCAACCTGTTCCGCTATAGACGGGGTGTCTGTAGCCAGGGAGCTGCGGGCAGCATTTGCAAGGGAACCTGCAGGGGTTGCATTCCCTCCCCGGGAGAGTCTGTGGCAGCAGAGTCTGCCATTTCCTCAGTTTGCTGGGTCAAGCAGGACAACTTTGAAAACGCAGACAGGGAGATGTTCTCAGAAGGATTTCTAAACACATTACGGCTCTCTCCAGTTTTCTCAAATAATTTATTTCATTTTCCCTGCCCTCTACAGGACACCTGAGACGTGTATTCAGAGGTGCAGATCCTGAGGTGAGTGAGAAAGGAACCTTGGATGTTCCTGACGTTTAAAAATTGTGAAGGAATCTGTGAGCTTGGCCTGTGGTAGTAGGGTGTAGACGGCCAGCTGGGTAGGTTAAAAGAAAATCCATTCCCATACCTGAATCAGCAATTGCAAAGGCATCACTGGCTGTTTCCTAATTTTCCATTTCAGAGCTTTAAAACACTCAAAGCTCAGTTTTCAGAGGGAACCTTGCCTGCTGATAGTAAGCACGAGGGAATATTGAATTCAGAGCCATATGAAATTCTGCTGAATCAGCCCATTTTAATTTTGTTGGAGTGACTTAGAATCACATTGCAATGGCAGTTTATCATTTGTCCTTAGTCGAGCAGGTTGTAGAGCTGAATAGGAGTAAGGTTATAAATGATAGGTAACTGCCTGTCCCTCATGCTGCTGTCTGTTCACAGAGCCCTGAACCCACAGCAGACTCTCCACTGACTCTCTCAGTTCCTGGAGATGTGGCCAAAGAGGAGCTGAATGACCACAATCCTCCAGCTGTGCTCACAGCACAACCTGAATATTCCGAGCCGGTAAGTGCCAGTTCTGGCTGGTGCTGTCTTTAGTGCAAGACAGAGCTGCAAGATGCTGAGCAGCCAGCACTTGCTGTTGGTGGCTGAGGATGCTGAGAGCTGGAGACCTGCTGGGACATAGCAATTCTCCCCCAGCTAGTGAGAGCTGGAAACTGGGCTTTGGTCTGTCATGTTGAGTTACCAAAAATCTGGTGCCTCTGGGTGAGCATCTGGATCCTTTGCTCAGTGACGCTCTGTCTCTTGGTGTAATGGTTTAAGGTTTGCCAATTGTAATATATTTACCTTTTCTTGTGAAATAGGATTAGGAGTAAAAGTGAAGCAACCCTAAAACTTAAAAAAGGCAATAAAGAAAAAAAATTATTAACAACACAAAGAATAAAAATAGTAAATTCAGAACAGATTTTCAGGCCAGTTCCTCCTTCCCCTGTTGTTACAGAAGAACAACATACAGGGACACTTCAGTCAATTCCCTACTTAAATAATGTTCTTCAGTTTATTTTAGGGAGATTAGTTTCTTTTTGTTTAGCTATAAGGATCTTTTACCAAGAGAGGAAATCCCCACTGCTCTCTGGAATCCACTTTTTCATGATTAGCAGGCACCTGGGACCTGCTAGCATGAATTTCCTCCCACTATACCGTCTTTTCAGAACTGAGTTGCGGGCCATGTTAAATAGTCATCAGGTATTACTTTTAAGGTTGAGCTACTCCAAGGCAAAAGTTCTCTTTTGCTCACTTCTCTCTGTTTATAGTTCATTCCCAGGAACAGAGATTCCCCTCCTTTTCCTCAGGGCAAAGGATTCTTCAAACACTTTACACCTTGCTCCACCTCCCATGTCTTTCTTTTTCTCCATAGTTTAAAGGAATTTTATTCATGAAGTACAGTCCATGCCTACAACTTGCAAAAAGATATTTCAGCCAACCTTCATGTCATTTCATCATTCTCCTTCCATTTAGAAACTTAGCTTTTATTTCACTGATTTTAGTGTATCCTTTCTGTTCTTCTCCCTCTCACCCAAGGAAAGACAAAAGTCTGTAAGTGATATCTGAGCATTACGAAAAAAAAATTAAAATCTCACACGGAAGTTGCAGGAGTTGGGCCAGGCCATGCTGGAGCTGTGTCAGGATCTCAGGCCGCCCAGGCCACGCTGGAGGGGCAGGATGAAAACTACCTAGTCCAGTCAGAGGAGAAATGGGTGACAAGCCTTTGGCTCCATGGCTTTCTTCCCGCACTGACTGCATTCAGTTCCAGCCGCGGGCCGGGGGTTCTCCCTCTGCCCTGCCCAGCACACAAAGCCGTGGGGGGCTCTCCCAAACCGGGCCCAGCTGCCTCCCCCCAGGCCGTGAGGGCGGCTGGGCAGGGCCCCGCCGAGCACGGCCACACCGGGAAAAGGCGAGAATCCCAGCAATGGGCTCTCCTCCCCTTGGCCGCTGGGACCCCTGGTTAAAACGAGGCCCAGCAGCCTCCGGAGCCCGCTCCCGCCTGGCCCTGGCCGCATTGGAAGCGGGCCCGGGCCAGGTCAGTGTTACCTTGTGAAAGGCCGGCAATGCAAGGGAGCTTTCCCGGGGTTTACTTGCTTCAAATGGGATTCACGGAGCGAACCGACTTTTCCAATTGGTTTCTCAGGCTGTCAACATCTAAACCAGCCTCCAAGTGGTCCCATCAATCCACAGAGGAAATTCTCATGCAGATAAAACTTCCTAGTGTGCCCTTCCCCCAGGGTAAAACCAGCACACTTGGCTTCTGCAGTGCTATGGCCAAAGGGCACATGTGGTAGCGCTGCAGATCACAGGGCTTTGTTTGTTTTCCCTTTCTGAAATGCTGTGTTTGGAGCTTGTGGAATTCCTCTGCCATTTCCTTGAGGAATTCTTCACATCCGAAGACTGGTTTTGCCCACCTGTCTTTTGGCTTTTGATAAGCTGCAAAGAGATGATTGTGCTGTTCGTGAAGCTGTGGGGGACATTCTTGTCCCTTGTGGCAAAAGAAACCAAGGGCATAATTCTGAACCCTTCTTCTGAGGCACAAACCAGAAAGGGCAAGTTTCTGTTGATACATTTTGTGGGGTAGTCTGCAGATGTGAAAACTCCATTGGAGTCTGGAGTTTAGGTGAAGCTGCAAGTCCTTGACTGCTGTCTTGTGTTGATAACTACAGGAAAGACATCTTGGAATTCCCGATGCTGTATCTTAAGACAAACATGCAACTTGTTCAAAAGGACCCAGGGGTTGCAGTCAACAGCAGCTGAACATGAGGCAGCGTGTGCACAGGTGGCCAAGAAAGCCAAGGCCATCGTGGCCAGTGTCAGCAATAGTGGGGCAGCAGGAGCAGGGCAGTGAGCTGTGCCCTGTGCTGGGCACTGCTGCGGCCACAGCTCGAGTGCTGTGTCCAGTTCTGGGCCCTTCTGAAGCAGAAAGACATTGAGGGGCTGGAGCGAGTCCAGAGAAGGGCAAGGGAGCTGGGGAGAAGTGGGAGCTTTCACAAACCCAGTGAGGAGGTGCTTGAGGGAGCTTTAGCCTGGGGAAAGGGAGGCTCATGAGAGTCCTTCCAGGCACACTTCCATAAATGCCTGCGTGACAGTGCTCCTCACAAGGACCACTTCCATGACAAGAATCCCCTCACTGCACCCAGATGCTTTAGACACTGGACTAGGTGTCACTTTGATGGTTTGTTTTGTTGGGTTGTTGATTTGCTAGGAGGAGAAGATCTGTTTAGTTTCTTCCTCTGGCTAGCAAAGGCGCTTTATCACAACATTCTCCTGCACGAGAGGATGTAGTTTGGGGTAGGGACGTTGGTGCAGAAAGAGCTGCTCTGATGCCAGGCCAGCCAGCACATCACTCTGGTGTTAACAGAACCCTTACCTTTTGGCAGCCTTGTGGTTCAGCAATTGTCAAATAATTCAGTCAGGATTATATTTGGGCATTAGGCAGGAAATCAAGTCCCTTGCATTCTGGCTGGTGCTCAGAGATCAGAGGAGCTGGGAGGGGCTTGGCTTCATTTCTGATTACAGCCACTTGAGCATTGTCAGTGTGGTTGTGAGCAAGAGAAGAACTTGCCCAAGCACTGATGCACAAGGAGTTCAGTTCCCAGAGCAGTAGTCTGGGTGTAATCTCATTCCATAAGGACCTACATGCTCCAGATTCCCCAGGGATGTGGTTTAATGAAGCAACAGGAGAGCAAGTTCAGGATTCCTGCTGCTGATGGGGGCACTGGCAGCCACGTGCTATGGTGTGTCATAATAGAAAGTACAGTAAGACAAATTACACGAGATCTATTTATCTATCCATTTATCTATGTAACTGTTCCATAACTGACTCTTCCTGGCTCTGGGCAGAGGCAGCTGGAGGTGCAAAGCTCACCCAAAGGCATCCCTTCAGAAGAAGAGGAGAGACGTGTTCTATCAACAGATCCTGAGCAGGCTGAGATGTTTCCCCTCCAGAAATGGTTGTTCTTTCCCCTCAGAGTTGCAATCGTCCTCCAGCCTCTTCTGCCCTGAAGCCCCCAGTTCATTCTTTGCATTTCTCCCCCTCCTAGTGACGTGGAACAATTCCATGTTTTAGGTGGTGTTTGGTGAATCTGGTCATACATGTATTACATGCCACATGATTTTCATCCTTGGCATCCCTAAGGATGTGAAAGTTCATTTGTTGATGGGGCCTTAGGAGGGTCTCTCTTAGAGCTGGTCTGAATTCTCAGTTGACAAAGAGGAAGAATAAACACCTTGGCCCTCCTCCAGATACTGAGGGGGCTGTAGAGGCGCTCTGACCTCCATCAGAGGAGCTGTGCATGCATCCTCATCTATTGAATGAGCAGGATTTTGTGACAAGAGGGTAGATGTCAGAAAGGCAGGAATGGTGGGGCAGGTCTGAAGAGAACGTGAACTCCAGAAGTGTCTCTCACAAGGAGTGAGCCCACAGTGGGCAGGATGGAGCTGTGAGAGAGGGATGAGTGTCAGTCACGATGGAGAGACAAAATGGAAACGGCAGAAGTGGAGGGAGGCCCTCAGCAGACCCTTGAGAAATGCCACACCTTCCCTGTCAGCTGCCTGAGAGGCTGTTGGAGCTTCAGTCCCAAATGGACCCTGATTGTACTGCCAGTGTCACTTTGGAATCTGTGCCTCCCCATGGGCAGAGAACGAGCCAGGAGAGCAGCAGCAGCAGCACAGTGCTTTGGGAACGTGTGAAGCCATCAGTCTTTGAGACCTGGCCCACAAATGTTGTATGGGATGTTGAAAGCCTTCTTGTCTTGCTTTCTGTGCAGGTCCTTCTAGAGGAAGAGAACGAGCAGAGTGCTTTATCAGAGGTGCCACAGCAGACTCAGGGAGAGCTGTTCCCAGCCCAGGAGCAGGAGGTGCAGCTCAGGCAGCAGGTGGAAGAGGTACAGGAGAATGGCCAGGTAAGCCTGGCTCCCCAGGTGCCAGAATGAAGGAGAGGAGCAGAGGCATAAAACAGAGCTCTTGGGACCGAGGCGGCCAGGAGTGCCACAGACACTGAAAGCACAGGGCCTTGTGATGTGCAGAGATCAGCGCTAGCATGGGAGGGTTACAATGGAAACAGAGGTGGGTAGGGGAGCAGAAAGAAGTGGCTGAATGAATTTGGTTTTGAGGCTGAAAGAGGAAAAAGCTGAGCCTGGTGGCAGCTCCCTGTGACTTGCTCTGCATTTGTGTCTGCAGAACATCAAGGCAGAGCCTCCATCAGAGCTGCCCGAAGCTCCGATTGCCATCATGGCAGTAAGGGGAAGGCACAAGGAAGACATGAGAAGCATCCAAGAGGAGATGAATCTCCATCAGCAGACAGGCGATCAACAAAACCAGGTGAGTGCAAGAGTGGAAGACACTCCACTCGTGACAGATGTCTCTTGTTTTTTACAGAACCTCAAGGACAACCTGCATGCAGAGCTGCATGAAATTGAGGCTGGGATGAAGGCAAGAGAGAAGAGGCTGAGGGAAGAAATAAAACTTATCAGAGAGAAACATAATCCCCTGCTTCAGGCTGTACAAAAGCAAGTGAGTGGAACATCAATAGCCAGTGCAGTCACCCATCTGCTGGTCTCTGCCCTTCTTGCCTTTCCAGTGTACAGTAGCAGTGGGTGGGGTGATGCCTCTGAGTGCCATCCTGCTGTAGGGTCCATCACAGCCACTCTGAAGGACTTCTCCTGGTGTGCCAAATCTCTGAAGCTGCCCTGCACAGTGAGGCTAGTCCTTTGGCCTTTATGTTAGCACTCATACAAATGGATTCCTGCTGGGCTGTTCCTGCATGCCTTTTTTCTTGAGGTATTTTTACAGAGGGGCATGGTGACCCAGATGGAGGATTGGAACAAACAGTCTGTAACCCTAGTAAATCTGTTCTCTCCCTTTCCTCACAGTCAATGACTCTTGGCTCACAGGGACAACCTGTAGTCTCTGACTGCTTTGTTCTGTTTAACTTGAGGTGGAATTGTTCACTTCTGATGTGCCAGCCTGTGAAGACTTCCAGCAAATGACTGGAAACAAAAAGCCCCGTGGTCGACGAGAGACACGGGAGCTTTCCCAATCAGAGATGCTGCAGGTTGGGCATGTCCCGAAGATGGCGCAGGGAAAGAGAACTGAGTGGGAGGAGGTAGAGCATTTTAATAAGTGTGTCAGCAGCCCTTGGAAGGAGAAAGGAATCCTTGGGGAGGAAGTGGAATGGTCATTGTGGCAGACATCCTTCAGAAAATCCATGAGTTTGGAACATGAATGTGGTCATGAAGTCGAGTAAAAGCGGCCTTTTATATGGACCCATCCAGTCTGAATAGGGGACATCGAAATAATGCCTTTTAAGAGCCCTTCACGTGGCTGACAACATCTTCCTAAAATTTTGCATTTGGAAAGGGATCTCAGGATCATCTCTGACAGCCAACTTTCTGACACAAACTCATTACTTGTCTCAGATCTACACAGGCACTGTCACTGAACCTGAAGCAGCAGCAGCAGCAGCAGCATTGTCTGAAGGAGCCTTTGTTCCCCAGCCTGAAAAGTCGAGCCTGGGCAGTGTGTTCATCACCAGCACTGACAGAGCTGCTGCTCAGCAAGAGGAGGCAGAGGAGAAGTACTTGCAGCTACTGAGTACGTCTGGTGTATTTCTTGTCTGAGGGACAGTGTGTTGTGTGCATGTGTCAGCATAGCTGTACCAAATGTTCCTCCTCAGTCTGGTGTCACAGGGATACTTAGGACTCCCCACATGAACTGCTGTAGAAAAATCCCTCTCTGTGCTGGCCATCTGTACTGCAGAGCTGTCTGCCTGGTTGTTGTTGTTCCCCACCAAGCACAAAGGGTTCAGAGACCCAGACAGTGGGGCTGCCTTTTTTATCATCTGGAAGCAGAGATCTTTGCTTTAAAGTGAGTATCTTACATTTTGGTTTCTCTCAGGGAAAATAGTGAACATGGGAAACCCCATGATGAAGTATACTGAACTGGAAAATATTGGCAGTGGGTGAGTCCATCCGCAATTACTTCTACACAAGAATGAGGCAGGGGGTTTACTGATAGTACATCTATCAATTGTGGAGTCAGGCAAGCTGCACACATATTCAGAAACTGGAGTTAGATTGTCCCACTTCTCAGTACCAGCCAGAATTTGTGAGCGTGCTGTGAACTCCTTGTCAAAGAGATCTCCATGCTTCCAAGGCCTTGCCAGCAGCAAGGAACAGGACCTGGAAGATTTCTTTCTTGTCTATCAAGTGTGGGCCATCTCTGTGTTAATTGCCTTAGCATTTTTGAATATCTTCACATCATACAGCCACAATAATGAAAGGAGAATAATCTTGCTTGCCTTAAAAAGCAACCTGCCCACTATGATAGCTGTGAGATAAGAGTTCTCAGGAACATTTCTTTCCAAGAGTTTGTTGAAGGAAATAAAAAAAATCCATGGTCAGGATAAGAACTGTACAGTTTAGAAACTGCAGCCTGAGATGAAAGAATCAGCTCTCTTTTTGAGCTGAGGCAGTAAAGCCCATCACTCCAGGAACAGGTCCAGTGCCCATGCACTTGAGAGGGAAATGCATCAGCTGCCTTCTGGCAGACACTTCCTGCATCCTGCAGGTTTTAGGCACTGCCAGCACAGATCTCCTGTCTGGGCTGGCTTTCACTCAGAGATCTAAACGGCTTCTCCTTTCTTTGCTTTGTTTTGTTTCTAGGACATTTGGGGAGGTTTGTAGGGCACTCGACACTACCACAGGAGAAGAGGTAAATGTCAACAGCCCCTGCAGACTCTGCAGCTCTTGAGAGCTTTCCCCTCTGGTGTGAGCTGTGGCTGGAGCTTTGGGTAGAGCTGTGCTGCAAAGGCACAAGAAGCCCAGACTGGTGCCAGCCTGCAAATTGCATTAGGGACAGTGTTTGTCCTTCTCAGCTGCCAGAAGGAAGGCGAGGAGGGCAGCGGTTCCTTTCAGAGAAGGACGCGCTCACTCGCTCTCAGCTGCTGAAACAAAGCTGGTGCCTTAGAGCATCTCACTGCTCTTTGGGGCTACAGCTTCAGAGCTCTATTCTCATTTCTGGCTGCCAGCAAATATATCTGAATGTTACTGGGAGTTCCTTAGCCACCTGCAGTGCTGCACTTGGGAACTGCATGTAGGCAGAGATCTGCAAGGTGTCCCTAAAAGCCCTAAGCCCTGCTTATAGCCCGGGATGTATCAACAGAGGAGCAAGCAAGGATTGCTTTTGAATCCTAGACAGAGCAGTAGAGAGTGTGGTCAGAGCTTTGTGGGTGATAGTAGAGCCATCTTTGTTCCCAAGTGGACAACACAAAATGTCAGTGGCCTCATGTCCTGAAACTGGACTCCAATGGAGCCGAGAAATGGGCTGCTGGAATGTCAGTTCCTAATTCCTCCAATGTCTAATCACAAGGCACTTTGGCTCAGCTTGGCTGTGTCATTGCAAAATCACTCACTCCACGTGCACTGTGGTCTCGTGCCACCAACATCTGAAGTTATTGATTGTGAATGTCATCTTAGGTGGCCATAAAGAAAATTAATCTCCACCAACTGCGGAAGAGGGAACTAAAAGTTGATGAACTTATGGTCATCAAGAAGAATAGGAATCCCAACCTGGTCAAATATTTAGACTGGTGAGTTGTTGTGCTTTTGTTCCATGACTGTTTGTTTACATACTGCAAACACACGAGGTAAAAACCCACTTTGGTCCCTGGCAGAAAAGACAGCTGTTATTATTAGTAAATTGTTATTGTTCTGCTCACCCTCACTATGGATGGGAAGAGAGTGGATCTTGTCTGCATGAGTTTTCCCTGGTCCACGTAATTTAAAAATTGTTCCAAAACCTGGATCAACAGTATCTTACTAAATCAATAGCCTGTAAATTCACTGCCACCCCATTGTTTTGGGGCTTGGTTGTTTCAAGTGTCTTCTTACATGCAGATAAACTAACAAGGATTTCCCTTGGATTGTGTTCCGTCTTTTCCATTACTGTGCATGCCAGGGACACTAGGTGCTCTTTTCCAGAAACACACAGTGTGACAGCTTCTTGATCTGATACTAAACTGCATTTTTCCCTTGCTGGTCATCTAACACATCTCTTTTTCCCAGATGTGTCGTTTTCCTTGAGCCAGCAGAGAGTGCAAACACTACACAGCCTAGAGGGAATGTCTATTCCTTTTATTCTGTTCTCATCACAAAGAGACCCAGAAACAAAGAATCAACCCATATCTTTTCCAAACAGCAACGTAGTCATGCATGTTCATATCCACGCCCTTGTTTCCTTCTTTCAGCTACCTTGTGGATAAGCAATTCTGGCTGGTGATGGAGTACATGGATGGAGGCACTCTGAGCAATGTCATCAGCTGGACCTTCCTGTCTGAAGATGAGATGGCAGCTGTCAGTCACCAGGTCAGGGATCCCACCTGTGCTTCCAGGGCCTTGGGCAGGATTGTCTGGGAAAGTGGGGCTCAGAACTAGAGAGATTTCATGTGCCAAGTTTTGTTTCTGTGTTGCTAGAATGCTATGGGGAAGCTAGAGCATCTCAAGTCAATTGTCTACCAGTGCCCCACAACTCACTGTACTCTATTCCTGTACGCTTTTCTCCTGCTCTTGTATCCTCACTCTGTCTCTTTGTATTTGCTGTTCTCTACCCAACTTCTCTAAATGTTTACCTCCAGCCTGTGTGCACTGCATTCCTTGCCTGGGAAAGCAAAGGTGCTGCTGGCAGGATTTGAAACAAACGGCAAAGAGGAAAGAGAGACTCTTTTCTCACAGTCCTCAGCTGAAGAGGATAATAGTGCACCCAAAGTGCTGTTGGATTCTGAGCACATCCACTGCAGGAGCAGGCATTCTGGCTGGTCTGCAGGGGACGGTCTACAACAGCAGTTGCTGTTGCTCTTTCAAAAGCTGATGTGCCTTTCCTTAGAGAGGTCCTGCTCTGCTAGTGTTGGAGCAGCACGCTCTTCCTCTCAATGGCACAGTGTTCTGCCATGATTCCCTATTCCTGTGGAAAGGAAGTGATTTGGAGTTATTTCCTTTCTTGTGGGATAAAATCCCATCACTAATTTTTGCCCTCCTCTTTCTGTTTCCCTTCCCAGTGCCTGCAAGGCCTGGATTTTCTTCACAAAATGTGCGTGATCCATCAAAATGTGAAGAGCCGCAACATCCTTCTCAGAAGCGATGGCTCTGTCAAGCTGGGTCAGTATATTCTTGGTCAGAGGCAGCATTCCAGGGATGTGGGGTTTTGGGCTGCTATGAGTGACTTCCAGCTCCCCAAAAATGGTGCTGGTGGCAGTGCAGGGGCCCCTGCTCTGAGCTGAAGGCACAGTTGCAATGTGCACAGAGGTATGATAAGGAGCCACAAGCAGTCAAGAGTGGCGTTGGTCTGTGTGTGTCTTTTCCAGAGGGAGGGAGATACTATCTAAACGTTCAGGGGAATAAAGGCCACTGCTGTGAGCAGCATTTAAAAACCTAGGTTATTTTTGGAAGTGGACATTTCCCTACTCCCTTGGCTAAATCCCCACTGACAGTTCTCCAGGACATTCATCAACAGCACATTCTCAGAGTGAGAGTGGGGAATTCTTTTGCCTGGTTTGCTAATTTGAGCTGGCTTTCATGGTGTGTTGTTTTCTCCACAGCTGATTTTGGCCTCTTAGCTCAGCTCAGCCCTGAGCAGAGAAGACAGGACTCAGTGGCCAGCACTTCTGGGTGGATGGCACCTGAAGTCCTGACAGGTCAACAATATGGCCCTAAACTGGATATATGGTCTTTTGGAATTGTGGGCATTGAAATGGTGGAAGGAGAAGTTCCCTACTGGAATGAAACTGCTGTGTGGGTAAGGTGCAAAGACTTCCTGATGCCGCTGTCTTTCTCACCTGTGCCATGTTGTGTGTGCCACTGGACAAAATCCCATTGCCATCTGCTGGCACCCCTTCCACCATGGTCCCCTTGTAAAATGTCCCCATAGTTCAGCACATCTGCTGTAGTTTTGGTTGCACCAGAAGGGAAGTGGCAGGAAGCCAGTTCAGCAACTTTGAGCTCCAGCTATGCCTGCTATTTCTGATTTGCTTTTGGAGCCCTGTTGGAGCTCTGTTTCTGAAGGAAGGGTTTTTTTCAGTGAAATGTTTAAATACATGACAAATATCCTTCACATTGGAGGTTGGATGATCCTAGTCTCAATTTTATAGTAAAAGTAAGAAAAAATGAAAAAAGAACAAGAAAAAAAACAGAAGGGGAAAGGGAAAGGGAAAGGGAAAGGGAAAGGGAAAGGGAAAGGGAAAGGGAAAGGACAATCAGCAAAGCAATCTCCAAGCAGTTCTGCTATCTATTTCCTTTTTTAACCAAGTACAGGATAAAAAGCTTGATGAGCTTTATTTTATGGCCACTGTGCTTATGGGACCAAGAAGCACTCAGAGATGCCTTTCATGTAATTACCCTTGGAAATAGTAGTGTTAGATAATATAGCAAAGTCCCCCTTCCAAAAAGCCTGTTCAGCTGGTGTGAATCCTCAGGGAAACACACTTGCTTTTGCAAGAGGTCAGTCAATGAAATCACCTGCCAAGGCAGGATCCCTTGAATGTTGGAAAATCTGTGGCTCCTTTTGGGTTTGGGTGTTTTGGTGGTGTAGGAAAGTCATCTCTGCCTCTCTGCCAGGGCAGAAACTGCCACTGCAGAATGGAGGTTAAACAAGGGCATCGGGGAGAGCAGTTACAGATGTGAAAGAAGCAGGTGGAGCCTCGCGTTTCCTTTTTGTGCAGCCTCAGCTCCTGATAGCCACCGGAGGGAGACCAAAGCTGCAGCAGCCCGACCTCTTCTCTCCTTTGCTGCGCGACTTCCTGAGCTGCTGCCTGCAGACAGATGAGGCTCGGCGCTGGACTGCCAAGGATCTCCTGCAGGTAAAATGTGAAGGGGCTGCAGGTGAAACAGTGTGCCAGGGATGGGCTCCTCCTCCACTCAAGTCCAAGGCACCAGATGAGCCCTCCACCTCCCCACATCTTCATCTTTCTATGAACCAGAGGAATCCTGATTGAGCCTGTAAAGCACTGACCTTGGAAAGTCACGGTTCATTGTTTTTTGTTGTTTGTTGTTAATTTTTGGTTTTTTTCTGCTGGGCAGCATCCATTTGTGGCATCAGTCGAGCCTACTTCCTGCCTGGTGCCACTGATCGTTTCTTTGAAGAAGAGGATGGTGGAGAAGAAACTGTGATAAGCACATCTGGACTATTTCCTCCACCAACCAGTGTATGATTTTAGACTAGGACTGTAGAGTAGGACTGCAGAGTAGGATTGTAGAATAGGATTGTAGACAAGGATTATAGAGTAGGATTGTGAATAAAGACATTTTCTGAAACCTCAACCCATCTGGAAGATTCCTTTCCTTCTCACCATGTGTCAGAGACTGAAATATTCTAATTTTAGACTGAAACATTTTCTTGAAGGATATTTAGAAGTGTATTACAATGGCTGCACATAATACCACCATATCCTGAATAGGCCTTTGGAGTGAGGCCCTGGACTGTTCCACAGTGAAGGTAAGATAAAACTCAGGAACTGGGGACATTCACCAAGCACAAGCTTAGCACCTCTGGGCAGGAGACAACAGCCACAAGGCTATCAGCTGCCAGGCTCGCACAGAGCCTCACCCCAAAGGGTGGGCAGGGAGAGAAGCTTTGGGGGTGTGTTGGAAAGCCTCTGGTGAGAGGCTCAGGGACCACCCATCCTCCCATGTGCAGACCAGCCCCGCTGTGGGGTCCTTCACCCAGGGGAAAGCTCATCCACAGCAGAGGGGCTGACAAAGCCCGTGTCACCAGCTGACATGAAGTTGCTTCATCAAATATATCCATTTCTTGCTTGCTTCCAATTTTTACTGTTTCCATGTTGGGCTTGATTCTTAATTTTTTTTTTTGAATCTCAACATTTGAGTCAAATTAGTCTGCAGTGATCTTGTCTTGATGTTTTAGGCTGGATTATATCTGAGTGAGTGCCATCAGAATTGAATTGTTCTTGTGAACAGTGGTGTGCAAATGCTTGGCTTGACCCAGCCCTGCAAAGGGGCAGAGCCTGCCTGGCCAGGGTATTGCCTGTATTCAGGCTAGAAGGGCAAGGGAGATTTCCAGGCTTTGTTGTTCATCTTTACATGTGTGTTCCCAGACACGCATCTAAATTTTCACTGGTATGGCAATGTGTCAGTATTAAAAATCAGCCACTGATGGGTTTTTTTCTGGTCTAAAGCTCCCCAGATCCTTACAGGGAATTTTTTGCATAACTCATTCATTCCTTCCCCCCCTCCCCAAAAAAGGAAAAAGTTATTACAAACCAGCATGTTAGTTTATGAGGGTCTGTGCAAGTGCCATCTTGTAACAATCCCTGTATAATATAATGCTGGTTTGCAGATGAATCCAGTAAAAGCCATATTTGAGATGTCTTTCCAGAGATGCTTGTAAGCAGGAGATTTGTAGTGGGTACTTGGACAGGACCTGTAGGGTTTTTTGGGAAGTTGGTAAATGTGTTTTGCTGGTGAATCACAGGCATCCACTACAGACCTGCAGTGTGGCATGAGCATACTGGACCCATACCTGCCTCAGATGCAATGGGCATTTAATCATTGGCATTTTGCAGCACTTTTCCCTATGTCACATTCAACTATCTATGTAAGAGGCTTGAGAGCTGGCCTGTAAGCCAAACTGAGTCAGTAGAAAAAACAGCAATTGATGAATTCCTAGCATATCCGTAGCAAAGAAGAAGACAAGGCCATTAGCATGGAAACTGGTTGAAAAGGTACATGAAGGATTTTTGTAGTTAGACTAGGTACATAAGGAAATGTGTATACCTGCCTTATTACATTGGTGCAAAACTTTTGCCAAATATATTGACACTAACTGCTCTGCAGCAATGAATATAATAAGCAATTGAGGTGTAGACAACGCCTTAGGATCATGCTTTGTTCAGAGTATATAAAGAGGAGAACACGCAGAATTAGAAGGACAAAGACACCATTGTAACTCTGCTCAAGTGTGTGAGTGTGTGTGTCTGTGTGTGTGTGAGTGTGTCTGTGTGTGTGTGTGTGTGTTTGTGTGTGTGTGTGTGTGTGTGTTTGTGTGTGTGTGTGTATGTGTGTGTGTGTCACGTCCAACCTGATGGTGACAACTCCCGCACGTGGTTTTAACAGCTGAAGATAGAATACCTGCTTTTGGCTACTCCTGCTTTGCAACCTAAGACACTTGTTAATTTACGATCTTTGCCTTGAGTGGTTGAAGGTGTAGAAGTTTGGACAACCCCATCCCCAAATCAGCTTGCATTGGAGGGTTACAGAGGAATGCATATGGGCTGCTCTGAGAGGTCAGCTGAAGCACCTCCCAGGACTACTTGTAGACCTTGGTTTCAGCTTGTCAATGAGCCAAGGGATATCCAGTTTTTTGCAACTGTTTTGTAAAACACATTTACAAATGTTGAAGGCAAGGTATTTCAGTGGGTTTGAAAGAGAAATTGGGTGAATGAATTCCTATGGAAACTCTGGTTTGTAGTTGTCTCACAATTAATCTGTCATAGTCTTTCTAGAGAGCCACAAAAGTTGATTTGTGCACAGACCTATGGGAACATGGAAGTCCAGTCTTTTTCCTAAGTTTCCGGTTGTTAACATGTTCAGCTGATGGGGTGGAGGTGTGGCCAGCAATGCCATAACCTTATTTTGGGGAAGGATATGAAGTTAGCTGAGGGAGGACAATATTTGGGAACACTCAAATAGGGCTGTGAATGCCCATTTCTTCCTTGGAGACTGTTTTAGAACTTCCTCAATTGTCTCCGTGACAACAATGTCAAGTCCCCATAACTGAGACATCTTGCTGCATTTGTTGCTTGAACACCTGAGCTGTTGCTGCCCTTTGTTCTCCTTCAAGGGAATTGCTAGAAAATATCACCTCCTAAACCCTGAGATGTGTGTCCATTTTTTTCCTGGGGCAGGGGTGCTCCTACACCTCTGGAGTGCAACAGCACAAGGAACTCTGCCACAGGGGAGCATGGGGTGAATTCTGCTGGGGAGCCTGCCCTTGGCTTGCTGACTGCTGCTGCTTGGAACCACATGCAAGAGTGTTGCTGTCAAGAGTGGGCTGAAACAGAGGATTTTTCATGGTTAACCCTTCATGATTTCTCTCTCCTTACATGGCAATTCTTCTAATTCGATACAGCGTAAAGAAGTCATATGTTCATGCTTTTAGAGGCTTCAGATTCTCAGTTGACCTTATTTTCCCATCTAGACCGTCAAGTGCTATAGCAGGCTCCTCTTGGGGAATTTCTACCAATGCACTTATCCCATCCCTTTTTATTGATGCAGGAGTGCTTAGGAGTACTTGAAATGGTCATATCCACTTTTCTTTCAGTGCCTTCTTGCTTTGCTTTCTGACATACACACAGTCCCCAGGTTGATGAGGTATGTACCTGACCTCCAAAGTCATCAGGGATGCTCACATCAGAAATCTGTCCAAAGATGAGAGCACTTTTCCCAAGGGTGAGAGCACTTTTCCCAAAGGTGGTACGCACAGATTTAAACTATCATTTCCTATCACATGATTGTCTCTAGACAGGATTGGAACTTGGGAAGGTCTTCCACAGAGCATTTCATATGGGCTCACTTTTTACTTAGAAGCCACTTGAATTCTGATCCTTAATAGTGCAAGGGGAATGTGCTTTTGGCCACTTCTGAGTGGTTCCCTGGAAAATTTTATTCATTTGTGTTTTAAGATGCTGATTTGTTCTCTCATCTTGCTGCTGGGGTGAGACCTCCATGGATTAAGTCGGTCCCATGGAACTGGGAGTGTTCTGTATCGATTTTGTCCAATTTCAGCTATGAAATGACAATCTCCACCTGCTGACATTCCGAGCTGTGTGTATAGAGTGGCAATGTAAGCTAACAAAGACTATAAAGGGTAAACTTGCGACAAAACACCAGATGAAAAGCAAAGTAGATTGCCAAGATCCTAAGTGTTCCTTCCTGTTGCAGCTGATTTTTCCTTATGCCAGATCATTTTATTTTCATAATTCTTCAACATTTCTCTGAAATGATGGCTTTGAGCTCATGTGTGCAGAGCTTCCCAAACGCCTTTGAAAAGAGACAAAGAGCAATTGACAAGTGCATGGCTTTTTCCAACCCAATCTTGTCATTTTAATGAGGAACACTCGACTTTGTGTGCAGGTTATTGGAGCCTTGGTGCCAGTAACCCCTCTAGAATGGAATTGGTTTTCCTTCTGACAAGAGTGCAGAAACTCATGCAAACATTGTGCCTCTAGATTCAGACTTTATGAGCTCTGTGATGAGCAAGTGTCCTGGGTTGACTTTATGATGCTTGCATCCCCAGTTGTTTGTTCTCTTTGGGTTGGCTATTAAGTTCTGCAACTTGAAGACTGGTTCCAAGAGTGAAGGGGGAGAGAAGAGGTGCACAGTTTGTTATCAGGGACTGCACTTGCTCCCCCACATTCCTACACACAGACTGTGTTGTCTGCAGTGGACAGCAGGGGAGAGCTCTCCTTTGCTTTTACTTTGGTTTTGCCTTCCTGAGGCACAGAAGTTCCCTGGACTGTGTGTTATTTTCGTTGTTCTTGGAATTGTTGGAAGCTGCTCTAGACTGGAAAACTCAGAAGAGCAGCAGGATCTGGCACCTGTGGCACAGAATGCCTGGCCTGGGCTGTGGCATTTCCCAGCTCTGGAGGGACTGAGAACAGCCTGAGTGAGCCGGGCTGCACCCCACAAAAGGGACTCTGCTGAATTTGTCATCTCATTTGTCAGAGCAGAGAGAGATTTTGTTGTTTAGTGTTCTTCATTTTTGTGCTGGGGACTGCTTTGCCTGTTAAATAAACACCTCTTTTCCACTTCACTCCAAGGAAACCTTTTCCCAAACCAGTTGGAGGAGGGGCCGCTATGAGGGCAGTCTGTTTCCCAGAGGGAACCCATTCAGAGGTTTCCTTCCAAATGTTCCCTAATCCAGGACAGCAAGAAGCAGAGGATTGACCAGCAGCCCAATCAAGTCCTTCCAGCAGCTGCTTCCTTGATTCTGCCTTCCAGATTCCCGTTCCACTTCATCCCTGTCCCCAAGTGTCGGCTCCATTTGGCCCTGCAAACATGAGGTACCAAAAATGATAAATTTTGGAGCTCCAGAATCCCAGCGCCTGACAGGGTACCGAAGTAGAACCAAAAGTCCAATAGGAAGTAAATGCACTTGCTGAGGCTGAAGGAGTAGTGTCCTTTGGATGTTGATGAAAATATTGTTGGGCTGTGTTTCCTAGGTCCTGTGTGGATAACCATGGTGGAATGATTTGATTATTAAGAGAAGCCTCTGCCTGAATTAAGGTACAAGCAAGGCCATGTTCCAGAATCAATAGTACAAACGTGTTTAGGAGTAAATGTGATCAAGAGATAGAAAGGAATAGGAGGAGAAGGGTGGGGTGGGAGGGAGAGCTGAGATGGACCCCGAGGTGGGTTTGTCCCGGACGGGCCCTCCCTTCCTGCAGTGCAGTTGCACAGGGTCAGCTGCAGCTCTGGTGCTGCATCCCCCCTGGGATTTGCAGAGCAGGAGGGCAGGGAGAAGTGTCTGTGTGTCTGTGTCTGTGTGTGTGTGTGTGTGTGTGTGTGTGTGGTATGAAAGGCTGGGAATGGCTCAGAGCTTCTGTCAGAGCACTGATGGTGGCAAGGGCAGTCAGGCCTCCTGCAGCCCTTGGGCTCTGGGGCAGCTGTGGCCTTTGGAGCAGGCGCGGCAGGGCCCTGGCTCACATTGGATACAGCCAGGGATGCTCCGTGGCAAGGCTCAGGGCAAGGCTGGCCCTGCAGGGGAGCAGCTGAGGGAGGCCTGTGCTAGGGCTCTTGCTAGGAAATGGCACTGGGCACATGGCACAAGTCCAGGCTATTTCTTCTGAGGCACCTGCCAAAACCTGCAAAGACATCTGTACTTTCCTTTTCAGAACACACCAGCACACCAGGCAGCTGCATCTGGCCTGGGACACATCCCTGGCACACGATGCTGTCTGTCTTGGTACCAAATTTCAGCGTGTTATATATTTACACCTTGCAAAAGTTAATCTCAGGATTCTTTGAAGGATTCATTTCCTTGTGGAGGGAGTTTTTGTCGTGCAAAAGAGCCAGGTGCTCAGGCTCAGAGGACCAGAAGCATTGGTGTGTCAGTGTTAGGAATTGGTGTCTATCATTCCCATTTCCACTTCATCTTGGATTCGTATCATGAGCTCTATAAATTTTACTTTGGTTAACTTGAGGGAGAAAGGGTGTAGAAATTTTTCTCTCCGTCAGTGGCATTAATGTGTTTTGCCCTCCTTAGCAGCTGATGTGGTTTGGGATTTTGTTGTTGTAGTTTCAGACATGTATAGAGTTTACTTAATGGCTGCATTACAAATGCCTCAGTTCGAGATTCAGTTTTGTAACAGCTATCCACAAGAACAATCAAATATTATCATTACCTATGCTTTGCTGTTAGACAGGCAGATATAGACAGGCAGATATAAATGTAGCTCAGAAGTCCAGCTCAGTGCAACAAAATCCATAAACGTAGTCCCTGCAAAAATGAATTACAAATGGATTTTCAAAAGCAAATGTAAACTTAAAAGCTTTCCCTATATAGAAAGAGAATATAATTCAGCAATGTTTCTTCTCTTCCTGAGGCTGTGGTCATTGCTGGTCCTTTGACATTTCAAATGAGTGCCAGTGTTTCCTAAATGTGCTCTACTGCCTAATGAAGACAACCTCTACTATGTAAAATCTTGGTAATTAAGTGTCATAGAAATGTGGCAGATTTCTAGAGTCACCTGTCTACATTCTCTTCAAGCACATGAACTTGCATGTAGAAACTGTGAGGGCCAGAGGAACTGACTCAGAGCTTGGGGGTCTGTGCTTGACATTTGCCACGTGCTTGGTGTAAAACTACACATGTGGTTTATAGAATTGGAACACATTAGAATATTCACTTAGAGTTCATTCAGAGAAAAATGATCTAATTTTTTCCATTAGAAAATACATAACCATAGTCTCCTTGGAGCAACGCCAGCATTACAAGGATGACTTCAACACAGAGTATGAGGAATACCAGAATTTACATACTCAGATTGACAAGATCAACAGGAATTTCAGACAGTTTCATGAATAGTGGAAGTCTCTGAATCGAGGCTCCAAAGTCTACCAGGTAAAGAAGGATAAAACTGTGAAGGCTGTGCTTCATCACAGCACTGTTTTGGATCCCCTGGATCTGCTCAGTGGGACAAATGGAAACTGCACAACTGCCATATGTGCTCAGCCACTGCTTGGGCTGGGTCTGAGTTTTGCAAGACGCAGCCCCAAACCCACTGTTTGAGGTGTCTATGGACAAACAGGAAGGTGAGATGTGTCCCAAGCAGAGCCTCAGAGCATGTGCTCCTTGTGTTCCCTATTGAGAGGCTGAATTGCAGATCTTGGGTGATACTGGGAGTTGGAGATTTGTTTTTGCTAACCTCCCACAAGAGTGGTGGTTCACAGAGAAGAAGCACAAGAACAGAGTCAAGCAGAGGGGATTTTTAGTGTTTACCTAGGTTTGCATTTTATAGTGGTAGTGAAACATTCTTCATGGTTTTTTCTTGAAGATGCTGCTTCATCGAATCCTAGCAGATTATCAGCAGTTACAAGAGGTATGTGTGAGACCAGACCTGCAGGGCCATGGTTACTGCTGAGACTGGCTCAAGGCTTTTTTTAAATCAAAAGACAACAGATTCTAAATTCTGCAAAGATGCTTGCATGCCCTAATTTTCTTTTTCTTCCTCCTTCACAGGGTAGCCCCAGCTACTCTGAAATGAAGAGCAGGTGCCAGTAGCTCCACAAAAAGCTGTCCCATATTCAGAGCCAAACATCTGAATTTGACAAGCAGGTAGTGGATTCCTAGCACCACACTTAGGCTTCAGCCTGATCAAATCTCTGGCCTTTGGATTTTTATTTCAATTAGAAGATTAGTCTTTGAGCCTTACTTAAGTTAATAATGAACAGTTCTGTTAGCACACAGCACTGAGCAGTTGAATATTTGTTCAAAATGTAGGATTCGTTCAAATATGTTTAGAAAGTTGTAGAAGTTGATAGAAGTTAGTTTAGACCTTTAAAAATAAAAAAAAAATGTTCCCTGTTGATAACTCTATCTCTCATTGTTTATACAGCCTTTGGAGTGGCTTTCTTCAGGTCAATTCTTTTCTTCAAGCCTTAGGTTTGTTCATTGAAATAAACTTTTTCAGTAGCGGGTGGAAGCCAAATACCTCTGCTATGAAGTTGTGCACATTTTAAGAAAATATTGCGGCAAATTGAAATTCTTTATGATGAATACAGGGGTGTTTTCTGAACATTCTTATAGTTTAAGTGCTTTGCCTTATGCTGTCAAAAGTGTAGAAGTTCAGACGATCCCCCCCTAAATCACCTTGCCTTGGAGGTTTACAGAGGAATGCGTACAAGCTGCTCCAAGATGTCAGCTGAAACACCTCCCAGGACTGTTTGTAGACCTTGGTTTCACCTTGTCAGTGAGCCAAGGAATATGCAGATTTTGGCAAGTCTTCTGTAAAACACATAAAGAAATGTTGCAGTCAAGGTACTTCAGCAGATTTTCAAGAGCAATTGGTTGAATCTGTCCATATGCAAACTCTGGCAGTTTTGTAGTTTTCTCCAAAACATGCTCTTCCAACCACTCTTTCTAGAGTGACAGTCATTGATTTGTGCACAGACCTATGGGGTCTATGAAGTTTGGTGTCTAATCCTTTTCCTAAGTTTCTTGCTGTTGATTTATTCAGCTGACAGAGTAGAGGTGTGGCCAGCAATGCCATAACCTTCTTCTGGGGAAGTGTATGCAACTGACTGAGGGAGGAGAATATTTGGGAACATTCAAAGGGTCTCTGAATGCCCTTTTCCCCTTAGGGAGTATTTTAGAACTTCCTCAATTGTCTCCATACCAATGGTGTTGAAGAATTCTTGGAGCCTTTCGTGACTGAACATCTGTACCATTATCTAAGCCTAGTTCCATCAATGTGCTACTCATCATTTCAGAGAACAGAGAAAGGAAGAGAGAAGACTGTGATAATCACACCAGGATCATTTACACGACAACAATCTCAGAGCAGGATTGTTGAAAAGGATTGTAGAGGAGGAATGAGACCACAATTGTAAAGAAATAAAGTCTCTGGGACTTGAAGGTGCACTGTGATTTGACAAGTACTAGTCCCACCACAACAATTGATGCATTGCCTGGGAAATTTCAAAATGGCAAACTAAAAACACAATAAAAAACTGGTGTTTCAGCCCAGATTGACCTGAAACCACCCAAATTATAAAAGCATTTTCACACCACTGTTCACAAGAACAATTCTGATGGCACTCACTCAGATGTAATCCAGCCTAAAATATCAAGACAAGATCTTTGCAGACCAATTTGAGTCAAATGTTGAGATTCAAATAAAATGAGTAAAAAGGCAACTCCAGATTGTTAACAGTAAAAGTTGGAAGCAAGCAAGAAATGGATATATTTGATGTAGCAACTTCATGTCAGCTGGTGGCACGGGCTTTGTCAGCCCCTCTGCTGTGGATGAGCTTTCCCCTGGGTGCAGGACCCCACAGCGGGGCTGGTCTGCACATGGGAGGATGGGTGGTCCCTGAGCCTCTCACCAGAGGCTTTCCAACACACCCCCAAAGCTTCTCTCTCTGCCCACCCTTTGGGGTGAGGCTCTGTGCCAGCCTGGCAGCTGATAGCCTTGTGGCTGTTGTCTCCTGCCCAGAGGTGCTAAGCTTGTGCTTGGTGAACGTCCCAGTTCCTGAGTTTTATCTTACCTTCATTGTGGAACAGTCCAGGGCCTCACTCCAAAGGCCTGTTCAGGATATGGTGGTATTATGTGCAGCTATTGCAATTCAGTCCTACAAGTCCTTCAAGAAAATGTTTCAGTCTAAAATTAGAATATTTCAGTCTCTGACACACGGTGATCTAGAAAGGAATCCTCCAGATGAGTTGATGTTTCAGAGAATACCTTTATTTACAATGCTACTCTATAGTTCTTCTCTACAATCCTACTCTCTAATGCTACTCTGCATTCCTACTCTAGTTCTACTCTAACATTATAAACTGGCTGTGGAGTAAATGGTCCAGATGTGATTTTGACAGTCTTTCTCAAGCACCCTCTTCCTCACAGGAATGATCAGTGGCACCAGGCAGGAAGTAGTGTTGACTGATGCCACAAATGGATGCTGCCTACAAGAAAGAAACAACTCAAAAACCAATAAACAAATAAACCAGCAAACAAAAAAAACAAGAAACCCCCATGAACTATGACTTTCCAAATTCAGCGCTTCACAGGCTCAGTGGGTATTCCTCTGGTCCATACAAAGATGCACCAAGAGGTGCAGCAGGGACATGTGCACCTCAACCTTCATGTGCAGGACCTTTCCATCGCAGGCAAACCCGTCCCAGAAGGGGTTTGCAGCTCACCCCGGCCCGCCCTGCGGTGCCCGGCCAGCCCCGGGAGCCGCCCCGCCCGCGCTGGTCCCGCAGCCCCGGCTCTGCGGCGCTCGTCCCCGCCAAGTCCGGCCCGCGCGGGGGCCGCGAGCGGGGCCGAGCGCAGCGCCCCCCTCAGGCCGCGCGCCGCCGTTGCAGCCGCGGCCGTTGCGCCGCGGGCGTTGTGGCGACAGTCGGCGATGGGCGAGATGGCGCAGCTGCCGCTGCCCGCCGGGCTCAACGCCGACACCTTCCCCGCCAAGCTGTGGCGCCTGGTGAACAGCCCCCGCGTCGTGTCCGTGCGCTGGGACGGCCGGGCCCAGGGGCTGCTCGTCGACCGCTGCCTGTTCGAGCGGGAGCTGCTCAGCCCGGCCGCCGCCCGGCCTCCGGCCCCGCGCACCTTCAGGGCCACGCGGTTCCGCAGCTTCGTGCGCCAGCTCTACCGCTACGGCTTCCGCAAGGTGCCGGGCTGGCTCGGCTCGGCTGTGCCGGGCGATGCCGGCGCCTGGCTCCACTACGCCAACCCCTGCTTTCGCCGCGACCGCCCCGACCTGCTGCTCCGCATGCGGCGCCGGAGCGCGGCCAACAGGCAGCGGCTGCCGGCGGGGCGGGAGGGGCGCAGGCGCCCGCCCCGCGGCTCCCAGCAGCTCCCCAGGGCGCGGCCGCTGCCGGACGGGCGGGAGCTGCGCGGCCCCCGGCCCGGCCGCTTCCAGCAGCCCCCCAGGGAGGGGCCGCTGCTCTTCCGGCGCCCGCCCTGCGGCTTCCACCTGCTGCACGGGGAGCGGCCGCTGCCGGCCCGGCGGGAGGGGCCGAGCCGCTTGCAGGAGCTCTACGGGGAGCGGCCGCTGCCCGCCGAGCAGGAGGTGCTCCGGCTGCCACCCTGCCACTTCCTCGGGCTCCACGGGGAGCGACCGCTGCCGCTCGGCCGGGAGGGGCCCCCCAGCCGCTTGCCGGAGCTCTGCGGGGAGCAGCTGCCTCCGGCCGAGCAGGAGGTGCTCAGGATCCAGCCCTGCAGCTTCCAGCAGCTCCACAGGGAGCAGCAGCTCCCAGCCTCCGGTGAGCCAGGTAGGAAAAGAATTGTAGCCTTGCTTTTCCAGAAGGTCATGAAAAGCGAGCGCTTGAAGTATTTTTCAGCGCTGCTCTGTCATTGTGAGACAGAAATTGTCAAGACTGTTAGGAAGGGGCACCTAGAAGGCCAAAAGATTCTCTGCCTGGTTTTCCTGTGTGCTTCCTGCGATGTTTGATCCAAGGCAGCCATAGAGCTCTGTGTCCCAAAGCCTCATTCTGGAACCTGACCAATGTTTTTGGATTCCTGCAGCCTCCCACCCAGGCACTTCAGCCCTCAGTGTTCCACCTGGTAGTGCTGGTTGTGCAGCATCGATGGCCTCCAGCTCAGCACGGAATGCACCTGCGGAAGAGCAATCAGCAGCGGCAGATCTAGGCTTTGAAATAGAAAAAATGATTCGGGAGATCAGGAGATCCTTGCCTCAAAGGTCTCCCTCTGCTCAGGTAAGCCCATTGGATGGGAAGAAAAGGGGCTGGACTAGGAAGCAAAGGCTTCTTGAACTGAATTTGTTTTGTTATTGTATAGCTAGCTAATTATTTTAGGTAAGGTAGGATTTCTAAAAGGAGAAGGATAAAAAAGTATTCTCCCTTAGTGAGGATGAGAGGTGTGAGCCTGTGCTGGCCACATTTGGTTGCTCCTTTTCCTGGGAAGAATGCCTCGTGCAGAGGCAGTTGTGGTGATGCTTTGTAGGTTCTACCAGGCTTTGTTTGTTGGGAAAGAACAGAAGAGCATTTGAAGAAGGGCACTGAAGGCCAAGTGTCCCTTGCAGGGAGGGGCACGTGAGAGGTGTCTCTGCTGCAGCAGCAGATGTGGGCTCTGCCTCTTTGGTGTTGGAAGGCCAAGGCAAAGCAAGTGCTGGGCTGGAGCTGCTGCAGCTGCTGTGTGAGCCCTGCTGTGCGTGTAGGTGCTCCCAGAGCTGCGTTTGGGGATGGGCTGGAGCTGCAGCCTTCTGTCCTTTTGATTGACAGATTCAGTCTTTGCATTAGGAATCCCATTTCTCTGAACTCTTCCCCAACTTGCCTGGAATGTTACAAAAGCCTTTTCACAGCTATTCCACGTGTTGTCCAAAGAATGGCTCTCTTTCTCTTGATGTGCTGATCCCACTGGCTGCAGTACATCTATGACTGAGGAAGGGCAGACTCAGGGCAGGGAGCGGGATTTTTTAGGTTTTTCTAATATTTAATTCTCCAGTGGGATGTCTTTTGTCTTCCATAAACTCAAAACGTAGCACTTTTCAAAAGAATTTTATTCCGCACTAAAAGGAAACTTTGTAGGCTCCGAACCATCTTTAGAATCTTTAGGATTCTGATGGGCAGGCTATTGCAGAAGAGGTGGGTTGTTTCTTTTCTTTTACCCTCCAGATTTACAGCTCATGGGATAAGGCAGGGTCAGCACCTGAGGGCACGTCCCCTCACTTGGTGTCTTGTGTTTTTCTGTGTTCATGTTTTGCCTCAAAGGTCATTTTGTAAGAGCTTCAGTTTCACCTTGGCCCCCCAAATCCTGAATTGAAAATGCTTGTCATGTGAACCATGTGGGCATGGTTCCCCCTTGTTCTCCATGTCCCCTGGGAGTGGGGAAGGAGAGTTCTTGTATCCCTGATGTGATTCCAAGAAAATAGTGAGTGATCTTTGGGTTGCTTTCTTTCTGTTTCTCTTTCAAGGGGAATATCAATGCTGCCCCTGAGCCATCAAGAGAGGACGCTCTGAACAAGGCTGCAGCAGAGGAAGCTTCATCTGGCACCGAGAGCTGCGGGAACAGTTCCCCAGAGCGTGAGGAGCCTGGTAAGGAGAGAGCCCCCATTGGATTAGGGAGGTGTGAGACAGCTGCTCTGAGCCTGCCTGTGACAGGAGGGGAGATGAGAAGAGCTGAGTTCTTGTCTGCAGGGTTGGTGCTTCTGGGTGCCTTTAGATCAAATCCTGCAGTGACACAACCTCCCTGAGCCCTGCCCTCCACGCTTCTCCAGAGGCTCTGACACTGAGTCCTCTGCTGGGGCAAGAGAGCCAGGAGTAAACCTGACCTTGTGGGAGTTGTGTCGCCCACAGGCCAGGTGTCCCAATTTTGTGCTGAAGTCCATGGATAAGTTTGCTGTAGGGTGACAGGGAAGGCTAGGCTGAGCCTGGCCCATGAAGGAACAGGGAGGAAAAAAGAGCAAAAAGTCAGGAGAGAAGTCCAGATCACTGACTAAATGTAGTACCAGTCTGCTGCTCTCTTTCCTGAGACAGAAGAAAAAAAAAAACAAGCAAAAGATCAGAGGCCAATCAATTGAAAAATTGCAAATCCATTGACAAAAGGAAAAGCCTGAATGACCCCAAATTAGCAAGACCTGAGAGGACAGAGTGAACATTATAGATCCTATCTTTAGCAAGCTGGTACAGCCTGCAGTCCTGGTAGGGAGCTCTTTCCCTGCCATCTCTTCCTGCCAGAGCTGATGGTCGAGTTGGAGCAGCTGTTGCTCAGTGCAGAGGGCAGTTGGCAGAACTCAGCTCATGGAGCTGGTTCCTAACCCAGCTCACAGCACCCTTCAGCTTCAGCCATTTCAGTGAGGACTGAGGTCTCTGTGTCAGCACAGAGAAAGAACAAGGCTGGGCTTCCTTGTGGAAGCTGAGACTGTGTTTCAAGGTCTCATAGGTGCTATTTGCACTATGAGCTCTGAGACTTTATCAAGATAAATGGTAAAGCTTTCAATGCTTTCCACAGTTTTGAACACTTGGAAGGATCCGTGCTCTCTGAAGAGCAGGCTTTAAATTCCAAATGAGAGTCTGCCTTTCAGACTGTCTTGAACAGTCCCGGATAGAAGGACAATTGGTGCCCAAGGGAAGTGTGCACAAGGGCCAATATTAACTCAGTGTTCCCGTTGCTTCCCAGATCGCATCTGATCCGCCTCTCCAGGAGGGCTGCCCTGTGTGGCAGGAAGAGACAGAGGAAAGGCCTGTGACCATCGGGCAGGTGAATCCCTCTGCCAGTAGACGTGTTTGTTGATATTTAGAGTTATAATGATATAGTTATACATTTATGTTTCTAGATCTATATAGGTGTATTTATATGTCTACGTAGTTGTATTTATAGATCTGTATAGTTAAATTTATATATATAGTTGTAGATATATATCTTTTTATATGTGAATGTATAGTTCTAGATATGCCTAGATGCATTTATACATATCTAGAATAGCATTTACATATCTATAGCTATGTTTATAAATAGACATATTTGTATTAATATTTGGGAGTTCATTTACAAAGATTGACATCTGTATAGGTGCAGGTCTTTTCTTAAGCTCTTTCCCCCCTGGCATGCCGATTTTTCATCTCTTGTCTTTCCCCTGTGCCCCCTCTGTCCCCTCCTCCTGTGCTGGGTCCGAGCTGGCGGCCGGGCCGGGCGGAGCAGCAGTTCCAGCCCCGGGTGTCCCTGGAGAGGTGGGAGCTGCCGGTGGCCCCAGGCACTGTCCCCTGAGGAGCTGCTGAGGGACGGTGAGACTGAGGGGACTGAGGGGGCTGAGGAGGCGGTGACACTGAAGGGACGGTGACCTGGAGGTGCTGCTGGGGCTGAGGCTGTGGGGCAGCAGAGGGAAATGGTGGCACTGAGGTGACAGGGAAGTGGCACAGGCTGAGGAGGGTGGTGGTGGGGCCAAGGGGACGGGATGAGTCAGAAGGGACTGAGGGGGGTGAGGGGACTGCGGGGCTCAGAAGAACCTGTAGGGGACTCGGCGTTTGCTGAGAGCATGGCGGGGCTGAGGGGATGGAGGGGGCCATCAGGGAGCACAGAGGGCTGAGGGACTGCAGCTCTGGCTGGCCTTGGAAGCCATTGCTGAGCCTCCACTTGTGCCACAGCTGCAGTGAAGATCTGGAAGACAGCAGGAGCACTGACAGGAGGCAGCAGGGAGGAGCTGAAGGGCAGGAGCAAGAGGAGCGAGCAGGGAGCTGCTGCTGCCCCGCGAGAGCCTGGGTGAGGGCACAGGGCCGGGGAGGCAGGGTGGGGGTGAGGGTGCCGTGGGCTGTGGCCGTGGGCACTGCCCGGCGGGGCAGGAGCGGGCCCTGTCCGTGCTGGGGCTGCTCAGCGCAGCTGCCCCGGCCGGCACAGGGGCTGTCCTTGGGCAAGGCAGCTGTGCCGGCAGGGCCCGGGAGCTGTGCCGGGCTGCCGGGGGCTGTGGGACAGTCCCGCCGCGGCTGCGCTCACCACAGCCTGGCCCGCGGGGCCTGCTTTTTCTTCCAACCCTCCTGGGGAGGTGCTGAGGTTTTCTCTTCGCTTCCCCGATGGAAGGGCAGGTGCTGCCAAGGGAAAGGGGGCCTGATCCTGACTCCGTGTTCCCTTTGCTTCCCAGATGTGCCATGTGCTGTCCCTGTCCAGGAGAGCTGCTCTGCACGGGCCGAGGAGACCGAGGGAGAGGCTTTGGAGCTGGGGCTGCTGGAATCCTTCTGCTCAGCGTCCTTCTTCAAGACAGATGGACTTGCACATAGACTTGGATAATTATACAGATATTTACATATGTCGGTTGCTATTTGTATAGAAATATTTTTGTACATCTGTTGTTATACTGATGGATGTATGCTATGCATATGTGTATGCATATGCATACATATATGTTTGTAATTACATATATGTGTATATATGTATCTGAGTATACACGTATGTTGTTCTGTCATTTTTTAGTTGTATTTCCTAGGTATGAGCTGTGTTGGTATCTCTTTGTATAGATGCAATTATAGGTATAAGGCTCTTTCAGTAGGTATATTGGTATTTGCATAGGTATATATGTTCTATGTTTGTATGTATAATACTCAATTTCTAGATGTCATTATATTTACCTATGTATCCATTTGTATAGCTATGTATTTGTATTGATGAAGTTATAGGGATATTTAGCTTGGCACAGGGATATTTTTAAATTTATAGATAGGTTTGTTTTATATATGTGGTTTTCTATATTGTATCTAATATGTAATACTTAATCTGTATTTTTATCTGTATACCATTATAGTTTTATGTCCATTTATATATATGTATATATGTATAAAATTAGTTGTATTGAAATGTGTGTGGAGTTGTAGAATGGTATAGTTTTATCTATTTAGAGAGGGTATGTGTATTTTTGTATTTCTCTATGGGCTGTACACTTGTAGTATTATATAGTAAATTAAGTTGTTAAATACCTAATTGATCTTTGAGTGTGCTTATTTGTTGTGGAGGTTGGCAATAAATTAAGTTTTTTGTTAACTGGATTTTGTATATATTTCCATAGCCTTGTTGTCCTAATGTAATAAATTCCTTTTTTTAACCTTAACTGAGATTTGTATAGTTCTGTATTGTCAGCACGAGTGTCACAATTTGTAATAAATGACATTTTTCAGCTGAAATCAGTGCTCTTGTGTATTTGTCAATAAGCAGTGTGGCTGCAACAATCTGCAAGAAATGACATTTGTCAGCTGAGATGGGTGTTGTGTGATTCATGCTGTCCAAAGCAATGAGCAGATGTAAAGGGGATGATGCTGGAGGATTTTGATTGTGAAAATCTCCAGCCGTGCCCAGTACATGTCCCACGTGCACTCAGGCTGGGCAAGGAAAGGGAGATTTGGGATGGTAGCAGAGGCACACGTTCCCTAAGAACTCCCTGCAAAGCCTGCTGAGAAACCTCTGGGAATCCACTGAGCATAGAACTTGTGCTCTGTGAATTTTCAGATTGTTCCATTGATGTTTGGTTCTTTATATACAAGCATCCCTGTATATAAATATATATATATATATATATATATATATACATGTAGGCAGTACTTAGTGAGCTGGAACCTACTTGATTGTGGGAACTGAAATGGATCTTTCTATCTTTACAGAGGCAGCAGGGTTGTACAATTCTGTCACCATCTTTGAACTGAAATTGGTCAGAGTATATAAGCATTGCAGTTGTAGCAATCTGGATTAAATTTTCCTTAGAAACTGACATGGACTTTGGGGCTCTTGTGGTTTCCATGCTGAGTGACCACATCAAGGTTTGTCCCTATTTCTGCACTGATCCTTATGCTTTGTGAGTGTGGGACAGGCTGTGGCAGCCAGTTCCTTACAGCTCTGTCAATCGGTGGGTAATAGAACCTGTCTGAGGTTATTTTGTCTGTGAGTTGTGGTCCGTCTCTAGGACGTCCTCAGGCCGCACCCTGGCAGCGGAGTGGATTGAAAAATGTCACCAGATTATGACACGTCCTCTTTCAACACATATTTGCACTAAGCTGCATCCTTATCTTAGGAAGGAAAAGGATGGATTTTCTTTAGTCATGCAGTGTGGAATAAAAAGGTGTAGGAATAGCCACAAACTAAGCTGTAGGAACAGCTCTTTCCTACCACAGGAAAAGAGCTACATTTTTTTCTTGAAACACTTGAGTCTCCTTACTCTAATCATCTCTAATAAACATTAAGATAGACATTACTTTTATCCAAAAGCTGTGGTCATCCTCATGAATGACGTAGCACTCTGAATCAAGAAGAGAAGCTTCCACATACTACAAAGAGATTTGGACTGGTTTTAATTGCAGCTGCTCTTTGCTTTCAGACCTTCTTGAATGGTCACGCAGATCGCGGAAACAGCAGGAGCTCAGTTTTTCCTAGGTCTCTGTGGCCACAAGATTATCTGTGATGATATTCCAGGTACAGCTCCTTTCCCAGAGAATTTTTCAAGTAAATTTTCATCCAAATCAGACCTAAGCAAGCTTCATGAAATCTTACATGGAGGATTTCTTGCTATAACTTTTGGTTTGGTTTTGAATTTTACCAGTGCTTAGAGGCATTCTACTTGACTGCTCAGTTCCATCCCATTCCCACATGTCTTGCTGCTCAGTATCACTGTCCCCAGCTGCTTAGGAACCAGACAGCAAAGAGCTGACCCCGTTCATTTCCTCCCAGAAGAGGCTGGGAATTGAACGTGGGTTTGTGTCCTGAGCCTAACACATGGAGCACTCTGTGCAGGGCCAGCCTTGCCCTGAGCCTTGCCACGGAGCATCCCTGGCTGTATCCAATGTGAGCCAGGGCCCTGCCGCGCCTGCTCCAAAGGCCACAGCTGCCCCAGAGCCCAAGGGCTGCAGGAGGCCTGACTGCCCTTGCCACCATCAGTGCTCTGACAGAAGCTCTGAGCCATTCCCAGCCTTTCATACCACACACACACACACACACACACACACACACACAGACACTTCTCCCTGCCCTCCTGCTCTGCAAATCCCAGGGGGGATGCAGCACCAGAGCTGCAGCTGACCCTGTGCAACTGCACTGCAGGAAGGGAGGGCCCGTCCGGGACAAACCCACCTCGGGGTCCATCTCAGCTCTCCCTCCCACCACACCCATCTCCTCCTATTCCTTTCTATCTCTTGATCACATTTACTACTAAATACGTCTGTACTATTGATTCTGGAATATGGCCTTGCTTGTACCTTAATTCAGGCAGACGTTTCTCTTAATAATCAAATCATTCCACCATGGTTATCCACACAGGACCTAGGAAACACAGCCCAACAATATTTTCATCAACATCCAAAGGACACTACTCCTTCAGCCTCAGCAAGTGTTTTTACTTCCTATTGGACTTTTAGTTCTTCTTCGGCACCATGGCAGGTGCTGGGATTCTGGAGCTCCAAAATTTATCATTTTTGGTACCTCATGTTTGCAGGGCCAAATGGAGCCGACACTTGGGGACAGGGATGAAGTGGAACGGGAATCTGGAAGGCAGAACCAAGGAAGCAGCTGCTGGAAGGACTTGATTGGGCTGCTGGTCAATCCTCTGCTTCTTGCTGTCTTGGTTTTGGGAAAACTTTGAAGGAAACCTCTGAATGGGTTCCCTCTGGGAAACAGACTGCCCTCATAGCGGCCCCTCCTCCAACTGGTTTGGGCAAAGGTTTCCTTGGAGTGAAGTGGAAAAGAGGTGTTTATTTAACAGGCAAAGCAGTCCCCAGCACAAAAATGGAGAACACTAAAAAACAAAATCTCTCTCTGCTCTGACAAATGAGATGACAAATTCAGCAGAGTCCCTTTTGTGGGGTGCAGCCTGGCTCACTCAGGCTGTTCTCAGTCCCTCCAGAGCTGGGAAATGCCACAGCCCAGGCCAGGCATTCTGTGCCACAGGTGCCAGATCCTGCTGCTCTTCTGAGTTTTCCAGTCTAGAGCAGCTTCCAACAGTTCCAAGAACAACGAAAATAACATACAGTCTAGGGAACGTCTCTGCCTCAGCTAGGCAAAACCAAAGTAAAAGCAAAGGAGAGCTCTCCCCTGCTGTCCACTGCAGACAACACAGTCTGTGTGTAAGAATGTGGGGGAGCAAGTGCAGTCCCTGATAACAAACTGTGCACCTCTTCTCTCCCCCTTCACGCTTCAAACCAGTCTTCAAGTTGCAGAACTTAATAGCCAACCCAAAGAGAACAAACAACTGGGGATGCAAGCATCATAAAGTCAACCCAGGACACTTGCTCATCACAGGGCTCATAAAGTCTGAATCTAGAGGCACAATGTTTGCATGAGTTTCTGCACTCTTGTCAGAAGGAAAACCAATTCCATTCTAGAGGGGTTACTGGCACCAAGGCTCCAATAACCTGCACACAAAGCTCCTCATTAAAATGACAAGATTGGGTTGGAAAGAGCCATGCACTTGTGAATTGCTCTTTGGCTCTTTTCAAAGGCTTTTGGGAAACTCTGCACACATGAGCTCAAAGCCATCATTTCAGAGAATTGTTGGAAAATTATGAAAATAAAATGATCTGGCATAAGGAAAAAATCAGCTGCAACAGGAAGGAACACTGGGGATCTTGGCAATCTCTCCTTGCTTTTCATCTGGTCTTTTGTGGCAAGTTTATCCCTTATAGTCTTTGTTAGCTTATTTTGCCACTCTATACACACAGCTCAGAATGTCAGCAGGTGGAGATTGTCATTTCATAGCTGAAATTGGACAAAATCGATACAGAACACTCCAAGTTCCTTGGGACGTAACCTATGGAGGTCTTACCCCAGCAGCAAGATGGGAGAACAAATCAGAGTCTAAAAAGACAAATTAGTAAAATTTGCAAGGAAACCACTGGGATGTGGCCAAAAGCACTTTCCCTTGCACTATTGAGGATCAGAATTCAAGTGGCTTCTAAAGAAAAAAGTGAGCCCATATGAAATGCTAAGTGGAAGACCTTCCCAGGTTACAATGCTTTCTAGAGACAATCATGTGATAGGGAATGATCATTTAAATCTGTGTGTATCACCTTTGGGAAAAGTGCTCTCATCTCTGGGAAAAGTTCTCTGATCTTTGGACAGATTTCTGGTGTGAGCATCCCTGATGACTTTGGAGGTCAGGTACATACCTCATCAACCTGGGGACTGTGTGTATGTCAGAAAGCAAAGCAAGAAGGCACTGAAAGAAAAGTGGATTTGACCATTTCAAGTACTCCTAAGCACTCCTGCATCAATAAAAAGGGATGGGCTAAGTGCATTGGTAAAACTTCCACAAAGGAAGCCAGCTACAACACTTGAAGATCTAGATGGCAAAATAAAGTCAACTGAGAATTTGAAGCCTCTAAAAGCATGAACATATGACTTCTTTACGCTGTATAGAATTAGAAGAATTGCCATGTAAGGAGTGAGAAGTCATGAAGGGGCAACCATGAAAAATCCTCTGTTTCAGCCCACTCTTGACAGCAACACTCTTGCATGTGGTTCCAAGCAGCAGCAGTCAGCAAGCCAAGGGCAGGCTCCCCAGCAGAATTCTCCCCATGCTCCCCTGTGGCAGAGTTCCTTGTGCTGCTGCACTCCAGAGGTATAGGAGCAGCCCCCGCCCCAGGCAAAAATGGACCCAAATCTTGGGATTTAAGAGGTGACATTTTCTTGAACTTCACTGGAAGGAGAACAAGGGGCAGCAAAAACTCAGCTGTTCAATCACAAAATGCAGCAAGATATCTCAGTTATGGGGACTTAACTGTGTTGGCATGGAGATAATTGAGGAAGTTCTAAAATACTCTCCAAGGAAGAAATGGGCTTTCACAGCCCCATTTGAGTCTTATCATATATTTTCTTCCCTCAGTCATTTTTCTATCCTTCCCCATAAAAATGTTATGAAATTGCTGGCCAAAACTCCACAGTGTCAGCTGAATATATTAACAACGGGAGAATTAGGAAAATGGCTGGACTTCCAAGTCCCCATAGGTCTGTGCAGGAACCAACAGCTCTGTCTCTCTAGAATATCTAGTTGTGACGGACTATTTTTGAAAGAACTACTGAACAGTGTCTCCATATTGACACATTCACTTAATTTCTCTTTAAAACCTGCTCAAGTATCTTCCCTCCAACACTTGTAAATGTGTTTGACAAAACATTTGCCAAGATCTCCATATTCCTTGGCACACTGACAAGGTCAAACCACGGTCTACAAGGGGTCCTAGGAGGTGCTTCAACTGACATCTTGGAGCAGCCCATATGCATTCCTCTGTAACCCTCCAAAAGATGGTGATTAGGGGAAGGATTTGCCCAAACTTTTATACCTTTGACAGAATAATGTAAAGAGTTAAAATTACAAGAAAGACCAAAAATCACCCCTATACCTATCATAAAGAATTTCAGTTTTCCACAATATCCTCTTAGCATGTGCATCGCCTCATAGTAGAGGTACTGGGCTTCTACCCTCTACTGAAAAAGTTTATTTCCATGGATAAACCTAAGGCTTGAAGCAAAGAATTGACCAGAAGAAAGCCACTCCAAATAATGTATAAAGAATGAGAGATACAGCTATCAACAGTGAAATTTCTTTATTGGAAAAGTTCAAAACTAACTGCTTTCAACTTCTAAAGCTGCCTAAACTTCTTTAGACTAATCCTACATTTTTAACAAGTAATCATCTGCTCAATGCTATGTGCTAATGTATCTAACTGTTCAATAGTAACTTAAATAATCCTAAAAGCCTAATCTTCTATTTCAAATAAAAATCCAGAGGTCACTGATTTATAAGGCTGAAGCAGATGTCTGGTGCCAGGACTCCGCTACCTGCTTGTCAAATTCTGATATTCGGCTCTGAATATGGGACAGCTTTTTATGGAGGTACTGGCACCTGCTCTTCATTTCAGAGTAGCTGGGGCTACCCTGTGAAGGGGAAAGAAAAAAAAAAGTAGGGAATGCAAGCATCTCTGCTGAGTTTAGAATCTGATATCCCTTGCTTTTAAAAAGCCTTGAGCCAGACTCAGCAGTAACCATGGCCGTGCAGGTCTGGTCTCACACATACCTCTTGTAACTGCTGATAATCTGCTAGGACTCGATGAAGCAGCATCTTCAAGAAAAAACCATGAAGAATGTTTCACTACTACTATAAAATGCAAACCTAGGTAAAACACTCAAACTACCCTCAGTTTGACTCCAGAGATTTTCTTCTCTGTGAGCCACCACTCATCTGGAATGTTTGCAAAAACAAAACTCCAACTCCAAGCATAACCCAAGATCTGCAATTAAGCCTCTGAATAGGGAACACAAGAAGCACATGCTCTGAGGTTCTGCCTGGGACACATCTCACCTTCCTCTTTCTTCATAAACACATCAAACAGGGGGTATTGGGCAGGGTCTTGGAAAAATTTGACCCAGCCCAAGCAGTGGCTGAGCACATGTGGCAGTTACGCAGATTCCATTTGTCCCACTGAGCAGCTCCAGGGAATCCAAAACAGTGCTGTGATGAAGCACAGCCTTCACAGTTTTATCCTTCTTTACCTGGTAGACTTTGGAGCCTCGATTCAGAGACTTCCACTGTTCATGGAACTGTCTAAAATTCCTGTTGATCTTGTCAATCTGAGTATGTAAATTCTGGTATTCCTCATACTCTGTGTTGAAGTCATCCTTGTAGTGCTGGCGTTGCTCCCAGGAGACTATGGCTATGTATTTTCTAATGGAAAAAATCAGATCATTTTTCTCTGAATGAACTCGAAGACAACATTCTTATGTGTAGTTTTGCACCAAGCACGTGGCAAATGTCAAGCACAGACCCCCAAGCTCTGAGTCAGTTCCTCTGGCCCTCACTGTTTCTACATGCAAGTTCATGTGCTTGAAGAGAATGTAGTCAGGTGACTCTAGAAATTTTCCACATTTCTATGACACTTAATTACTAAGGGTTTACATAGTAGAGGTTGTCTTCATTAGGCAGTAGAGCACATTTAGGAAACACTGGCACTCATTTGAAATGTCAAAGGACCAGCAATGACCACAGCCTCAGGAAGAGAAGAAACATTGCTGAATTATATTCTCTTTCTATATAGGGAAAGCTTTTAAGTTTACATTTGCTCTTGAAAATCCATTTGTAATTCGTTTTTGGCAGGGACTTTGGCATTTATGGATTTGGTTGCACAGAGCTGGACTTCTGAGCTACATTTATATCTGCCTGTCTAACAGCAAAGCAGAGGTAATGATAATATTTGATTCTTCTAGTGGACAGCTGTTACAAAACTGAATCTTGAACTGAGGCCCTTGTTATAAAACCAATTTAAAAATACTCTACACATGTCTGAAACCACAACAAAAAAATCCCAAATGACATCAGCTGCTATGGGGGGTAAAACTCATTAATGCCACTGACGGAGAGAAAAATTTCTACATCCTTTCTCCCTCAAGTTAACCAAAGTAAAGTTTATAAAGCTCATAATAACAATGAAAGAGGAAGTGGCAAGGGGAACGACAGACACCGGTTGCCAATACTGACACACCAATGCTTCTGCTCCTCTGAGCACCTGGCTCATTTGCACTACAAAAACTCCCCAAACACATGGAAATGAATCCTTCAAAGCATCCTGAGATTAATTATTGCAAGCAGTAATTATTTAACACGCTGAAATTTGGTACCAAGACAGACAGCATCTTGTGCCAGGGATGGGTCCCAGGCCTGATGCACCTGCCTGGTGTGCTGGTGTGTTCTGGAAAGGAAAGTACAGATGTCTTTGCAGGTTTTGGCAGGTGCCTCAGAAGAAATAGCCTGGACTTGTGCCATGTGCCCAGTGCCATTTCCTAGCAAGAGCCCTAGCACAGGCCTCCCTCAGCTGCTCCCCTGCAGGGCCAGCCTTGCCCTGAGCCTTGCCACGGAGCATCCCTGGCTGTATCCAATGTGAGCCAGGGCCCTGCCGCGCCTGCTCCAAAGGCCACAGCTGCCCCAGAGCCCAAGGGCTGCAGGAGGCCTGACTGCCCTTGCCACCATCAGTGCTCTGACAGAAGCTCTGAGCCATTCCCAGCCTTTCATACCACACACACACACACACACACACACACACACACACAGACACTTCTCCCTGCCCTCCTGCTCTGCAAATCCCAGGGGGGATGCAGCACCAGAGCTGCAGCTGACCCTGTGCAACTGCACTGCAGGAAGGGAGGGCCCGTCCAGGACAAACCCACCTCAAGGTTCATCTCAGCTCTTAGCCTGGGAGATACAGCTAAACCTATTTCAAATCATCCTTTCAATACTGTAAACAGCTTCACATGGCACCCCACTGCCAGTGCCAAGGCTTAATTGTTATTTCACTCACCTCAGGTAGTCAGCTTGGTTGTTTGTTGCAGACCATGTGGACACAATGGAAGTCTCTTTTCTCTGTCCTGTAGAACAGCAGAATTTGGACACTCTTCACCAGGAGATCTTTAAAAAATAAAAACAGACCTCCGGGATGGCTTTGAAAAAGCCCTTCAGAGTTTTGTTCTCACAGGAAATTATTCAAGAAACCCTACACAAAGTAATAATGGGGCAGACATAACATTCTCTACAGTAGCCAGTTCCGAGCTTTAGCCAGAATGCATGGCCACTTTATTCTACAGGTTTTGCACTAGCACAGGATAAAGCCCAGCTCAGCTCTTCTGTTTTGAGGGCATGAGGTGGCATCTGCACAACCATTCAAGTCTTGCAGCAACAGATGAAGATTCACAAAAGATAACAGCTTGAGAGGGACAGAGGGGGAAAGAGAGAGACCAACATGGAGGTTCTAACAAGAAATAGAGCAAAAAGCTGCAGTTCTTCATATCCAGTGTTTTTATGACCACTTCCTTGCCCATTCCAGTTGGACACAGTTTGGATGAAACCAAGTGTGGATGCAAAGTTTCTGCACTTTTGTCTGCAGGAAAGTCACATTATGTTCAATACAACTTGTAAGAGCAGCTTTGCTGAGAGCATTTCATTCCCGAAAGTGCATTTGCTCTCATGATTCAGTCTACACAAAAGCTTCAGCCCAAGCCCCAAGTTGAAACACAGTCCAGAATTTTCCCTCACTAGCTGCTCAAGGTTTTGTAACTGGCTCCTGAAGAACAATGCTCATGTGTTTATAGATTCAAGCAGGAGCCCTTCCAAAGTCATCCCATGGTTTGTTGGTATTGTGTGTATGTCCAGAAGAAATGTGGAAAGACCATCTCAAAGCACCTGTCTCTACAAGCACACCACCACTCTCAAGAGGCATCTGCACACTCTGAACATGCCTCCAGGCTAAACGCAACTAGTGATTTGCAAATTCAACTTCCAAAAGAGACAACACACAGAGAAAGCAACTGAACTCTGCCCTACTGGGCGTGTCTCTGGGATCAGAAGTCAAGTGTTCTTTGTGCCTTTCTGTTTAGCTTTTCAGTGTCATTTTCAGTCTTGTAAAGCTTTTGAAGAAAGAAATTCTGCAGCTAAGATACAGAGGAGCTCCTGGCAAAACCCAAACTACAACTTCAGGAACCCCAGCCCAGGTTTCGTAGCTTTTGGAGTTCCCATGAAAAGGCTGAGTTCAACGAACAATGTTGAAATCATTGCGATTTGATCTACATATTTCAGCAAACTAGTCTGCAATCAATGTGTAATGGGTTTCTGTCTTCAACATGCAGACTTGAAAACCTGCTGGTGGAAAAAGTGGTGCCTCAATCAACTGTTACTTTTACTAGAAATCAAACTAAAAGAAAACATCCATTCTCTGTGGCTTTCTAGTTCCTGGCTCCTCATTTTTAGCAGGTTTCCCCAACATTAATCCATGGGTCACATTTCTTTTTCTTGACTGGTTTTGCAATACAGAGGGAGAAGTTCTAAAATTGAATGATGTCTTAGATAAGGTTCCAGCAGCACAGATTCTGGGCTTTGCTCTTGCTGTCTTTTAAACAACAAGACTTACAATGTAATGCAAAGGCAGAAAACAAAGTCTTGATTTTTCAGGACGGTGCATGAGGCATAATGTAGAGCAGTAATAGAGAGCAGTGCCTTCATGTCTTCAGTCCCAGGTTTCCAAGCTCCCTTTTCACACAGTGCAAGAACACAATTCACTATTTCAGAGCACAGTCAAAGAGGGATGTTCCCATAAGATAAGCCATCAGAACAGGAATTTTAGAAAAGCACAGACGGCATGAAGAAATGCACTAAGCCTTGACCTAACAGAGGTGAAGACTTGGAATTAGGAGACCAGACAGAAATGCTGTTGGAGGGACTGTGGGAAAGGAAAGGACAGCTTACATCCCTTACAGGCCAAGATCTAAGAACATCTGTGACCATCTGTATCTGTGGCTACTCAAATCCTGGGCAGTATAAAGGTGGTACCTCCAGAGGGACTTGGGGACACCCATCACCGACAAGACCAAGGCTGAAGAAAGACTGGCTGGATGACAGAGAATCCATGTGGTGCTGACATCTTCATACTTAACATCTCTCTCTCTTCCCCAAGCCCCACCTCTCTTCTCTTATTCTTTTCTAGCTCCCTACTTTGCATTTACTCTTAATAACATCTGCACACTTGAAAAGGATCTCATTTGCGCTCCAATTTGGGCAGAAGCTTCTCTACATAACCAAATCTTTCCACCACAGTTCTCCAGAGAGGACTTAGGAGAAGCAGCATATTAATACCTTCATCGAAATCCAAAGGATGAGACTGCTTCAGCCTTCCCAATTCATTTTTCTTCCCATTTGAACTGGGGACCTCCTTCTGCACCATGTCACACTCTGGGACACAAGAACTCTGGAAATTTTCATCCTGGTGCACCTCATGGGTGCAGGGGGAAATGGAGCCGACCCTTGGAGACATGTTCAAAGTAGAAAGGGATGTGGAAGCTAGCACCCAGGAAGAAGAGAGGCATGCAGCTGCTGGCTGGATGTGACTGGTGAATTGCTGGTGACCAATTCGCCTCTTCTTGCTCATCACAGGATCAGTAAAGCCAGAAGCCAGAGAGCGTTTCTGCAAGAATAACAAAGTAATTAATTAATTCATTCATTCTTTCATTCATTCATTCATTCATTTATTAATTCATTCATTCATTCTTCTATGATCAGGAGCAGCTCCAGTTGGCTTTGTCTAACTCCCAATTCCTGCTTGTACACACCAGGAAAAGACTCAGCTCTTGCTCGCACACACCTACATGATGCACCAAAGACACCCTTGGCTGGTTTAGGGTTTTACCCGTTAAAGACAAGATCAGTGCTTCATTCACCCAACCCAGGAGTACAGGCTGTGGTGGTTGGTTGTGAATTGTCATCAGGATGAGCAAAGACATCAGTCACATGTCAGGAAATTCTTTAGGTGCTTTTAGGTGGAATTGCCCTGACTCAAGCAGCCACTCCACTCTTTAGACTCAAAGCTGCTGGTTCAAAACTTCTTAGATTTGTACAGCAGACTTTTACAAGTGGTGACTTATGAGCCCTTCCTTTTCCCTCAGTGCCCTTCAATCATTTCTAAGCTCCTCCCAAGGACCTTCTCAGAGGTGCTGGCTCACAAACCTCAACACATGGCCACAAGCTCCCCACTCAAACACAGCAAACTTGAGGGCTGAAGATGGAGTGGAACAGGACAGCCATGCTGTTCCCAGGCAGAGTGAGGGAGGAGAGAAATTAAGGCTGAGAAGGGAGTGAGGGAATACCACAGTTTTGTCATGCATGCAGAGCCAGCCCTTTGAGCCCTTCTCCAGGGAAAGAGTGGAAAGTGGCTGCTGAGCTCAAGTGTCCAGGCAGAGCAGAAAGTTGGCTCAGGACAGTGCTGCTCCAGCCCTGCAGGACCCTCTCTTCTGATCACAACCTTCCTGTCCAAGCAGTCACAATGCCTGAGGCACAGCATATTTTGGCCCTGGTTTTGCACATTCCCATCACAGCTTTATCCCCATCAGCAGAGGTCTGAACATTAATACAAAACAAAGAATGTGCAAAAATGCACCCAATACCTGAGCAGGTCTTGCTGGAGCATCTCTCTCAGAAGGCCCTGGAGATGTCACTTGGCTGGTGCTGGTGCGCTTCTGAGATGGAGCTGATTTGCTAGGAAGATGGTCAAACATTTCAGGTTACAAGGATTAAGTATCAACTGACATAGTTCTTTCCTTGCCAACAAAACAGACCTTCAGTGTCAGGACTCAAGGAAACTGCATGGGGCTGAGTTGAGAGAGCTTTCAGCTGGATATCAGGAAAACATTCTTGCCCCAGATGATGCTTGAGGACTAGAACAGGCTCTCCTGGCCAGTGGACACTACAGCAAGGGCTTCAAGAAGTGTTTGGACAACACTCTTGGGCACAGGCTGTGATTCTTGTGGTGTCCAGAGCAGGGCCAGGAGTTGGACTCCATGACCGTGATGGGTTGCTGCTGACTCAGCATATTCTAACAAGCTCGGCTCCATTTCCCAGGGTGTTTCCTCTGAAAAGTCTCTTTTCCTTCCTCTAAAGACTGAACTTACCTAGCTAGTATTAACTTCAAATTCTCCCTATCGATTTCAGTGTAGCCAGGCCAATCAGTCTGAAGGGTTGGAAATAGATGTTCCTTCAGACTGAAGGAATTATCCTTTAGGTTCAGGTTGGCTACCTACAGGCAGACATACAAGAAAAGAAACATCAATTATGGTTGTGTTATGCAATCTAGAGAAATCCAATTGGTCCTGACAGCTGTTTGTGAGCACCCAACTCAAACTAAACAATGTCCTTCGGTACAGAGATGAATTATTCCTCTATCACATGAGTTTCAAGCCATGTCAAACTTTCACCAACTTGAAACAACCAGGTATGTCTATTGATATCAGGCAAGTGCTGCTTTGAAAACAACATTTAGTGCTGCAATGTGTAAGGAGAGGCTGTCAGGCCCAGTATCCCTCCCTCTTCACGTGGCAGAGCCAGGGTTCATTCCTGACAAGTCCTGTTGTGAGAAGGCAGTGCACATGGCTTGCTCTATTCCTTTGACAATAAATGAGGTTCATCCCTCCCTCCAGACAAATACAAAGTCTACTCAAGAAGCTAAAATGAGGTAGTAAAATTTCAAGACCAATGACATGAATAGTGCTGGTTTAGATTTTATCACCTGTCACCTGCTCAGAGATCCTGCTGAGATGAAGACAGGAAAAGTCTCTCTCCATTTACCCCGACAATACATTAAATACCTCATCAACACAGCACCACCATGCCTTCATATCTGACCTTTCTCTTTCTTTGAAGACATTATAAACACTGATGTTCATCTGATGGTCTGTGTTGATGTCTCTGTCCCCCCAGCTTAAAAAAAATGTAGAAGTAACAAAGATACCAAAATTGAGGATTTCAGGTCTTAAAAGCAGAACTAAGGTTGTGTTGGAAGGGAAGTCAGTCTGTGAAGCCATTTGATAAGCAAGATTGAAGGAACAAATATAAATTAAGGACAAAAGAACAACGTGGTGGAAAAAATTGCTGGAACAAACTGCACAATCTCACCTGCTGGAGGATCTTTCCAAGGGTACCCTTGTCCTTTTGCATGACTCCATCTCTCTGCAAGCGGGCAAGTAACTCTGGCTTCTTGTACGTCCTCAGAGCAAGCAAATGAATCACCCTGTCCCTGTAGGGTCGGCGATAAACAGCAGTGCAAGGATTCCCTTCACTCTCTGCAGCCTTCATGGGCATTGTTTTCTTCTTCTCAGGTGCAAGATATGAAGTGTTTGGCTGGGCGCTTTCGTTTACCCAAAGGAAAAGACAACAGAAATGAAATGTCATTGGGAGCAGGCAAGAGAGCTGATTTAAACTTATGATGGAATTCTTGGGCACAGAGTTGCACTTGCATAGCCTTGTGAATCCCTTCCAGCTAAGCGTATTCTCTCATTCTGTGACAAAGCCCAATCCCTAACTGGTACTGCATGGAGCATGTTGCAAGGGCACCCTGTACCCTACCAGCAACCACACCTGACTCACCTGAGTTTCTCAGTGCCAGCCCAAAGCAAAACCATCCAGACCAAGTTCCACAATTATCTCACTACTGCCTGTTTTCAATCTCAATTGCTGAAATGTTCAATATTCCCTTTGGATCTATGTAAACTATCAGCAAGTGTTACACAAATCATCATTCACATGATAAACAGAAGATCCATAAAAACAAATTTGGAGGTTTAGTTTCATTTCCCCAAAATACCATGATGTTGCTGCCCTAAAATGCTCAGCACTCAGCTAAGGCAGAACAAGAGCTGCACTTTCAGTGGCAGGGATGTCCCTGCAGGCAGGTGACTGCAGCCACAGCCAGGTGAGAGCCTCTTTTTCTCAGGGCAGCTGGCTGTGCCTAATTCAGCTGTCTGCTACAGGCAGCACCACGGAGTGCCTGGAAGGGGAATATCCACCTCATGTCTGCCTGGAGCCAGGCTCCTTGGGGAAACACTACTCAGAACAGGTTAATAACAGATGGCACCACCAGAGCACACTGGGCTTTGTGCACAGTTATGCAATCTGTGGGGAAGATGACATCATTACTTGCCTTTCACTTTCTTTGAAAAGAACCCAAAACTGTATTGTGTCTACCGTTACTTCTTACTGACCATGACAAAGAATGAAATCAAGTAACATTTTCCACCTTGACCTTATGAAATTCTACATGGGACTTCCTCAATGTCATTTTTGGTCAATTTCCAAGGTTTAACACATAAACAGAGTGCCTAGCTACCCCAAAGTCCACTTGAAAAACAAAACATTAGTTACCAAGGCAGGTTACTTAAGAGCATTGGGTAGTCCCTACCTGGACCTCAATGCTCAAAATTCCAAACATTCCAAAATTCCAAAATTCCATCAAGCAGTATGGGGACAGGGAAGGACTGGCAGGCTTTCCAAGAGGAAAACAATGGCCAATTGCTGAATGTAGTGACAAGAGAATGCAAGGCAGACCTCAGGGCAAACCACCTATAGCTGAGAACTCTGAACACACCACCTGGCCCAAGAATATGCTGCAAGAATAAATTACCAAGTTGAAAATCTTACAGACGTTGAACAAAATATGCAAAGCAACCATACCTCCAAGTGGGTTATACAGTTTGACAACCTGCACACTTCCAATGTGCAATGCCTCACTGGAACTTGGCTAAAAGGCAAAAGAAATGCTCTGTAAAACTTCCAGCCACCACTCCATTCCTGGTGATTCACCAGGCCCTTACTTTTAAATAAGAGCTCTAGTTGAAAAGTTTTGCTGTCCCATCACTAAAAACAGCTGCTGTGACACAATTCTCCCTCTGAAAGCAGCCGGGTACAAAACTGCCCTGAGACAGCGACTGTCACTTCACCTCCAATGCAGACAAGTGCTCAAGTAGCAAGTCATCCTGTCCCAGTTGCTGGAATTTATAGGCACGGGCTTCCCTTGAAATCAAGTGCCTGAGGACAACTGGGCTGGCCAGAGCTCAGCTGACAAACCAGGCGAGAGTGGTTCCCAAAAAGATCACAAAGTTGGGACAGCACCCAGCGCTGGCATTGATTTGGTACTAAGGAAGCACATGCTGCAGTGAGCTCCAAGAAGAATTTCAACTGCAAATGGTGAATTTTGTCTGGAACAGGCACCAAAACCCTTTCTCTTCTCTGCAGCTCTAGGTGTATTTATTTGCATAGATGTGACATGGAAACAGTTTATCCCAGGTTAATGATATGTAACAAAATTTGGATTGCTTGGCTGAACTCATCATTTGTTACAGAATGTGCCACAGGGAGCTCAAAACTCACTAAAATGTCTGTAAACAAAACCATAGTTTTTAATAAAAACAGCCTACTGCCATGTAACTGCTTCATTCTAAAAGCAAAATGGGCTGAAAGTGAAGCTAAAATCTATTCATCTGGAATTTGCCTGGACTTTTATTTAAACAGGAATATCACTTGCAAATACCTGTGAAAGCAATATTCCACAGTCCTTTAGAAATCCCTCAATATTTTGCTTGTGACACTGTTCATCCTTCATCCATGGCACTGTCATTTGCACTAAGTATTGCCTCAAAACAATTCCACTGAGATTTCTGTTTCAATCATCAGCACTGGCAGAGCTTAGGATAGGGACTGGACATCAAGGGGAGCAGGGAGTCACCTGAACTTCACATCCTTTTATGTCAGCTAAACGAATAAGTTTGCTCTAAGACCACCCGTCCATTTTATAGAAGAATGGGAACAATTATAAGAAGGGGCCGATGGATTTCCACCAGCTTGGATTATTTATGGAGCATTTCATTACTTGTTTAGCCTATATTTTCTCCTGCTTAATGTACTTAATTAACTTTGTAATTGCTTCTTAAATTAATCATAAACACTATGGTAATCATATACACTGCTTTCCTCCTAAGCAGGAGAAGCAAGAGGATCGTTACCCAAGAACAGACAGAATATTAATTATGAGCAGAACTCGGGAACTTGCAGTCAATGAACACAAAGAGCTTTGCTGGTTCAAATGTATGAATACTAAAATGTTCTGGGGCTTATGGTGCAGGCTTTGTGAATTTGCCACTGAGCCCCCCCTTTCTGCCCAGAACTGTAAATATTTACCTCCACTCAGTGTGTGGATCAGCCTCTTGACCAACGGGTGTGAGATCCAACCAAGCTGGAAGAGCACTCGCTGAGCGCTCGGACACCTCCGCTCTCGCTGCAGCCACGGAAGGGTCTGACCGGTCCTGCCCTGTGCTGCTGACAATGGCCTCGTGTCCTTGCAAACAGGCAGCTCCATGTTCCAGGCTGGGTGGGATGTCACTGAGGAGCCGGATGGGACACACCCGGGCCAGAGGGAATTCCCACTAGGCACACATAGGAATGCCCTGCCCAGTTCCACAATGGACTCAGCTCATTTCCAAGAGCAGGAAGAGGTGCTCCGGTCACCCCAGTTGCTGCAGCTGTGCAAAGCAGGGCTAATTAAGTGTTTCTGCACAAAAGTGCTGTACTTGGCTGTCTCCTGGGTGAAGGTGCAGCTGAACACCTCTCACTAGGGCAGCAAGGTGCAGCCCTGCCAGCACTGCTCGATCCTGCCATGGGCCGGTCAGTCTGTGAGGCTTCCAGCACATACATGCTCACTCAAATATCATCTCTTTGACAAAAGCCCCTGGAGCTTTCCTCATCCCCCTCTCCTAAAAGGATACAAGCCAGCAGCATGCACAGGCCCCCATGGGCTCTGCAGGAGGAGCTGACATGGAAGAGCCAGTGCTGACCCTGAACACAATCACAGGCTGATAGTTGTGCTGACTGCAGGTGGCCATTGAAGTTATATTGACACATCTGGAAAAATAGTTTATAGTCAGTTTATGATCCTTTTACTTCCAGCTTCTCCTTAGCCACTCTTACTCCTGATTTCAGTCAACTGGCAGCAATAATACTCTCTTGCAGTCATTACAGGGAGAGGGAATAAAGCGTGTCATTGAAAATGCGTTGAATATTTCCATCCAAGCTCCTTTTCCATATCACAAAATCTTGTCTTTGTCTTCAAGACCATGTCCATATCTGCCCATGTCTGGTGTCCTGGCTGCCACGCTCACAAGGGCAGTGTAGTTTGGGGAACAGTAAGGAAGGAAGTAGTTTGTCAAACACTAGAGCCCAGATCTATAAGACAACTATGTCCCTGCTTGGGAATGCCTGGATGGTGGGAGTTATGGATCCCCAGTTATGGACTATTGCAAAAGCCTTTGTATGAACTACCAAAGGAATCCAAGGAGGTAATTCACTGGATTATGGAATGTCCATCAACCATTCAATATCGTAACAAGACATTGCTGACCACACCTACTCAGGAGTTACCACATTTGACTCAAACCTTTGCACTGTTCATCCCTGAGTGCCTTTGCCTTGCACAGCAGCTCCACATTTAGCTCCAAGACTGGGAATGAAGGAATGAACCCAGTAGAAAGAGCATATTTCTCAAAAGAACCCTAAACTAGTTACTCAAGGGATGGCCAGTTCACCTCAGAGTTGGAGCCACCATGGTCCTCATTGATAGAACAGACTTGAAAATGAATGGGGAAAAAATGACAGCTTCTGTGCCACACAGGTTATCCCTGAGCAGAATCTTAAAGTAACAGGTGGTATTGCAAGATCAAAAGACATGGTGCTAAAGACAGCTCCTACCTTGAACCCTGCTAAGTTCCTCAATCCTTCTACAAGCAATCATGACCTCCAAGCAAGTATGGACAGTTCTGGGAGTGCCCAGTTCTCTGCTAAAGCAGCAATAATGCACTGCAAAGCTCACCAGTACACACAAACACCCGGCAACATCCAAAACCCAGTAGCAGACAAAACTGCTAGAGAGGGGGCAGGACAAAGCATCTTGTTGCCAGTTCTATCCAAAGTTGTCAACCTTTCCAAATCAGTCCCAGAACACCAGGATGAAAACAATCCATTAGCAAAATCCCTACATGTCGGATTTAGTGGGGAAGGGTGGTGGCTGACAACAAATCAACAAATTAGTGTCCCAAGCAATAATGACACAAGCTATAGAAGACAAACATAGAGAAACCCATTAGGGTAGTGAGGATTCAGAGGACAATTTGGAAAAGCTGCTACTTAGTGTTAGGCTGACAAGGAATGGGACAAGTGCAATGTAGAGTCTGCTTACAGAACAATGCACAGTTTTACAAAACACTGCCATTAGAGATCACAAAAAAAAAAAAAAGAAAAGAAAAAAAAGAAATAATGCAGGAGATGACTGCCAAAGAGAGTTTTCCAAGTTACCTCAACACAAAAGAATATAAGTATATATTAGGTTTAGTAGACCCACTTTCTGTGGCCAGAGGCTTTTCCTTTTCATACACACAAAGCTAGAGAAGTACCTCAAATAATAATAAGAGAAATAATACTCAGGTTGGGGATCCAATTGGGAATGTCATCAAATAGAGGTTCTCGTTTTGTACCTGAAACTGTACAAAATCTATGCAAAACACTCCCAGTTACATGGGACCTACTTTGCTAATGGAGGTCGTATTGCAGTGGCAAGGCTGAAAGAACAAATCAGAGTCAAAGAAGACAAAAGAATTGACCCAGCTCCCCAGAGGGAAGCCAGCCCCAAGGCATGAGGAACTAGATGGGAAATTAGATTCAACTTAAGACTATGAAGCTTACATTTCTAAAATCATGAAAATATGACTTCTTTCTGCTGTGTAGAATTAGTTAGAAGAATGGCCAGGCAAGGAAAGATAAGTCATGAAAGGGTAACCATGAGAAGTCCTCCGTCTCAGTCCGTTCTTGACTGCAACACTATTGCACACTCTGCCAAGCAGCAGCAGCAGTAACCAGGCCAAGGGCAGGCACCCCAGCAGAATTTACCCATTCATGCTCCCCACAGCAGAGTTCCTTGTGCTAAGGCACCCAGATGTGTAGGATTACCCCTGCGCCAGGCACAAAAGGACACAGATCTCAGGGTTTAAGAGGTGACATTTTCTTGAACTTCACTTGAAGGAGAAATGAAGGCCAGCAACAGCTCAGGTGTTCAAGCACAAAACACCCCAAGATGTCTCAGGTATGGGGGCTTATCATCCTTAGCATGGAGAGAACTGAGGAAATTCCAAAATATTCTCCAGGGAAGAAAGGGGCATTCATTGCTCCCTTTGAGTGTACCCAAATATTGTCCTCCCTCAGTCATTTTTCTATCCTTCCCCAAAAAGAAGGTTATGGCATTGCTGGCCACACTTCTACCCTGTCAGCTCAATGTATTAACAACAGGAAACTTAGGAAAAAGATTGGACTTCAGTGTTCCCATAGGTCTGTGCATGAATCAACTTTTGAGGCTGTCTACAAAGACTGGGTGTGACAGATTATTTTGGAGACAACTACAAAACAGTGTTTCCATTAGGGATACATTCACCCAATTTCTCTTTCAAACCTGCTGAAATACCTTGCCTCCAGGCCACTGGTATCTAAAATAAGGATGGTTTACATGTAGCATCATATGCACATAAGGTAAGAATCAATTTTCTTATGTTTGAGAAAAATATGTTTTGTGCTCCCAGAAAGTACACAGACAAATAAAGCCAAACTCAGATACAAATGTTTTCCTCACCATGAAAATGGCCAAACAAAGAATAGCTGCCAATGATACATTTCCTACGGCCCTGTTTGCCCCAGGTGTGGATACAACCAGCGTCTGAGCTGCTCAGATCATTCCGGCCCGTTGATCCGAGCCTGTCCCAGAGTGTCACCAACAAGGGCATGGAAGTTCAGCGTCCCGTGCTCTATGCCCTGTGCTCCTCTCTGGGCTCCTGAGAGCTCCTCCAGGGACAGGATAAACCCCCGCCAGTGGGGACCAGCTCCTGCTGTGTCACCAGGCAGCCTCGGATGGTGCTGGGGCAGCAGCCCATGCAGGGCTCGCTCAGCGTCAGCCCCGGGCACTGTGGGCAGTGCTGCATTCTCAGCAAAGCTCTGCTGCAGGCTTTGCAGAAGTGTGGGTGTTCTGTTGGATTGATCCCTGCAATCCCCAAATTCAGAGCCCGCAGCAAAGTCCAGCTGGCTGTGAGTGATCTTCCCATTTGTCCCGTGGCCTTTTTGGGAATGCTGCCAAGGAGCCTGATGTCTCTTCTCCCCACCTGGAGGCATCAGCACATGCCAGGGACCTGTCAGTGGCACCAGGGTTAATCACAGTTCCTAGACTACTGCAAACAGGGTGGTGTCAAAACATGCATTCGCTAATTCCTCTGTGCTAATGCCTGTGCCCAGCAGGAAGAGTGCAACATCTGTGAAAAGCTCCTGCACATCCACAGCAGCCTCAGTATCTGTGTTGGTAGAAGCATTGCAGAAAAGTGTGCTTGTGAATTCTCAGCCAGTCTGATAAGCCTTTCAAGGGTTTCAATCGATCAATCAATTGATCAATCAATCAATATTTTTATGGTTTTTAAAAAAAAACAATTATTGGGAGCATTTAAAGCAATTAAATTACATAACTTTCATATATCCCAAATTAATATTATCATGAGAATTGTGGGGGAGACAAATTCCTCACAAACTAGCACAGCTGTCTTTAGAAACACCTTACAGGTAATGTTACAACACAACCAATAATTCATGTTTTCTTTGCAGGTTGCATTAAACACAGCCTACAAACATGTGTAACAGGAAATCATTGTAGGCAGAGTTCTTAGGTAACCAACTGCAGCAAAGGCCTGTTGTACCTGTCTCTGTAGCTCTCTTACCTCGTGTCTCAGTCTTCAAGTTGCAATAAACAACTGAATGATCCCAGCAACTCTGAGTCCTTCCTCTTCTCATCCTGAATGGATGGGCAAAAGTAGCATTAAACAATACAAAAAACTCTTCCATTCTATCATAACTTAAACCTCAGAAGTTTGGATTTTGTGTCTTGCAGGGCAAGCAGATGTACCAAACACACAGGAGAACATGATTTGAGATGATGCTGTTTGGTCTGGTATGCTCAAGAGCTGCTTTCCCAGGGAACTGATGGATAATCCCTCTCTAAACCTCAAGAACTGCAGAAGGAGTAAAGCCTGAATGGACAAACTTGCATTTCATGTGGTACCTGGTAATCCACATAGACTCAGATTAGTGTTGGATAAAGCAGGTAAAGGATACTGGAAAAAACATCCTCTCCTGATGTGATCTGTGATTTCCAGGTAAGAAAAAAGTCAGTTTTCAAAAGACAAAAAGGCTGTTTACATTGAGGAATTCCCTAGACCTGCCTGAGAAGGTTGCCCTTCAGGGAAGGCAATGAAGCAATAGACAGATCAAAAAGAAACTTAGCTTAAAATTGAGAATACTAACACAGAAACACATGTTTCAAATATTAACCCATTTTATACACCTAAGGGCTACAACTCAGTATCTTTTAATTCAACTTGTACAAGTTTTCATGCATTTTTTTCACATTTACTTTTAAGTAGGACTGCACAAATAATGTAAGGAAAAACATGAAGTACACTTAATGCTGACTAAAGCAGGATGTTAAATACAGGCAGAATCAAATACTGTCAAACTATGTCAAGTATTTTCTGAAGCAATCTGAAGTCCGCTGAGAAGTCACTGACTGAAAGGAAGAGTAGCAAAAACCAGAATAAGTGTCGAAAAGACAGGGCTGGTATAGGAGAACAAGTGGGGTGTGGAACAGAGAGCCCAGTTGGTCGAGACATTCTGGCTTTGGTCAGGTACAGACCATGGAATAAGAAAGCACAGGTGTGAAGCAAAGAGCTTCATGTGCAGATATCAGGTTTTTTGGAACTATGTGTTTTTGCAAGGCTGCCAAGTAATGCGAACAATAGGCTGATTCTGTAACTGGGGGGACATTCTGGCCTGGGGATGTGACTGCTTAGGGCTGCAACAGTCTAGAAGGCTGACCTGAGAGAACAATACATTACTTCAGTGACTGCAGTGACTTCAAGAACTTCAGTAACTTCAATGACTTCAATGTCTTCCACTCTGACTTCAACTCTGATTTCAACTTCAAATCTGACTTCTTTCTGCTTGGACTTTGGCTTCTTGCTTGGATTACTTTTTGTACCCCGCCTTTGAAGTCCCGTCTCTCAGTAGCGTGGCAGACTGGCTATCACATCTTTAATAAATATCCATGCAGCAGTGTCTGATATTATGATCAAAAGTTTGTTCATTTCAGGTGAGTGAAAGGACTCTTGCTGACTGCAGTGGATTGGATACTGCATGCTTTGGGAAAAGATCACAGAGAAAACATTCAAGTGATCAGCATATCCTTTGTATTCAGTCTCTGTTTCCTCCAGTCTAAATGAGATACATGCTTATAAATCACAACCATTCTTCTGCTCTCTTTAAGTCTTAGTTTGGTATTCCAGATGGCTCTTGGAATTAAATTGGCTTTCTGGAAAGCAATTTTCTATTCTTCTAGTAGTCACACAAGTAAGGACAAAGGGTCTTGGTAGCTCACAGTAGAATCAGAAAGTGCATTTGATGGGTTGTGTGTTTTTGTATTGCTACGTCTCATACATATGTGAACCTCTCCTAATGTAAGTTCCACTTTCATCATTCATAAATATCACAGTGATTCAGCAAAGGGATTAATTTATTTCCAAAATCAGACTCCTAAAGTGAGTGCCCTTTGTGAAGATGAGTTCCCACCAGTGGAGATCTCAATGGAAATTCTTGGATTTATCCTGGGAGTTAAGAGCAGATGTACCAGCTGAGCACCTCTGCAGTTCCAAACATCTCCTGCAGCCCATTATGCCTCCGCACGAAGCTACATTTATTTAAATACATATTTTATATGTATTGATTTCTATATTTATTTCTATTTCTATTTCTATTTCTATTTCTATTTCTAAACAAGATGAGCAGTGTATCTCATCCTCCACTTCAGAAGCTCATCTCCTGTACCCAAGACACTTGCCCTGCACCCCATGTCTGTAGGGGTGCAGGTGTGTATGGGAGACCCATTTCCTTCTGGAGCAGCAAATGAGGCACAACAGATCCCACAGGGAAGATTCAATGGATCAAAAGGCCCACTTTAAGGCAACTGAAGCAAGGATGAGATCTCTACCAGCCCTACAGGCCGTTTGGACACCCAGCTCCCCTAGAAGAACAGGTACGTGGGAAATTCAAGGACAGCCCTGAATGATGAACTATCTAACTCTAGTACACCTCAATTTTCCCTGGGGAAATAAGGAATGCAAAGAACATGCAGTCCTACTAGAGAAACTTCATGGAGCTGTCTGAGAGTGTTTGATAGCATTTTGAAAGGTAGATGCCATTTTTTATTTGCCTATCCAGAAGGGCTTGTGTGTTCCACAGCTTTTGTGTCATATCCGTAAGTCCTTTATGGACATTTTGTATTTAAAACGGTTCTAGAGGGCTGTGCTGAGACCATGGAATTAAATTCTAGATATTTGGTTATCACAGGTTTGACAAGCCTTCATATACAACCGTGGAGGAGCCCAGAAGAGTAAAGACAAAAATGGAAGTCAAAGTGATTCTGGGTTTAGATGGCTTAAAATAATAAGAGGGGGAGAAGATGAAAGCTTCTTTATTATTACTTTTCCTAGATGGAAAGCATAATTTCTGGGATCTAAAATTTCTCTTACAATCCACAGCTGCACTGTCCTATTACCAAGAGCACAAATATTAGCTGATAGAATAAATCATGCCGCACATGGATAATCAAGACATTTTATAATGTGGTTCTAAACAAGAACCAGTCTTTAAGATTGAATTACATTGCTGCTGCCTCAGCAACTGCCAGATGAATGAGTACAATAATCAACTAGGTCGGAAACTGCCTTTTTCTGCCTTTCAAAACAGGATACAGTGATACCGGCCACTTGTGTTTATAATTCTGCATCATGTGGTTTAATTGTCATTTTATGCTTTCTTACAATATCTGTCAATCAGGTTTTCTTCTACTGGCCCATTTTCTGCTTTATAGCCATGGCTATTTCTGAGATTTGTTTTGCTCTCAGCAAATCTGCTGGCAGACAGCAAATCAGACCTATGTTTTCCTGCAATGTTCAAGAGCTCCTGGGAATACCTGACACTGGCAATCTCTGTCATTCACAACGCTTTCTGACCCTTCAGTGCCAAATCAAGTGACACTGCTTCAATACTGCAAGCTGCAGCAATGAGTTTATCTTTTAAATCTGTGGGCTGAGACTAAAATGATCAGCATGAATTATTCGGCAACATAAAAGAAGTGATGAGTTTTCAATCACTATACATCTAATGCATATAAAGCACATTTTAAGTATAATTAAGATGAGCTAGATAAGCTCTTTTTATTGTTATCAAATGAAGTTTTCATCTTCGGCACCGAGGTCTCTTATCTCCGTCATTTATGAGATCTTCATATTAACTGCTCTACAATATCCCAAAGATACTTTGTGCAATGCTCCTGTTAATAATGTCTATTGTTTAACATTCACAAAGTGTCAATTTTGTTTCTCTTCAGCAAGAGAGAATTAAAATTATTATTTGAACTATCCTAAATCAAACTTCATCAAACTTGTCAATTTTTTAACCAATTAATTTTGGAAAGGACAGTAGTATTTCTCTTCCTGATTTTACTAATAAAGAACAAAACACGAAGCTAGCAAAAACTGTAGATGAGATCTTGTTTATGTAGAGCATTTCTTCAGCTGATACTTTGTACCTGTACATATATACATTGTATTTAGATTATAGTGTATTTACCTAAGGGCTTACAAACTGATGTAAAATACCTATCAGGTCATTGCTTTAAAAGATTTGCTCACTTCCCTTCTTTTAACAGCTTTGTTCCTGAGAACCATGGGTAATTGTAAATGATAAAGAAGTTGCATGGTATCAATTAGTTCAGTGGGTTACTGGTATTAAAATCAAAATCAAAAATATACACACGCCTTGTTTACTAGGAAGAAAGAGAACAAAAGGGAAATCGAGATTTTGATTCCTGGACATTAATCGGATTTAATGGAAATATTGCAAAGATTGAAAGAGAATTTGGATTCAATTCTAAACCAGCCCTGCAATTCTCACCCTTAACTGCTTTAGCAAAGTGTCTTGATACTAGAGGTTCCTTAGAAAATAAGTTGAACTAAAGTTCTATGGAACCATGCTGTTGTAAAACCTTTCTTAAATTTGCCCTTTCTTCACAGAGAAGCATGAGTGTTCTAGAAATCTGCTAAAGGAGAGAAGACATGGTTCTAAATGCTGAGCACTCCCTTTTGAAACACCCAGGGTACGTAATGCAGAGATACCCTAGAAAGTAAAAAATCAGTATTAACAGTGGGGCAACAAGCGCTGAAGTCTTATCAGTGATCCCATTTATAATCAGGTCTGCTCTCGGCAGTGGATTTGAGCTCCAAAAGCCAAGCAGACCCTGCAGGATGGGCAACTGATCTGTAACTGCAGTTCCAGGAGGGGTCCCGTTAGCAGCTCAGGAACAGCTCCCTTGTCCATCAGCAATGTGCCCGCTCCTCCTGCGTGCTGCCAGTCCTTCCCTTGCAGTGCCAGCAGGAGCTGCTCCCTGCCACCGGCCAGCTCCTTAGCCTGGAGTGCCTTCCAGTGCTGGCAGTCCAAGCTCCCTCTTGCCTTGAGCCAAACACGTGCCTGCACCTTGGGCTGGCTTTGCCAGGTCTCTTTTTCCAAGCGTCTGACTCCCAGGCTTCTGCCCCAGCCCAGGGACATTGGTTATTTCCATCACCAGGTAGTTTTACACCATGAACCATTTTGGTTTTAGTCAGGAGGTGAATCATTACGATTCTGGTGTTTTCTTGTACCCAATGTCCTGTTAAGACCAAGAATGAGCTGTTCCCACAGCTTAGTTGGTGGCTATTCCTACACCATTTTATTCCACACTGCATGACTAAAGAAAAGCTATCCTTTTCCTTCCTGTGTTCCAGCTCACTGAGTACTTCCTACATGTATATACATATACATATACATATATATATATATATATTTGTATATATGGATGTTGGCATATAAAGAACCAAACATCAATGGAATGATCTGAAAATCCACAGAGCACAAGTTCTGTGCCCAGTGGAGTCCTGGAGTTTCCTCAGCAGGCTTTGCAGGGAGTTCTTGGTGAACGTGTGCCTCTGCTGCCATCCCAAATCTGCCCTTTCCTTGCCCAGCCTGAGTGCACGTGGGACATGTGCTGGGCATGGCTGGAGATTTTCACAATCAAAATCCTCCAGCGCCATCGCCTTTATACCTGCTCATTGCTTTGGACAGCACAAATCACACAACACCCATCTCAGCCGACAAATGTCATTTCTTGCACATTGCTACAGCCACACTGCTGATCGACAAACACACAAGAATATTGATTTCAGCTGAAAAATGGAGTTTGTTACAAATTGTGACACCCGTGCTGACAATACAGAACGACACCAATCTCTGTTAAGGTCAAAAAAAGGAATTTATTACATTAGGACAACAATGCTATGGAAATATATACAAATACTAACTCCAGTTAACAAAAAGATTAATTTATTGCCAACATCTACAACAACTCACTATACACAAATATCAATTAAGTGTTTAACAACCTAATTTATTACATACTACTGCAAGTGTACAGTCCATATAGAAGTACAAATATATGCATTCCCTCTCTAAATAGATAAAACTATACCATTCTACAACTCCATACACGTTGAAATAGAACTCAATTAATACATATATACATATATATAAATACATATAAACATATAACTATACACAGATGTAAAGATAGATTAAATATTACATATTAAATACAATATAGGTAAACAAATATATAAAAAACCCTATCTATAAATTTAAAAATATCTCTGTGCCAAGCTAAATGTCCATATAACTGCACCAGTACAGAGCTATTCAATTGGATACAAATGTGAATAGAATGACATCTAGAAATTGATTATTACACATCTAAAATAAAACATATAGACCTATGCAAATAACAATATACCTATTTAAAACGCCATCTACCTATAATTGCATCAAAACAAATAGATACATATGTACAGAAAAACGTATACATAGGAAACAGAACTAAAAGTAGATAGCATAATATACACATCTACTTAGACACATATCTGTAACTACAAACAAATAAGTATGTGTATGCATACATATATGCATAGCATAGGTCCATTAATATAACAACAGACGTATAAATATAATTCTATACAAATAGCAATCCACATATGTTTATTTCCATATAATTACTGCTGCCTATGTGCAAGTCCATCTATCTTGAACAAGGACGCTGAGGGATTCCAGCAGCCCCAGCTCCAAAGCCTCTCCCTCGGTCTCCTCGTCCCGTGCAGAGCAGCTCTCCTGGACAGGGACAGCACATGGCACATCTGGGAAGCAAAGGGAACACGGAGTCAGGATCAGGCCCTTTCCCTTGGCAGCGCCTGCCCTTCCATCGGGGAAGCGAAGAGAAAACCTCAGCACCTCCCCAGGAAGGTTGGAAGAAAAAGCAGGCCCAGCGGGCCAGGCTGTGGTGAGCGCAGCCGCGGTGGGACTGTCCCACAGCCCCCGGCAGCCCGGCACAGCCGGCACAGCTCCCGGGCCCTGCCGGCACAGCTGCCTTGCCCAAGGACAGCCCCTGTGCCGGCCGGGGCAGCTGCGCTGAGCAGCCCCAGCACGGGCAGGGCCCGCTCCTGCCCCGCCGGGCAGTGCCCACGGCCACAGCCCACGGCACCCTCACCCCCACCCTGCCTCCCCGGCCCTGTGCCCTCACCCAGGCTCTCGGGGACAGCAGCAGCTCCCTGCTCGCTCCTCTTGCTCCTGCCCTTCAGCTCCTCCCTGCTGCCTCCTGTCAGTGCTCCTGCTGTCTTCCAGGTCTTCAACTGCAGCTGTGGCACAAGTGGAGGCTCAGCAATGGTTTCCAAGGCCTGCCAGAGCTGCAGTCCCGCAGCCCTCTGTGCTCCCTGCTGGCCCCCTCCATCCCCTCAGCCCCGCCATGCTCTCGGCAAACCCCGAGTCCCCTTCAGGTTCTTCTGAGCCCCGCAGTCCCCTCACCCCCCTCAGTCCCTTCTGACCCATCCCGTCCCCTTAGACCCACCACCACCCCCCTCAGCCTGTGACACTTCCCTGTCACCTCAGTGCCACCATTGCCCTCTGCTGCCCCACAGCCTCAGCCCCAGCAGCACCTCCAGGTCACCGTCCCTTCAGTGTCACCGCCTCCTCAGCCCCCTCAGCCCCCTCAGTCTCACCATCCCTCAGCAGCTCCTCAGGGGACAGTGCCTGGGGCCACCGGCAACTCCCACCTCTCCAGGGACACCCGGGGCTGGAACTGCTGCTCCGCCCGGCCCAGCCGCCAGCTCGGACCCAGCACAGGAGGAGGGGACAGAGGGGAAAAACAAGAGATGAGAAAGGCATCCGGCAGGGAAAAAAGAAAGTAAAAATGCAGCCTAAGCCTGCACAAATATCCATCTATCCACCTAAATATCCATATAACTTTAACTATGCAACAATGCAACTTCATAAATATTACTTCTTATTACTTGCAAGTTTACATACTTACTTATGTTTACGGTACTTATAAATATTACGTCTATGTTTAAATATTTTGCTACGCATATATAAATGCACTCTGCAAATCTATAAATATAATTGCATAGACATGATTCTATCTCATCTATACCTCGATATATATATTTAACTATATAGGTCTATAAATATATATACATGCATAAACATAACTCCATAAATCTATAAATGTAAATATAAGCATGTATAAATATAACTATATAGACACCTATACATCTACATATAAAAAGAGGGATTCCACCTGCCCAATGATCACTGGCTCTCCCTTGCTCCCTCCTTTGCACGCAGGGCAGCCCTCCTGGCAAGGTAGATCAGGTGGATATCTGGGAAGCAAAGGAAACACTGAGTTCATATAGGCCTGTGTCCATCTGTTCCTTTGGAAGTAACTGTCCTTCTATCAAAGAGTGTAAAAGATGGCCTGAAAGCCAGACTCTCACTTGGGAATTGGAAGCCTGCTCTTTAAAGAGCAGGGATCCATCCAAGCGTTCAAACCTGTGGATAGCACTGCAGTATCTCGATAAAGTCTCAACACTCACAACGCAAATCGCACCCAAATCCAGACCTTGAAACACAGTCTCAGCTCCCACAAAGAAACCCAGCCTTGCTCTTTGTCTGTGCTGACAGAGACATCAGTCCTCTCTGAAATGGCTGAAGCTGAAGGCTGCCGGGAGCTGAGTTAGGAAACCAAATGGGGACACCTGGCTTGGGGCTGACACAACTCCCACAAGGTCAGGTTTACTCCTGGCTCTCTTGCCACAGCAGAGGACTCAGTGTCAGAGCCTCTGGAGAAGCGTGGAGGGCAGGGCTCAGGGAGGTTGTGTCACTGCAGAATTGGAACTAAAGGCTCCCAGAAGCACCAACACTGCAGACAAGAACTCAACTCTTCCCATCGCCCTTCCTGCCACACGCAGGCTCAGAGCAGCTGTCCCACACCTCCCTAAACCAATGTGGGCTCTGTCCTTACCAAGCTCCTCGTGTTCCTGGGAACTGTTCCCACAGCTCGCGGCGCTAGGCAAAGCTCCCTCTGCTGCAGCCTTGGTCACAGGCTCCCCTCCTGAAGACTCAGGTGCAACATAAATATTCCCCTTGAAAGAGAAACACAAAGAAATAAACCCTTCTTACCAGTTACACAAGACATCTGGTCCAACAACTCTGTGGCTCACATACTTCATCTCTTGTTCCTAACAAGAAATGTGGACCCCAAAAACCTTGAAAAGCCAGAGAGATTTGACTTCTCCAACATGGTCCAAAAGCTGTCAAAGCTGACAGTGTTGAGTGTGTGGGTGACACTGAACACATAGATTGGCTGCTGAGGAAGGAGTCCTGCCAGCTCCTGGCACAGGGATGTGCTCCTCCCTCCACAGCCCTCTGCAGAACAGTCTCACCCAGGCTGCAGCTTTGCAGGGACTGCGTGGCAACACACATCTCTTCCCACACACATGCCCAACAGCAAGGTGACCGAGCTCTGGGACATGGAGAGCAAGACTGGCCAGTTTGCCCAGTGGAGGATTTCCCAGACAGAAACTGGACTGCAGGCACCGGGTTACTGAGAGGGCAAGAGAGCTGCAGCTCCAGCCCATCCCCAAATGCAGCTCTGGGAGCACCTACACGCACAGCAGGGCTCACACAGCAGCTGCAGCAGCTCCAGCCCAGCCCTTGCTCTCCCTTGGCCTTCCAACACCAAAGAGGCAGAGCCCACATCTGCTGCTGCAGCAGAGGCACCTCTCGCATGCCCCTCCCTGCAAGGGACACTTGGCCTTCAGTAGCATTCTCCAAACACTCCTCTCTTCTTTCCCATCAAACAAAGCCTGGTTGAATGCACAAAGCTTCCACTTCCTCACCACTAATGCCCCTGCAGAAGGCAGTCTGCCCAGGAAAAGGAGCACCCAAACTTGGCCAACACAGGCTGACACCTCTCATCCTCACCAAGGGCACACACTTTTTCATTCCCCTTCCCTTGGAAACCTTCCTTTAGCAAGCAAATCCTTCCCTGTCCATTCACAACTGAATTCAAGAAGCCTTTGCTTCTCAGCCATGTAACAACTTTCCAAAGCTCTCCGTCCAGTCCCTTTCATCCCTCTTCAGTGCACTTACCTGAGCACAGCGAGACCTTTCACGTGGGGAGGACGAAAGCATCTCCTCCAGTGTCTCAAGCACCATGTCCAGATCCGGCGGTGGCAACTCTTCTTCCCCAGGAGTATTCCAGAGCCAGCTGGGGGCTCTCCATGGTGCATAAGCAGCACAGCCAGCTGGAGCACTGGGGGCTGAAGTGCCTGGATTGGCTGCAACAATTCAAACACATGGGTCAGGCTCCAGGATGCGGCTTTGGGACACTGAGCTCTATGCTGCCTTGGATGAAATATCACAAGAAGCACACAGCAACCTCACTTCCAGACCTGTGTTCAAATTTCCCAGGAAATAGGAAGAGTGAGTTCTAGCTCTTGAGAAGTCTTTCTTCTAAAGGACGTGTATGTATATTAAAGGATGGATTCTAAAATTGATCTACACATACAAAAAAACACTTGACAATCACTGCCTTTTCTATCTCCCCATTAGCTTTTGGATTTGGTAGCTTCGCAGTTTCTCATCACAACAAACCACAGAAAGTGGATTCACCCAGAAGGAGCCCAGATCTGCAGACACACATGCTGAAATTAAAGTGTCAGTTTATTCTAAAAAGCAGCCTTGTGGGTGAGGCTGTATTCTGCCGCTGCAGCTGTTCTGGGAACACACAGAGCTCACTGAATTTTAATAGCATTATTTGAAGGAGAGACAACCTAGAACACTGCAATACCCTATCGGGCTCTTAGTTTGGCTTCATTCCGAGAAAGATGGCCATTTACCTTGCACTGACCAGTTGTAGACAAAGGGGTTTTTTTCCTTGCCCTTGCACCCCTACAGATTGGCTGTCTGGAAAATGCCCAGAACCCCCCCCCAAATCTGCAGCAAGTACAGGAAAAGCAGACAGAGATGGGTTCTGTTTTCATGGTTCCACTTCCTAGAATACCTGCCCCTTTCCTCCTCATTATCACTTGAGATCTACCCATGACAGAGCAGTGCAGGGAAATATTTTAAGCTTAATTTTCATGACCATTCTGAAAAGCAAGGGTAGAAACTATTTCCCTACCTGATGGGCAGTAGGTTGGCAAGCGCTGCCCAGGAGATGCGCAGCTGCTCCGCTCCCGAACTGTCACCAAAGTGCTTTGATGGTGCACAGGAACCGGTGGAACAATAAGCTCAGGCCGGAGTTGAAATCTGTACGTGCCTGCCTCCACTGATCTGGACTCGCCAAGAAGTCCAGAGGTGACAAACACTTTCTCAGGAGTTGCTGGGGAAGCCTGATGCTTTTGAGCACCTGCACGTGTCCTGGAGGTGCCTGGAGGCACCTCTGCATCCTCAGGTGAGGCAGCACTGTTGGCTGGGATGTGCTGCCCTGAAGAGGTGCAGCTGCTGCTCTCTCCAAGGGCCCTGCAGGCAGCTTCAGGCTCGATGTGAACCAGCGGAATGGTGAGCTGGTGGAGATTAAATCTGCGCAGGAGCTCCCTTGATGCTTCTTCCACTGCTAAAGCGCCAGAAAGTCCAGAGGAGGCACAGACTTTCTTGGCAGGTGGTGGGGAAGCCTCAGACTCCTGAGCACCTGCACGTCCCCTGGAAGAGCCTGGAAGCAGCTCTGCGTCCTCAGCTGAGGCAGCAGCAAAGTTCTGGCATGACGGAGCTATGCAGCAGTGAGGGAAGAAGAAAGGAAGCAAAGGAAAGCCTGGGTCACTAGTGGTCTTTGCGTGTGTTTCCCTTGGCAGCAAGTGTACTTCTGTCAGGGAAGACAAAAGCTCCCCCCCTGCCAAATAAGGTGAGAAAAAAGAAGAAGCAAAAAGGAAAAAAAATATTCTGGGGCTATTCAATACCCAGTTCCTTGGCTACTTAGCTCTCCCCTGTTCATTCAACTGCCTGGGAAAAGTGTCCTGCTGCCATTCCCTGGCAGGAAGCAACTGCCAGGAACCCAACTGCCAGGTGTCTTCCCCTGCGCCCCAGAGGAGCAGGAGGCTCCCTCCGGCTGGGCCTGACCACGACCGAGCCCCTCGGCTCACACGCACTCACGGAGAGCTCCCCAAGCATCCCCGGGCCGGGCACGGAGCAGCAGCGGCCACGGCGCCCGCAGCTCCCACCCCGTCTCACCGGCTCTGGGGGGCTGCCCGGCAGAGAAGGCGAGCAGCGGCCGCTGCGTGTGGAGCTGCTGCAAGCGGCTGGGCTGGCGGCTGCGCACCTCCAGCCCCGCCGCCAGCCGCTGCCTGTTGGCCCTGGTCAGGCGCTTGATGCGGAGGAGGAGGTCGGGGCGATCGCGGCGAAAGTTGGGATTGCTGAAGTGCAGGCAGCCCCCGACATCGCCCGGCACCTTGTGGAAGCCGTAGACGTTGAGCTGGCGCACGAAGCTGCCGAAGTGCGTGGCTTGGAAGGAGTCCGGGGCCGGCCCCGCCCCTTGGGCGCCCGCTCCGTGGGCGCCGCCCGGGCTGAGCAGCTCCCGCTCGAACAGGCAGCGGTCGACGAGCAGCCCCTGGGCCCGGCCGTCCCAGCGCACGGACACGACGCGGGGGCTGTTCACCAGGCGCCACAGCTTGGCGGGGAAGGTGTCGGCGTTGAGCCCGGCGGGCAGCGGCAGCTGCGCCATCTCGCCCATCGCCGACTGTCGCCACAACGCCCGCGGCGCAACGGCCGCGGCTGCAACGGCGGCGCGCGGCCTGAGGGGGGCGCTGCGCTCGGCCCCGCTCGCGGCCCCCGCGCGGGCCGGACTTGGCGGGGACGAGCGCCGCAGAGCCGGGGCTGCGGGACCAGCGCGGGCGGGGCGGCTCCCGGGGCTGGCCGGGCACCGCAGGGCGGGCCGGGGCGGGGCGGGGCGGGGTGAGCTGCAAACCCTTTGGAGGTCAAGTGCGAGAAGGGGAAACGGAAAGAGAGAATGGAAGACGTTCTTTTTGCCTCTTTTCCCAGCCAGCTGGCTGCTTCTTTCTCACTGTCTCTGCCTGTCCTCAGCAGATTTGGCACATTTCTCACTCTCTGGAGATAGAAGCAGCAGCAGCAGGAAGGGGCAGCAATTTTGTCAGCATTTTCATCAGACCTAGATTCCTGCTGCCTGGAAGGATGTTGCTTTAGCCGAGGCATTCATTGCTTACAGTGACAGTGAACTCATGCTGCTGTCTTCACCAAGAGGTTTTGCATTCTTTTTTCCTCAGAAATGTTTTCTTCTCTTTTTTTTCCCCACAATCAGGGGAGAGTTACAATGTAAAATCCCTCCCACCACCATGTCTCTTCAACGTAAACTGGCAAAGGTGATCTAGCAATGATCTGCTTAGTGTCACTTCTTCTTTTTATTTTAAACGCTCTCTTGAAATGGAAACATTTTTCAGAGCAGGGAAATATAGACCTATTTCTCCCATCTCTTTTAGTTCATGCCCCTTTTTTTATGTCTTTCCATCATTTCACCATGAGGTCTCACGTGAGTAAATTGGGTAGAATGGCAGAAGCTCACCCCCCACACACAGTGGGTATTTTCCTTACGTCCAGCTTGCCTGGAGTTCTGGCTGACACTGCCTTCTCTTGCCCTCCTTCCAGGACCCTCTGTGAGGAGCCCAGCCCTGTCACTTCAGCCACTGCCCTGTGGGTGACATGCTGACACAAGGATTGTTGGTCTCATCACATTCTGGAGCAGTCTTTTGGAGTGAGTGTTTCCAAGATGCCCTGTCATCTTTTCCTCTGTGTGCTGGCTTTCTCAGAAAAATTGAAATGCACTGCCTAGAAAATCTCTTCCCGTTTCATCTTAAATAGCTTCAAACAGAACGTGAATTACAAATGTTGCACCTTGGCTGGATGGTGTTGGTCTTTTTTTCAACGCAGTGTAAGAAACCTGCCAGAAAGTAAGCCAGCAACTGAATTACAACAAAATTCCTGATGAATAGGCCAGCAGGAGAAGAGGGGAGTTCAGAAAAGAGGGGACATCTGTCTTGATGTTGCATGGCCCTTATTTCCCACATGTCCCTCTATGTGCTGCTGCATCAAGCAAAGCCTCTTTTTTAAGGCCTCCTCTGTAATCTCTGTGAGTCATGAGACCCACAGGAATAGTGGTCCTGTGGCCTGCTGGAGATGAGGAAGCAGGTGGTTGAAAAGTGCATTGTCCATTGGAGTGTTTAGTCCCACCTGTAGTATAGTTGTGGTTACATGGACTTTTCCACAGTACTCTGTGGCTAAGAATGAGAAGTTACCCTTAGCTGTGTTTCAAGGATGCTGAAACTCATAAAGAAATTATTATTGAGAAATTGTCAGAGATGATTGATCTTTTCAATATATCTCTGATACACTGGTGTGTGTTTCAGCTGGAGCTCTCCTGTGTGCCCTAGTGCTAGCAGGTGAGATCTCTTTGCATTGTAGGAAGACACAGCGTTCCCTTTCTGATTTGCACACAGCTCTGTCACTGCCTTCACCTTTTCATCTCCAATGCTTAGATAGTTTTCCCTCCAACACCTGTGCCATTTTAGAGACATTTTTACATCCATCCTGCCTTCACTGAGTAGCTTTCTTGTAAGCACTCTGCTTGCAAGTTCTCTTTGTTTTCTATCTCCAAGTTACTCTAGGATCCCTTGAACAACAGGGTTTGTCCCACCAGGGGAGTTTGTGCTGCTTTGTGACAGAGGAGAACGTCCCAGGTGATTTTGTGTTTGCTGTAGGGAGGGTTGGGCTGCTTTGCATAAATTCACAGACCAATGCAGAACGTTTGCTTTGTGACGTCAGGGCACGGTTGCCACGTTGCTGTGGTGACATCAGAAGGTTGCTTTGCTGCACCCAAGGCCTCAGTGGCAGAGCAGCTCTTGCCTGTGCTCAGTGCAGGAGCATCCTCCTGTTTGTCAGTGGGCAGCTGCACACTGTGACAGGAGCCTTGTTTTTTCTAGTGTTTCAGAAGAGTCTGCAAACTTGCACAGCAGTGCTACCATGATTGAGCAACTCGTTGCTGCAGTTTGCACTGTTTATGGCATTGGTTATTCAGGATATTATCTGACTAGCCTGGGACGTAAGTAGAGATTTTCCCTGGGTGTAACCTAATCTGGCTTTTAGATGTCTTCCTGCTCTGTTTTAGTGACCCGGTTGATTTTGGAACAGAAAGAGCATGAGGATGCCACTGGTTTGGTACAGCTCCTGTCAACCTGTTCCGCTATAGACGGGGTGTCTGTAGCCAGGGAGCTGCGGGCAGCATTTGCAAGGGAACCTGCAGGGGTTGCATTCCCTCCCCGGGAGAGTCTGTGGCAGCAGAGTCTGCCATTTCCTCAGTTTGCTGGGTCAAGCAGGACAACTTTGAAAACGCAGACAGGGAGATGTTCTCAGAAGGATTTCTAAACACATTACGGCTCTCTCCAGTTTTCTCAAATAATTTATTTCATTTTCCCTGCCCTCTACAGGACACCTGAGACATGTATTCAGAGGTGCAGATCCTGAGGTGAGTGAGAAAGGAACCTTGGATGTTCCTGACGTTTAAAAATTGTGAAGGAATCTGTGAGCTTGGCCTGTGGTAGTAGGGTGTAGATGGCCAGCTGGGTAGGTTAAAAGAAAATCCATTCCCATACCTGAATCAGCAATTGCAAAGGCATCACTGGCTGTTTCCTAATTTTCCATTTCGGAGCTTTAAAACACTCAAAGCTCAGTTTTCAGAGGGAACCTTGCCTGCTGATAGTAAGCACGAGGGAATATTGAATTCAGAGCCATATGAAATTCTGCTGAACCAGCCCATTTTAATTTTGTTGGAGTGACTTAGAATCACATTGCAATGGCAGTTTATCATTTGTCCTTAGTCGAGCAGGTTGTAGAGCTGAATAGGAGTAAGGTTATAAATGATAGGTAACTGCCTGTCCCTCATGCTGCTGTCTGTTCACAGAGCCCTGAACCCACAGCAGACTCTCCGCTGACTCTCTCAGTTCCTGGAGATGTGGCCAAAGAGGAGCTGAATGACCGCAATCCTCCAGCTGTGCTCACAGCACAACCTGAATATTCCGAGCCGGTAAGTGCCAGTTCTGGCTGGTGCTGTCTTTAGTGCAAGACAGAGCTGCAAGATGCTGAGCAGCCAGCACTTGCTGTTGGTGGCTGAGGATGCTGAGAGCTGGAGACCTGCTGGGACATAGCAATTCTCCCCCAGCTAGTGAGAGCTGGAAACTGGGCTTTGGTCTGTCATGTTGAGGTACCAAAAATCTGGTGCCTCTGGGTGAGCATCTGGATCCTTGGCTCAGTGACGCTCTGTCTCTTGGTGTAATGGTTTAAGGTTTGCCAATTGTAATATATTTACCTTTTGTTGTGAAATAGGATTAGGAGTAAAAGTGAAGCAACCCTAAAACTTAAAAAAGGCAATAAAGAAAAAAAATTATTAACAACACAAAGAATGAAAATAGTAAATTCAGAACAGATTTTCAGGCCAGTTCCTCCTTCCCCTGTTGTTACAGAAGAACAACACACAGGAACACTTCAGTCAATTCCCTACTTAAATAATTTTCTTCAGTTTATTTTAGGGAGAGGAGTTTCTTTTGGTTTAGCTATAAGGATCTTTTACCAAGAGAGGAAATCCCCAGTTCTCTCTGGAATCCACTTTTTCATGATTGACTGGCACCTGGGACCTGCTAGCATGAATTTCCTCCCACTCTACTGTCTTTTCAGAACTGAGTTGCGGGCCATGTTAAATAGTCATCAGGTATTACTTTTAAGGTTGAACTACTCCAAGGCAAAAGTTCTCTTTTGCTCACTTCTCTCTGTTTATAGTTCATTCCCAGGAAGAGAGATTCCCCTCCTTTTCCTCAGGGCAAAGGATTCTTCAAACACTTTACACCTTGCTCCACCCCCCATGTCTTTTTTTTTTTTTCCCATAGTTTAAAGGAATTTCTTCGTGAAGTACAGTCCATGCCTACAACTTGCAAAAAGATATTTCAGCCAATTTTCACGTCATTTCATCATTCTCATTCCATTTAGAGACTTAGCTTTTATTTCACTGATTTTAGTGTATCCTTTCTGTTCTTCTCCCTCTCACCCAAGGAAAGACAAAAGTCTGTAAGTGATATCTGAGCATTACGAAAAAAAATTAAAATCTCACACGGAAGTTGCAGGAGTTGGGCCAGGCCATGCTGGAGCTGTGTCAGGATCTCAGGCCGCCCAGGCCACGCTGGAGGGGCAGGATGAAAACTACCTAGTCCAGTCAGAGGAGAAATGGGTGACAAGCCTTTGGCTCCATGGCTTTCTTCCCGCACTGACTGCATTCAGTTCCAGCCGCGGGCCGGGGGTTCTCCCTCTGCCCTGCCCAGCACACAAAGCCGTGGGGGGCTCTCCCAAACCGGGCCCAGCTGCCTCCCCCCAGGCCGTGAGGGCGGCTGGGCAGGGCCCCGCCGAGCACGGCCACACCGGGAAAAGGCGAGAATCCCAGCAATGGGCTCACCTCCCCTTGGCCGCTGGGACCCCTGGTTAAAACGAGGCCCAGCAGCCTCCGGAGCCCGCTCCCGCCTGGCCCTGGCCGCATTGGAAGCGGGCCCGGGCCAGGTCAGTGTTACCTTGTGAAAGGCCGGCAATGCAAGAGAGCTTTCCCAGGGTTTACTTGCTTCAAATGGGATTCACGGAGCGAAATGACTTTTCCAATTGGTTTCTCAGGCTGTCAACATCTAAACCAGCCTCCAAGTGGTCCCATCAATCCACAGAGGAAATTCTCATGCAGATAAAACTTCCTAGTGTGCCCTTCCCCCAGGGTAAAACCAGCACACTTGGCTTCTGCAGTGCTATGGCCAAAGGGCACATGTGGTAGCACTGCAGATCACAGGGCTTTGTTTGTTTTCCCTTTCTGAAATGCTGTGTTTGGAGCTTGTGGAATTCCTCTGCCATTTCCTTGAGGAATTCTCCACATCCGAAGACTGGTTTTGCCCACCTGTCTTTTGGCTTTTGATAAGCTGCAAAGAGATGATTGTGCTGTTCGTGAAGCTGTGGGGGACATTCTTGTCCCTTGTGGCAAAAGAAACCAAGGGCATAATTCTGAACCCTTCTTCTGAGGCACAAACCAGAAAGGGCAAGTTTCTGTTGATACATTTTGTGGTGTAGTCTGCAGATTTGAAAACTCCATTGGAGCCTGGAGTTTAGGTGAAGCTGCAAGTCCTTGACTGCTGTCTTGTGTTGATAACTACAGGAAAGACATCTTGGAATTCCCGATGCTGTATCTTAAGACAAACATGCAACTTGTTCAAAAGGACCCAGGGGTTGCAGTCAATAGCATCTGAACATGAGGCAGCGTGTGCCCAGGTGGCCAAGAAGGCCAAGGCCATCGTGGCCAGTGTCAGCAATAGTGGGGCAGCAGGAGCAGGGCAGTGAGCTGTGCCCTTTGCTGGGCACTGCTGCGGCCACAGCTCGAGTGCTGTGTCCAGTTCTGGGCCCTTCTGAAGCAGAAAGACATTGAGGGGCTGGAGCGAGTCCAGAGAAGGGCAAGGGAGCTGGCGAGAAGTGGGAGCACAAACGCAGTGAGGAGGTGCTTGAGGGAGCTTTAGCCTGGGGAAAGGGAGGCCCATGAGAGTCCTTCCAGGCACACTTCCATAAATGCCTACATGACAATGCTCCTCACAAGGACCACTTCCATTGCAAGAATCCCCTCACTGCACCCAGATGCTTTAGACACTGGACTAGGTGTCACTTTGATGGTTTGTTTTGTTGGGTTGTTGATTTGCTAGGAGGAGAAGATCTGTTTAGTTCCTTCCTCTGGCTAGCAAAGGCTCTTTATCACAACATTCTCCTGCACGAGAGGATGTAGTTTGGGGCAGGGACATTGGTGCAGAAGGAGCTGCTCTGATGCCAGGCCAGCCAGCACATCACTCTCGTGTTAACAGAACCCTTACCTTTTGGCAGCCTTGTGGTTCAGCAATTGTCAAATAATTCAATCAGGATTGTATTTGGGAATTTAGCAGGAAATCAAGTCCCTTGCATTCTGGCTGGTGCTCAGAGATCAGAGGAGCTGGGAGGGACTGGGCTTCATTTCTGATTACAGCCACTTGAGCATTGTCAGTGTGGTTGTGAGCAAGAGAAGAACTTGCCCAAGCACTGATGCACAAGGAGTTCAGTTCCCAGAGCAGTACTCTGGGTGTAATCTCATTCCATAAGGACCTACATGCTCCAGATTCCCCAGGGATGTGGTTTAATGAAGCAACAGGAGAGCAAGTTCAGGATTCCTGCTGCTGATGGGGGCACTGGCAACCACGTGCTATGGTGTGTCATAATAGAAAGTACAGTAAGACAAATTACACGAGATCTATTTATCTATCCATCTATCTATGTAACTATTCCATAACTGACTATTCCTGGCTCTGGGCAGAGGCAGCTGGAGGTGCAAAGCTCACCCAAAGGCATCCCTTCAGAAGAAGAGGAGAGACGTGTTCTATCAACAGATCCTGAGCAGGCTGAGATGTTTCCCCTCCAGAAATGGTTGTTCTTTCCCCTCAAAGTTGCAATCCTCCTCCAGCCTCTTCTGCCCTGAAGCCCTCAGTTCATTCTTTGCATTTCTCCCCATCCTAGTGACATGGAACAATTCCATGGTTTAGGTGGTGTTTGGTGAATCTGGTCATACATGCATTACATGCCACATGATTTTCATCCTTGGCATCCCTAAGGATGTGAAAGTTCATTTGTTGATGGGGCCTTAGGAGGGTCTCTCTTAGAGCTGGTCTGAATTCTCAGTTGACAAAGAGGAAGAATAAACACCTTGGCCCTCCTCCAGATACTGAGGGGGCTGTAGAGGCGCTCTGACCTCCATCAGAGGAGCTGTGCATGCATCCTCATCTCCTGAATGAGCAGGATTTTGTGACAAGAGGGTAGATGTCAGAAAGGCACGAATGGTGGGGCAGGTCTGCAGAGAACATGAACTCCAGAAGTGTCTCTCACAAGGAGTGAGCCCACAGTGGGCAGGAGGGAGCTGTGAGACAGGGATGAGTGTCAGTCACGATAGAAAGACAAAATGGACACGGCAGAAGTGGAGGGAGGCCCTCAGCAGACCCTTGAGAAATGCCACACCTTCCCTGTCAGCTGCCTGAGAGGCTGTTGGAGCTTCAGTCCCACATGGACCCTGATTGTACTGCCAGTGTCACTTTGGAATCTGTGCCTCCCCATGGGCAGAGAACGAGCCAGGAGAGCAGCAGCAGCAGCACAGTGCTTTGGGAACGTGTGAAGCCATCAGTCTTCGAGACCTGGCTCACAAATGTTGTATGGGATGTTGAAAGCCTTCTTGTCTTGCTTTCTGTGCAGGTCCTTCTAGAGGAAGAGCACGAGCAGAGTGCTTTATCAGAGGTGCCACAGCAGACTCAGGGAGAGCTGTTCCCAGCCCAGGAGCAGGAGGAGCAGCTCAGGCAGCAGGTGGAAGAGGTACAGGGGAATGGCCAGGTAAGCCTGGCTCCCCAGGTGCCAGAATGAAGGAGAGGAGCAGAGGCATAAAACAGAGCTCTTGGGACCAAGGAGGCCAGGAGTGCCACAGGCACTGAAAGCACAGGGCCTTGTGATGTGCAGAGATCAGCGCTAGCATGGGAGGGTTACAATGGAAGCAGAGGTGGGTAGGGGAGCAGAAAGAAGTGGCTGAATGAATTTGGTTTTGAGGCTGAAAGAGGAAAAAGCTGAGCCTGGTGGCAGCTCCCTGTGACTTGCTCTGCATTTGTGTCTGCAGAACATCAAGGCAGAGCCACAAGCAGAGCTGCCCGAAGCTCCGATTGCCATCATGGCAGTAAGGAGAAGGCACAAGGAAGACATGAGAAGCATCCAAGAGGAGATGAATCTCCATCAGCAGACAGGCGATCAACAAAACCAGGTGAGTGCAAGAGTGGAAGACACTCCACTCGTGATAGATGTCTCTTGTTTTTTACAGAACCTCAAGGACAACCTGCATGCAGAGCTGCATGAAATTGAGGCTGGGATGAAGGCAAGAGAGAAGAGGCTGAGGGAAGAAATAAAACTTATCAGAGAGAAACATAATCCCCTGCTTCAGGCTGTACAAAAGCAAGTGAGTGGAACATCAATAGCCAGTGCAGTCACCCATCTGCTGGTCTCTGCCCTTCTTGCCTTTCCAGCGTAGAGTAGCAGTGGGTGGGGTGATGCCTCTGAGTGCCATCCTGCTGTAGGGTCCATCACAGCCACTCTGAAGGACTTCTCCTGGTGTGCCAAATCTCTGAAGCTGCCCTGCACAGTGAGGCTAGTCCTTTGGCCTTTATGTTAGCACTCATACAAATGGATTCCTGCTGGGCTGTTCCTGCATGCCTTTTTTCTTGAGGTATTTTTACAGAGGGGCATGGTGACCCAGATGGAGGATTGGAACAAACAGTCTGTAACCCTAGTAAATCTGTTCTCTCCCTTTCCTCACAGTCAATGACTCTTGGCTCACAGGGACAACCTGTAGTCTCTGACTGCTTTGTTCTGTTTAACTTGAGGTGGAAATGTTCACTTCTCACGTGCCAGCCTGTGAAGACTTCCAGCAAATGACTGGAAACAAAAAGCCCCGTGGTCGACGAGAGACACGGGAGCTTTCCCAATCAGAGATGCTGCAGGTTGGGCATGTCCCGAAGATGGCGCAGGGAAAGAGAACAGAGTGGGAGGAGGTAGAGCATTTTAATAAGTGTGTCAGCAGCCCTTGGAAGGAGAAAGGAATCCTTGGGGAGGAAGTGGAATGGTCATTGTGGCAGACATCCTTCAGAAAATCCATGAGTTTGGAACATGAATGTGGTCATGAAGTCGAGTAAAAGCGGCCTTTGATATGGACCCATCCAGTCTGAATAGGGGACATCCAAATAATCCCTTTTAAGAGCCCTTCACGTGGCTGACAACATCTTCCTAAAATTTTGCATTTGAAAAGGGATCTCAGGATCATCTCTGACAGCCAACTTTCTGACACAAACTCATTACTTCTCTCAGATCTACACAGCCACTGTCAATGAACCTGAAGCAGCAGCAGCAGCAGCAGCAGCATTGTCTAAAGGAGCCTTTGTTCCCCAGCCTGAAAAGTTGAGCCTGGGCAGTGTGTTCATCACCAGCACTGACAGAGCTGCTGCTCAGCAAGAGGAGGCAGAGGAGAAGTACTTGCAGCTACTGAGTACGTCTGGTGTATTTCTTGTCTGAGGGACAGTGTGTTGTGTGCATGTGTCAGCATAGCTGTACCAAATGTTCCTCCTCAGTCTGGTGTCACAGGGACACTCAGGACTCCCCACATGAACTGCTGTAGAAAAATCCCTCTCTGTGCTGGCCATCTGTACTGCAGAGCTGTCTGCCTGGTTGTTGTTGTTCCCCAGCCAAGCACAAAGGCTTCAGAGACCCAGACAGTGGGGCTGCCTTTCTTATCATCTGGAAGCAGAGATCTTTGCTTTAAAGTGAGCATCTTGCATTTTGTTTCTCTCAGGGAAAATAGTGAACATGGGAAATCCCATGATGAAGTACGCTGAACTGGAAAATATTGGCAGTGGGTGAGTCCATCCGCAATTACTTCTACACAAGAATGAGGCAGGGGGTTTACTGATAGTACATCTATCAATTGTGGAGTCAGGCAAGCTGCACACATATTCAGAAACTGGAGTTAGATTGTCCCACTTCTCGGTACTAGCCAGAATTTGTGAGCGTGCTGTGAACTCCTTGTCAAAGAGATCTCCATGCTTCCAAGGCCTTGCCTGCAGCAAGGAACAGGACCTGGAAGATTTCTTTCTTGTCTATCAAGTGTGGGACAGCTCTGTGTTAATTGCCTTAGCATTTTTGAATATCTTCACATCATACAGCCACAATAATGAAAGGAGAATAATCTTGCTTGCCTTAAAAAGCAACCTGCCCACTATGATAGCTGTGAGATAAGAGTTCTCAGGAACATTTCTTTCCAAGAGTTTGTTGAAGGAAATGCTCCATGGTCAGGATAAGAACTGTACAGTTTAGAAACTGCAGCCTGAGATGAAAGAATCAGCTCTCTTTTTGAGCTGAGGCAGTAAAGCCCATCACTCCAGGAACAGGTCCAGTGCCCATGCACCTGAGAGGGAAATGCATCAGCTGCCTTCTGGCAGACACTTCCTGCATCCTGCAGGTTTTAGGCACTGCCAGCACAGATCTCCTGTCTGGGCTGGCTTTCACTCAGAGATCTAAACGGCTTCTCCTTTCTTTGCTTTGTTTTGTTTCTAGGACTTTTGGGGAGGTTTGTAGGGCACTCGACAAGGGAGCAGGAAGAGAGGTAAATGTCAACAGCCCCTGCAGACTCTGCAGCTCTTGAGAGCTTTGCCCTCTGGTGTGAGCTGTGGCTGGAGCTTTGGGTAGAGCTGTGCTGCAAAGGCTCAAGAAGCCCAGACTGGTGCCAGCCTGCAAATTGCATTAGGGACAGTGTTTGTCCTTCTCAGCTGCCAGAAGGAAGGCGAGGAGGGCAGCGGTTCCTTTCAGAGAAGGACGCGCTCACTCGCTCTCAGCTGCTGAAACAAAGCTGGTGCCTTAGAGCATCTCACTGCTCTTTGGGGCTACAGCTTCAGAGCTCTATTCTCATTTCTGGCTGCCAGCAAATATGTCTGAATGTTACTGGTAGTTCCTTAGCCACCTGCAGTGCTGCACTTGGGAACTGCATGTAGGCAGAGATCTGCAAGGTGTCCCTAAAAGCCCTAAGCCCTGCTTCTACCCGGGATGTATCAACAGAAGAGCAAAGCAAGGATTGCTTTTGAATCCTAGACAGAGCAGTAGAGAGTGTGGTCAGAGCTTTGTGGGTGATAGTTGAGCCATCTTTGTTCCCAAGTGGACAACACAAAATGTCAGTGGCCTCATGTCCTGAAACTGGACTCCAATGGAGCAGAGAAATGGGCTGTTGGAATGTCAGTTCCTAATTACTCCAATGTCTAATCACAAGGCACTTTGGCTCAGCTTGGCTGTGTCATTGCAAAATCACTCACTCCACGTGCACTGTGGTCTCGTGCCACCAACTTCTGAAGTTATTGATTGTGAATGTCATCTTAGGTGGCCATAAAGAAAATTAATCTCCACCAACTGCGGAAGAGGGAACTAAAAGTTGATGAACTTATGGTCATCAAGAAGAATAGGAATCCCAACCTGGTCAAATATTTAGACTGGTGAGTTGTTGTGCTTTTGTTCCATGACTGTTTGTTTACATACTGCAAACACACGAGGTAAAAACCCACTTTGGTCCCTGGCAGAAAAGACAGCTGTTATTATTAGTAAATTATTATTGTTCTGCTCACCCTCACTATAGATGGGAAGAGAGTGGATCTTGTCTGCATGAGTTTTCCCTGGTCCATGTAGTTTAAAAATTGTTCCAAAACCTGGATCAACCGTATCTTACTAAATCAATAGCCTGTAAATTCACTGCCACCCCATTGTTTTGGGGCCTGGTTGTTTCAAGTGTCTTCTTACATGCGGATAAACTAACAAGGATTTCCCTTGGATTTTGTTCCCTCTTTTAAATTACTGTGCATGCCAGGGACACTAGGTGCTCTTTTCCAGAAACACACAGTGTGACAGCTTCTTGATCTGATACTAAACTGCATTTTTCCCTTGCTGGTCATCTAACACATCTCTTTTACCCAGATGTGTCGTTTTCCTTGAGCCAGCAGAGAGTGCAAACACTACACAGCCTAGAGGGAATGTCTATTCCTTTTATTCTGTTCTCATCACAAAGAGACCCAGAAACAAAGAATCAACCCATATCTTTTCCAAACAGCAACGTAGTCATGCATGTTCATATCCACGCCCTTGTTTCCTTCTTTCAGCTACCTTGTGGATAAGCAATTCTGGCTGGTGATGGAGTACATGGATGGAGGCACTCTGAGCAATGTCATCAGCTGGACCTTCCTGTCTGAAGATGAGATGGCAGCTGTCAGTCAGCAGGTCAGGGATCCCACCTGTGCTTCCAGGGCCTTGGGCAGGATTGTCTGGGAAAGTGGGGCTCAGAACTGGAGAGATTTCATGTGCCAAGCTTTGTTTCTGTGTTGCTAGAATGCTATGGGGAAGCTAGAGCATCTCAAGTCAATTGTCTACCAGTGCCCCAGAACTCACTGTACTCTATTCCTGTACGCTTTGCTCCTGCTCTTGTATCCTCACTCTGTCTCTTTGTATTTGCTGTTCTCTACCCAACTTCTCTAAATGTTTGCCTCCAGCCTGTGTGCACTGCATTCCTTGCCTGGGAAAGCAAAGGTGCTGCTGGCAGGATTTGAAACAAACGGCAAAGAGAAAAGAGAGACTCTTTTCTCACAGTCCTCAGCTGAAGAGGATAATAGTGCACCCAAAGTGCTGTTGGATTCTGAGCACATCCACTGCAGGAGCAGGCATTCTGGCTGGTCTGCAGGGGACGGTCTACAACAGCAGTTGCTGTTGCTCTTTCCAAAGCTGACGTGCCTTTCCTTAGAGAGGTCCTGCTCTGCTAGTGTTGGAGCAGCATGCTCTTCCTCTCAATGGCACAGTGTTCTGCCATGATTCCCTATTCCTGTGGAAAGGAAGTGATTTGGAGTTATTTCCTTTCTTGTGGGATAAAATCCCATCACTCATTTTTGCCCTCCTCTTTCTGTTTCCCTTCCCAGTGCCTGCAAGGCCTGGATTTTCTTCACAAAATGTGCGTGATCCATCAAAATGTGAAGAGCCGCAACATCCTTCTCAGAAGCGATGGCTCTGTCAAGCTGTGTCAGTATATTCTTGGTCAGAGGCATCATTCCAGGGATGTGGGGTTTTGGGCTGCTATGAGTGACTTCCAGCTCCCCAAAAATGGTGCTGGTGGCAGTGCAGGGGCCCCTGCTCTGAGCTGAAGGCACATTTGCAATGTGCACAGAGGTATGATAAGGAGCCACAAGCAGTCAAGAGTGGCGTTGGTCTGTGTGTGTCTTTTCCAGAGGGAGGGAGATACTATCTAAACGTTCAGGGGAATAAAGGCCACTGCTGTGAGCAGCATTTAAAAACCTAGGTTATTTTTGGAAGTGGACATTTCCCTACTCCCTTGGCTAAATCCCCACTGACAGTTCTCCAGGACATTCATCAACAGCACATCCTCAGAGTGAGAGTGGGGAATTCTTTTGCCTGGTTTGCTAATTTGAGCTGGCTTTCATGGTGTGTTGTTTTCTCCACAGCTGATTTTGGCCTCTTAGCTCAGCTCAGCCCTGAGCAGAGAAGACAGGACTCAGTGGCCAGCACTTCTGGGTGGATGGCACCTGAAGTCCTGACAGGTCAACAATATGGCCCTAAACTGGATATATGGTCTTTTGGAATTGTGGGCATTGAAATGGTGGAAGGAGAAGTTCCCTACTGGAATGAAACTGCTGTGTGGGTAAGGTGCAAAGACTTCCTGATGCCGCTGTCTTTCTCACCTGTGCCATGTTGTGTGTGCCACTGGACAAAATCCCATTGCCATCTGCTGGCACCCCTTCCACCATGGTCCCCTTGTAAAATGTCCCCATAGTTCAGCACATCTGCTGTAGTTTTGGTTGCACCAGAAGGGAAGTGGCAGGAAGCCAGTTCAGCAACTTTGAGCTCCAGCTATGCCTGCTATTTCTGATTTGCTTTTGGAGCCCTGTTGGAGCTCTGTTTCTGAAGGAAGGGTTTTTTTCAGTGAAATGTTTAAATACATGACAAATATCCTTCACATTGGAGGTTGGATGATCCTAGTCTCAATTTTATAGTAAAAGTAAGAAAAAATGAAAAAAAAACAAGAAAAAACACAGAAGGGGAAAGGGAAAGGGAAAAGGAAAGGGAAAGGGAAAGGGAAAGGGAAAGGGAAAGGGAAAGGGAAAGGGAAAGGGAAAGGACAATCAGCAAAGCAATCTCCAAGCAGTTCTGCTATCTATTTTCTTTTTTAAGCAAGTACAGGATAAAAAGCTTAATGAGCTTTATTTTATGGCCACTGTGCTTAAGGGACCAAGAAGCACTCAGAGATGCCTTTCATGTAATTACCCTTGGAAATAGTAGTGTTAGATAATATAGCAAAGTCCCCCTTCCAAAAAGCCTGTTCAGCTGGTGTGAATCCTCAGGGAAACACACTTGCTTTTGCAAGAGGTCAGTCAATGAAATCACCTGCCAAGGCAACAACCCCTGGATGTGGGAGAAGCTGTGGCTGCTTTGGGGTTTGGGTGTTTTGTTGGTATAGCAAAGTCATCTCTGCCTCTCTGCCAGGGCAGAAACTGCCACTGCAGAGTGGAGGTTAAACAAGGGCATCTGGGAGAGCAGTTACAGATGTGAAAGAAGCAGGTGGAGCCTCGTGTTTCCTTTTTGTGCAGCCTCAGCTCCTGATAGCCACCGGAGGGAGACCAAAGCTGCAGCAGCCCGACCTCTTCTCTCCTTTGCTGCGGGACTTCCTGAGCTGCTGCCTGCAGACAGATGAGGCTCGGCGCTGGACTGCCAAGGATCTCCTGCAGGTAAAATGTGAAGGGGCTGCAGGTGAAACAGTGTGCCAGGGATGGGCTCCTCCTCCACTCAAGTCCAAGGCATCAGATGAGCCCTCCACCTCCCCACATCTTCATCTTTCTATGAACCAGAGGAATCCTGATTGAGCCTGTAAAGAACTGAGCTTGGAAAGTCACGGTTCATTGTTTTTTGTTGTTTGTTGTTAATATTTGTTTTTTTCTGCTGGGCAGCATCCATTTGTGGCATCAGTCGAGCCTACTTCCTGCCTGGTGCCACTGATCGTTTCTTTGAAGAAGAGGATGGTGGAGAAGAAACTGTGATAAGCACATCTGGACCATTTCCTCCACCAACCAGTGTATGATTTTAGAGTAGGACTGTAGAGTAGGACTGCAGAGTAGGATTGTAGAATAGGATTGTAGACAAGGATTATAGAGTAGGATTGTGAATAAAGACATTTTCTGAAACCTCAACCCATCTGGAAGATTCCTTTCCTTCTCACCATGTGTCAGAGACTGAAATATTCTAATTTTAGACTGAAACATTTTCTTGAAGGATATTTAGAAGTGTATTACAATGGCTGCACATAATACCACCATATCCTGAATAGGCCTTTGGAGTGAGGCCCTGGACTGTTCCACAGTGAAGGTAAGATAAAACTCAGGAACTGGGGACATTCACCAAGCACAAACCTAGCACCTCTGGGCAGGAGACAACAGCCACAAGGCTATCAGCTGCCAGGCTCGCACAGAGCCTCACCCCAAAGGGTGGGCAGAGAGAGAAGCTTTGCGGGTGTGTTGGAAAGCCTCTGGTGAGAGGCTCAGGGACCACCCATCCTCCCATGTGCAGACCAGCCCCGCTGTGGGGTCCTTCACCCAGGGGAAAGCTCATCCACAGCAGAGGGGCTGACAAAGCCCGTGTCACCAGCTGACATGAAGTTGCTACATCAAATATATTCATTTCTTGCTTGCTTCCAGCTTTTACTGTTTATAGTCTGGAGTTGCTTTCTTACTTATTTTATTTGAATCTAAACATTTGACTCAAATTAGTCTGCAGTGATCTTGTCTTGATGTTTTAGGCTGGATTGCATCTGAGTGAGTGCCATCAGAATTGAATTGTTCTTGTGAACAGTGGTGTGAAAATGCTTGGCTTGACCCAGCCCTGCAAAGGGGCAGAGCCTGCCTGGCCAGGGTATTGCCTGTACTCAGGCTAGAAGGGCAAGAGAGATTCCCAGGCTTTGTTGTTCATCTTTACATGTGTGTTCCCAGACACGCATCTAAATTTTCATTGGTATGGCAATGTGTCAGTATTAAAAATCAGCCACTGATGGGGTTTTTTCTGGTCAAAAGCAAGGTCCCCATATCCTTACAGGGAATTTTTTGCATAACTCATTCATTCCTTCCCCCCCTCCCCAAAAAAGGAAAAAGTTATTACAAACCAGCATGTTAGTTTATGAGGGTCTGTGCAAGTGCCATCTCGTAACAATCCCTGTATAATATAATGCTGGTTTGCAGATGAATCCAGTAAAAGCCATATTTGAGATGTCTTTCCAGAGATGCTCGTAAGCAGGAGATTTGTAGTGGGTACTTGGACAGGACCTGTAGGGTTTTTTGGGAAGTGGGTAAATGTGTTTTGCTGGTGAATCACAGGCATCCACTACAGACCTGCAGTGTGGCATGAGCATGCTGGACCAACACCTGCCTCAGATGCAATGGGCATTTAATCATTGGCATTTTGCAGCACTTTTCCCTATGTCACATTCAACTATCTATGTAGAGGCTTGAGAGCTGGCCTGTAAGCCAAACTGAGTCTGTAGAAAAAACAGCAATTGATGAATTCCAAGCATATCTGTAGCAAAGAAGAAGACAAGGCCATTAGCATGGAAACTGGTTGAAAAGGTACATAAAGGATTTTTGTAGTTAGAATAGGTACATAAGGAAATGTGTATACCTGCCTTGTTAAATTGGTGCAAAACTTTTGCCAAATATATTGACAATAACTGCTCTGCAGCAATGAATATAATAAGCAATTGAGGTGTAGACAACGTCTTAGGATCATGCTTTGTTCAGAGTATATAAAGAGGAGAACATTCAGAATTAAGAGGACAAAGACACCATTGTAACTCTGCTCAAGTGTGTGAGTGTGTGTGTGTGTGTGTGTGTGTGTGTGTGTGTGTGTGTGTCACGTCCAGCCTGATGGTGACAACTCCCCCACATGGTTTTAACAGCTGAAGATAGAATCCTGCTTTTGGCTACTCCTGCTTTACAACCCAAGACACTTGTTAATTTACGATCTTTGCCTTGAGTGGTTGAAGGTGTAGAAGTTTGGACAACCCCATCCCCAAACCAGGTTGCATTGGAGGGTTACAGAGGAATGCATATGGGCTGCTCTGAGAGGTCAGCTGAAGCGCCTCCCAGGACTGCTTGTAGACCTTAGTTTCAGCTTGTCAATGAGCCAAGGGATATCCAGATTTTTGCAAGTGTTTTGTAAAACATATTTACAAGTGTTGAAGGCAAGGTATTTCAGTGGGTTTGAAAGAGAAATTGGGTGAATGAATTCCTATGGAAACTCTGGTTTGTAGTTGTCTCCAAAGTAATCTGTCATAGTCTTTCTAGAGAGCCACAAAAGTTGATTCGTGCACAGACCTATGGGAACATGGAAGTCCAGTCTTTTTCCTAAGTTTCCGGTTGTTAACATGTTCAGCTGATGGGGTGGAGGTGTGGCCAGCAATGCCATAACCTTATTTTGGGGAAGGATATGAAGTTAGTTGAGGGAGGACAATATTTGGGAACACTCAAATAGGGCTGTGAATGCCCATTTCTTCCTTGGAGACTGTTTTAGAACTTCCTCAATTGTCTCCGTGACAACAATGTCAAGTCCCCATAACTGAGACATCTTGCTGCATTTGTTGCTTGAACACCTGAGCTGTTGCTGCCCTTTGTTCTCCTTCAAGGGAATTGCTAGAAAATATCACCTCCTAAACCCTGAGATGTGTGTCCATTTTTTTCCTGGGGCAGGGGTGCTCCTACACCTCTGGAGTGCAACAGCACAAGGAACTCTGCCACAGGGGAGCATGGGGTGAATTCTGCTGGGGAGCCTGCCCTTGGCTTGCTGACTGCTGCTGCTTGGAACCACATGCAAGAGTGTTGCTGTCAAGAGTGGGCTGAAACAGAGGATTTTTCATGGTTACCCCTTCATGACTTCTCACTCCTTACATGGCAATTCTTCTAATTCTATACAGCATAAAGAAGTCATATGTTCATGCTTTTAGAGGCTTCAGATTCTCAGTTGACCTTATTTTCCCATCTAGACCGTCAAGTGCTATAGCAGGCTCCTCTTGGGGAATTTCTACCAATGCACTTATCCCATCCCTTTTTATTGATGCAGGAGTGCTTAGGAGTACTTGAAATGGTCATATCCACTTTTCTTTCAGTGCCTTCTTGCTTTGCTTTCTGACATACACACAGTCCCCAGGTTGATGAGGTATGTACCTGTCATGTAGAGTCATCAAGGATGCTCACACCAGAAAGCTGTTCAAAGATGAGAGCACTTTTCCCAAGGATGAGAGCACTTTTCCCCAAGGTGGTACACAGAGACTTAAATTAACATTTCCTATCACATGATTGTCTCTAGACAGGATTGGAACTTGGGAAGGTCTTCCACAGAGCATTTCATATGGGCTCACTTTTTCCTTAGAAGCCACTTGAATTCTGATCCTTAATAGTGCAAGGCGAAATCGCTTGTAGCCACTTCTGAGTGGTTCCCTGGAAAATTTTATTCATTTGTGTTTTAAGATGCTGATTTGTTCTCTCATCTTGCTGCTGGGGTGAGACCTCCATGGATTAAGTCGGTCCCATGGAACTGGGAGTGTTCTGTATCGATTTTGTCCAATTTCAGCTATGAAATGACAATCTCCACCTGCTGACATTCCGAGCTGTGTGTATAGAGTAGCAATGTAAGCTAACAAAGACTATAAGGGATAAACTTGCCACAAAACACCAGATGAAAAGCAAAGAGAGATTGCCAAGATCCTCAGTGTTCCTTCTTGTTGCAGCTGATTTTTTCCTTATGCCAGATCATTTTATTTTCATAATTCTTCAACATTTCCCTGAAATGATGGCTTTGAGCTTATGTGTGCAGAGCTTCCCAAAAGCCTTTGAAAAGAGCCAAAGAGCAATTGACAAGTGCATGGCTCTTTCCAACGCAATCTTGTCATTTTAATGAGGAACACTCAACTTTGTGTGCAGGTTATTGGAGCCCTGGTGCCAGTAACCCCTCTAGAATGCAATTGGTTTTCCTTCTGACAAGAGTGCAGAAACTCATACAAACTTTGTGCCCCTAGATTCAGACTTTATGAGGCCTGTGATGAGCAAATGCCCTGGGTTGACTTTATGATGCTTGCATCCCCAGTTTTTTGTTCTCTTAGGGTTGGCTATTAAGTTCTGCAACTTGAAGACAGGTTCCAAGAGTGAAGGGGGAGTGAAGAGGTGCACAGTTTGTCATCAGGGACTGCACTTGCTCCCCCACATTCTTACACACAGACTGTGTTGTCTGCAGTGGACAGCAGGGGAGAGCTCTCCTTTGCTTTTACTTTGGTTTTGCCTAGCTGAGGCACAGAAGTTCCCTGGACTGTATGTTATTTTCCTTTTTCTTGGAATTGTTGGAAGCTGCTCTAGACTGGAAAACTCAGAAGAGCAGCAGGATCTGGCACCTGTGGCACACAATGCCTGGCCTGGGCTGTGGCATTTCCCAGCTCTGGAGGGACTGAGAACAGCCTGAGTGAGCCGGGCTGCACCCCACAAAAGGGACTCTGCTGAATTTGTCATCTCATTTGTCAGAGCAGAGAGAGATTTTGTTGTTTAGTGTTCTTCATTTTTGTGCTGGGGACTGCTTTGCCTGTTAAATAAACACCTCTTTTCCACTTCACTCCAAGGAAACCTTTTCCCAAACCAGTTGGAGGAGGGGCCGCTATGAGGGCAGTCTGTTTCCCAGAGGGAACCCATTCAGAGGTTTCCTTCCAAATGTTCCCTAATCCAGGACAGCAAGAAGCAGAGGATTGACCAGCAGCCCAATCAAGTCCTTCCAGCAGCTGCTTCCTTGGTTCTGCCTTCCAGATTCCCATTCCACTTCATCCCTGTCCCCAAGTGTCAGCTCCATTTGCCCCTGCAAACATGAGGTACCAAAAATGATAAATTTTGGAGCTCCAGAATCCCAGCACCTGCCATGGTGCCGAAGAAGAAACAAAAGTCCAATAGGAAGTAAAAACACTTGCTGAGGCTGAAGGAGTAGTGTCCTTTGGATATTGATGAAGATATTGTTGGGCTGTGTTTCCTAGGTCCTGTGTGGATAACCATGGTGGAATGATTTGATTATTAAGAGAAGCCTCTGCCTGAATTAAGGTACAAGCAAGGCCATGTTCCAGAATCAATAGTACAGACGTATTTAGTAATAAATGTGATCAAGAGATAGAAAGAAATAAGAGGAGATGGGTGTGGTGGGAGGGAGAGCTGAGATGGACCCCGAGGTGGGTTTGTCCTGGACGGGCCCTCCCTTCCTGCAGTGCAGTTGCACAGGGTCAGCTGCAGCTCTGGTGCTGCATCCCCCCTGGGATTTGCAGAGCAGGAGGGCAGGGAGAAGTGTCTGTGTGTCTGTGTGTGTGTGTGTGTGTGTGTGTGTGTGTGGTATGAAAGGCTGGGAATGGCTCAGAGCTTCTGTCAGAGCACTGATGGTGGCAAGGGCAGTCAGGCCTCCTGCAGCCCTTGGGCTCTGGGGCAGCTGTGGCCTTTGGAGCAGGCGCGGCAGGGCCCTGGCTCACATTGGATACAGCCAGGGATGCTCCGTGGCAAGGCTCAGGGCAAGGCTGGCCCTGCACAGAGTGCTCCATGTGTTAGGCTCAGGACACAAACCCACGTTCAATTCCCAGCCTCTTCTGGGAGAAAATGAACGGGGTCAGCTCTTTGCTGTCTGGTTCCTAAGCAGCTGGGGACAGTGATACTGAGCAGCAAGACATGTGGGAATGGGATGGAACTGAGCAGTCAAGTAGAATGCCTCTAAGCACTGGTAAAATTCAAAACCAAACCAAAAGTTATAGCAAGAAATCCTCCATATACGATTTCATGAAGCTTGCTTAGGTCTGATTTGGATGAAAAATTACATGAAAACTTCTCTGGGAAAGGAGCTGTACCTGGAATATCATCACAGATAATCTTGTGGCCACAGAGACCTAGGAAAAACTGAGCTCCTGCTGTTTCAGAGATCTGCGTGACCATTCAAGAAGGTCTGAAAGCAAAGAGCAGCTGCAATTAAAACCAGTCCAAATCTCTTTGTAGTGTGTGGAAGCTTCTCTTCTTGATTCAGAGTGCTACGTCATTCATGAGGATGACCACAGCTTTTGGATAAAAGTAATGTCTATCTTAATGTTTATTAGAGACGATTAGAGTAAGGAGACTCAAGTGTTTTAAGAAAAAAATGTAGCTCTTTTCCTGTGGTAGGAAAGAGCTGTTCCTACAGCTTAGTTTGTGGCTATTCCTACACCTTTTTATTCCACACTGCATGACTAAAGAAAATCCATCCTTTTCCTTCCTAAGATAAGGATGCAGCTTAGTGCAAATACGTGTTGAAAGAGGATGTGTCATAATCTTGTGACATTTTTCAATCCACTCCGCTGCCAGGGTGCGGCCTGAGGAGGTCCTAGAGACGGACCACAACTCACAGACAAAATAACCTCAGACAGGTTCTATTACCCACCGATTGACAGAGCTGTAAGGAACTGGCTGCCACAGCCTGTCCCACACTCACAAAGTATAAGGATCAGTGCAGAAAGAGGGACAAACCTTGATGTGGTCACTCAGCATGGAAACCACAAGAGCCCCAAAGTCCATGTCAGTTTCTAAGGGAAATTTAGTCCAGATTGCTACAACTGCAATGCTTATATACTCTGACCAATTTCAGTTCAAAGATGGTGACAGAACTGTACAACCCTGCTGCCTCTGTAAAGATAGAAAGATCCATTTCAGTTCCCACAATCAAGTAGGTTCCAGCTCACTAAGTACTGCCTACATGTATATATATATATATATATATGTATTTATATACAGGGATGCTTGTATATAAAGAACCAAACATCAATGGAACAATCTGAAAATTCACAGAGCACAAGTTCTATGCTCAGTGGATTCCCAGAGGTTTCTCAGCAGGCTTTGCAGGGAGTTCTTAGGGAACGTGTGCCTCTGCTGCCATCCCAAATCTGCCCTTTCATTGCCCAGCCTGAATGCACGTGGGACATGTGCTGGGCACGGCTGGAGATTTTCACAATCAAAATCCTCCAGCATCATCCCCTTAACATCTGCTCATTGCTTTGGACAGCATGAATCACACAACACCCATCTCAGCTGACAAATGTAATTTCTTGCAGATTGTTGCAGCCACACTGCTTATTGACAAATACACAAGAGCACTGATTTCAGCTGAAAAATGTCATTTATTACAAATTGTGACACTCGTGCTGACAATACAGAACTATACAAATCTCAGTTAAGGTTAAAAAAAGGAATTTATTACATTAGGACAACAAGGCTATGGAAATATATACAAAATCCAGTTAACAAAAAACTTAATTTATTGCCAACCTCCACAACAAATAAGCACACTCAAAGATCAATTAAGTATTTAACAACTTAATTTACTATATAATACTACAAGTGTACAGCCCATAGAGAAATACAAAAATACACATACCCTCTCTAAATAGATAAAACTATACCATTCTACAACTCCACACACATTTCAATACAACTAATTTAATACATATATACATATGTATAAATGGACATAAAACTATAATGGTATACAGATAAAAATACAGATTAAGTATTACATATTAGATACAATATAGAAAACCACATATATAAAACAAACCTATCTATAAATTTACAAATATCCCTGTGCCAAGCTAAATATCCCTATAACTTCATCAATACAAATACATAGCTATACAAATGGATACATAGGTAAATATAATGACATCTAGAAATTGAGTATTATACATACAAACATAGAACATATATACCTATGCAAATACCAATATACCTATTGAAAGAGCCTTATACCTATAATTGCATCTATACAAAGAGATACCAACACAGCTAATACATAGGAAATACAACTAAAAACAGATAGGACAACATACATGTATACTCAGATACATATATGCACATATATGCAATTACAAACATATATGTATGCATATGCATACACATATGCACAGCATAGGTCCATAAATAAAACAACAGACGTATAAAAATATTGCTATACAAATAGCAACCGACATATGTAAATATCTGTATAATTATCCAAGTCTATGTGCAAGTCCATCTATCTTGAACAAGGACCCTGAGCAGAAGGATTCCAGCAGCCCCAGCTCCAAAGCCTCTCCCTCGGTCTCCTCGTCCCGTGCAGAGCAGCTCTCCTGGACAGGGACAGCACATGGCACATCTGGGAAGCAAAGGGAACACGGAGTCAGGATCAGGCCCTTTCCCTTGGCAGCACCTGCCCTTCCATCAGGGGAGAGAAAACCTCAGCACCTCCCCAGGAGGGTTGGAAGAAAAAGCAGGCCCAGCGGGCCAGGCTGTGGTGAGCGCAGCCGCGGCGGGACTGTCCCACAGCCCCCGGCAGCCCGGCACAGCCGGCACAGCTCCCGGGCCCTGCCGGCACAGCTGCCTTGCCCAAGGACAGCCCCTGTGCCGGCCGGGGCAGCTGCGCTGAGCAGCCCCAGCACGGGCAGGGCCCGCTCCTGCCCCGCCGGGCAGTGCCCACGGCCACAGCCCACGGCACCCTCACCCCCACCCTGCCTCCCCGGCCCTGTGCCCTCACCCAGGCTCTCGCGGGGCAGCAGCAGCTCCCTGCTCGCTCCTCTTGCTCCTGCCCTTCAGCTCCTCCCTGCTGCCTCCTGTCAGTGCTCCTGCTGTCTTCCAGGTCTTCAACTGCAGCTGTGGCACAAGTGGAGGCTCAGCAATGGTTTCCAAGGCCTGCCAGAGCTGCAGTCCCTCAGCCCTCTGTGCTCCCTGATGGCCCCCTCCATCCCCTCAGCCCCGTCATGCTCTCAGCAAACGCCGAGTCCCCTTCAGGTTCTTCTGAGCCCCGCAGTCCCCTCACCCCCCTCAGTCCCTTCTGACCCATCCCGTCCCCTTAGACCTGCCACCAGCCGCTCAGCCTGTGCCACTTCCCTGTCACCTCAGTGCCACCATTGCCCTCTGCTGCCCCACAGCCTCAGCCCCAGCAGCACCTCCAGGTCACCGTCCCTTCAGTGTCACTGCCTCCTCAGCCCCCTCAGTCCCCTCAGTCTCACCGTCCCTCAGCAGCTCCTCAGGGGACAGTGCCTGGGGCCACCGGCAGCTCCCACCTCTCCAGGGACACCCGGGGCTGGAACTGCTGCTCCGCCCGGCCCGGCCGCCAGCTCGGACCCAGCACAGGAGGAGGGGACACAGGAGGCACAGAGGAAAGACAAGAGATGAAAAATCGGCATGCCAGGGGGGAAAGAGCTTAAGAAAAGACCTGCACCTATACAGATATCAAGCTTTGTAAATGAACTCCCAAATATTAATACAAATATGTCTATTTATAAACATAGCTATAGATATGTAAATGCTATTCTAGATATGTATAAATGCATCTAGGCATATCTAGAACTATACATTCACATATAAAAAGACACATATCTACGACTATATATATAAATTTAACTATACAGATCTATAAATACAACTATATAGACATATAAATACACCTATATAGATCTAGAAACATAAATGTATAACTATATCATTGTAACTCTAAATATCAACAAACATGTCTACTGGCAGAGGGATTTCACCTGCCCGATGGTCACAGGCCTTTCCTCTGTCTCTTCCTGCCACACAGGGCAGCCCTTCTGGAGAGGCTGATCAGATGGGATCTGGGAAGCAACGGGAACACTGAGTTAATATTGGCCCTTGTGCACACTTCCCTTGGGCACCAATTGTCCTTCTATCCGGGACTGTTCAAGACAGTCTGAAAGGCAGACTCTCACTTGGAATTTAAAGTCTGCTCTTCGGAGAGCATGGATCCTTCCAAGTGTTCAAAACTGTGGAAAGCATTGAAAGCTTTATCATTTATCTTGATAAAGTCTCAGAGCTCATAGTGCAAATAGCACCTCTGAGACCTTGAAACAGTCTCAGCTCCCACAAGGAAGCCCAGCCTTGTTCTTTCTCTGTGCTGACACAGAGACCTCAGTCCTCACTGAAATGGCTGAAGCTGAAAGGTGCTGTGAGCTGGGTTAGGAACCAGCTCCATGAGCTGAGTTCTACCAACTGCCCTCTGCACTGAGCAACAGCTGCTCCAACTCGACCATCAGCTCTGGCAGGAAGAGATGGCAGGGAAAGAGCTCCCTTCCAGGCCTGCAGGCTGCACCAGCTTGCTAAAGATAGAATCTATAATGTTCCCTCTGTCCTCTCAGGTCTTGCTAATTTGGGGTCATTCAGCCTTTGACTTTTGTCAATAGATTTGCAATTTTTCAATTGATTGGCCTCTGATCTTTTGCTCCTTTTGTTTTTTTTTCTTCTGTCTCAGGAAAGATAGCAGCAGACTGGTACTACATTTAGTCAGTGATCTGGACTTCTCTCCTGACTTTTTGCTCTTTTTTCCTGCCCCTGTTCCTTCATGGGCCAGGCTCAGACTGGCTTCCCCTGTCACCCTACAGCAAACTTATCCATGGACTTTAGCACAAAATTGGGACACCTGGCCTGTGGGCGACACAACTCCCACGAGGTCAGGTTTACTCCTGGCTCTCTTGCCCCAGCAGAGGACTCAGTGTCAGAGCCTCTGGAGAAGCGTGGAGGGCAGGGCTCAGGGAGGTTGTGTCACTGCAGGATTTGATCTAAAGGCACCCAGAAGCACCAACCCTGCAGACAAGAACTCAGCTCTTCTCATCTCCCTTCCTGTCACAGGCAGGCTCAGAGCAGCTGTCTCACACCTCCCTAATCCAATGGGGGCTCTCTCCTTACCAGGCTCCTCACGCTCTGGGGAACTGTTCCCGCAGCTCTCGGTGCCAGATGAAGCTTCCTCTGCTGCAGCCTTGTTCAGAGCGTCCTCTCCTGATGACTCAGGGGCAGCATTGATATTCCCCTTGAAAGAGAAACAGAAAGAAAGCAACCCAAAGATCATTCACTATTTTCTTGGAATCACATCAGGGATACAGGAACTCTCCTTCCCCACTCCCAGGGGACATGGAGAACAAGGGGGGAACACTGCCCACATGGTTCACATGACAAGCATTTTCAATTCAGGATTTAAGTGACCAAGGTGAAACTGAAGCTCTCACAAAATGACCTTTGAGGCAAAACATGAACACAGAAAAACAGAAGACACCAAGTGAGGGGACGTGCCCTCAGGTTCTGACCCTGCCTTATCCCATGAGCTGTAAGAAATCAGCCAGCAGAGAGCCAGGGACCCTCCTTGTTGACACCACAGGCAAGGGCAGAGCTCACTCCCAGCACTGCCCAGGGCTCTGTGCTGCAACCCCACACAAAAAGCACACATTTCTGCCAGGGACTCTCATCACCCCCGACCCAAACGCTCAGACAATCCATCACCAGCTGGTGATTTTTTGGAGCCTTCTGCTGCTGCCCCATACATATAATCCAAGCAAACATTTAGTGACCTATTGTATTTCCAGGATCAGATTTTCCAGTGGCAAAAATCTGTAAATCTGGAGGGTAAAAGTAAAAAAAAACCCGCTTCTTCCACAATAGCCTGCCCGTCAGAATCCTAAAGATTCTAAAGATGGTTCAGAGCCTACAAAGTTTCCTTTCAGTGCAGAATAAAATTCTCTTGAAAAGTGCTACGTGTGAGTTTATGGAAGGCAAAAGACGTCCCACTGGAGAATTAGATATTAGATAAACCTAAAAAATCCCGCTCCCTGTCCTGAGTCTGCCCTTCCTCAGTCATAGATGTACTGCAGCCAGTGGGATCAGCACATCAAGAGAAAGAGAGCCATTCTTTGGACAACACGTGGAATAGCTGTGAAAAGGCTTTTATAACACTCCAGGCAAGTTGGGGAAGAGTTCAGAGAAATGGGATTCCTAATGCAAAGACTGAATCTGTCAATCAAAAGGACAGAAGGCTGCAGCTCCAGCACATCCCCAAACACAGCTTTGGGAGCACCTACACGCACAGCAGGGCTCACACAGCAGCTGCAGCAGCTGAAGCCCAGCCCTTGCTTTGCCTTGTCCTTCCAACACCAAAGAGGCAGAGCCCACATCTGCTGCTGCAGCAGAGGCACCTCTCGCGTGCCCCTCCCTGCAAGGGACACTTGGCCTTCAGTGCCCTTCTTCAAACGCTCTTCTGTTCTTTCCCAACAAACAAAGCCTGGTAGAACCTACAAAGCATCACCACAACTGCCTCTGCACGAGGCATTCTTCCCAGGAAAAGGAGCAACCAAACGTGGCCAGCGCAGGCTCACACCTCTCATCCTCACTAAGGGAGAAAACTTTTTCATCCTTCTCCTTTTAGAAATCCTACCTTACCTAGAATAATTAGATAGCTATACAATAACAAAACAAATTCAGTTCAAGAAGCCTTTGCTTCCTAGTCCAGTCCCTTTTCTTCCCATCCAATGGGCTTACCTGAGCAGAGGGAGACCTTTGAGGCAAGGATCTCCTGATCTCCCGAATCATTTTTTCTATTTCAAAGCCTAGATCTGCCGCTGCTGATTGCTCTTCCGCAGGTGCATTCCGTGCTGAGCTGGAGGCCATCGATGCTGCACAACCAGCACTACCAGGTGGAACACTGAGGGCTGAAGTGCCTGGGTGGGAGGCTGCAGGAATCCAAAAACATTGGTCAGGTTCCAGAATGAGGCTTTGGGACACAGAGCTCTATGGCTGCCTTGGATCAAACATCGCAGGAAGCACACAGGAAAACCAGGCAGAGAATCTTTTGGCCTTCTAGGTGCCCCTTCCTAACAGTCTTGACAATTTCTGTCTCACAATGACAGAGCAGCGCTGAAAAATACTTCAAGTGCTCGCTTTTCATGACCTTCTGGAAAAGCAAGGCTACAATTCTTTTCCTACCTGGCTCACCGGAGGCTGGGAGCTGCTGCTCCCTGTGGAGCTGCTGGAAGCTGCAGGGCTGGATCCTGAGCACCTCCTGCTCGGCCGGAGGCAGCTGCTCCCCGCAGAGCTCCGGCAAGCGGCTGGGGGGCCCCTCCCGGCCGAGCGGCAGCGGTCGCTCCCCGTGGAGCCCGAGGAAGTGGCAGGGCGGCAGCCGGAGCACCTCCCGCTCGGCGGGCAGCGGCCGCTCCCCGTAGAGCTCCTGCAAGCGGCTCGGCCCCTCCCGCCGGGCCGGCAGCGGCCGCTCCCCGTGCAGCAGGTGGAAGCCGCAGGGCGGGCGCCGGAAGAGCAGCGGCCCCTCCCTGGGGGGCTGCTGGAAGCGGCCGGGCCGGGGGCCGCGCAGCTCCCGCCCGTCCGGCAGCGGCCGCGCCCTGGGGAGCTGCTGGGAGCCGCGGGGCGGGTGCCTGCGCCCCTCCCGCCCCGCCGGCAGCCGCTGCCTGTTGGCCGCGCTCCGGCGCTGCATGCGGAACAGCAGGTCGGGGCGGTCGCGGCGAAAGCAGGGGTTGGCGTAGTGGAGCCAGGCGCCGGCATCGCCCGGCACAGCCGAGCCGAGCCAGCCCGGCACCTTGCGGAAGCCGTAGCGGTAGAGCTGGCGCACGAAGCTGCGGAACCGCGTGGCCCTGAAGGTGCGCGGGGCCGGAGGCCGGGCGGCGGCCGGGCTGAGCAGCTCCCGCTCGAACAGGCAGCGGTCGACGAGCAGCCCCTGGGCCCGGCCGTCCCAGCGCACGGACACGACGCGGGGGCTGTTCACCAGGCGCCACAGCTTGGCGGGGAAGGTGTCGGCGTTGAGCCCGGCGGGCAGCGGCAGCTCCGCCATCTCGCCCATCGCCGACTGTCGCCACAACGCCCGCGGCGCAACGGCCGCGGCTGCAACGGCCGCGGCTGCAACGGCGGCGCGCGGCCTGAGGGGGGCGCTGCGCTCGGCCCCGCTCGCGGCCCCCGCGCGGGCCGGACTTGGCGGGGACGAGCGCCGCAGAGCCGGGGCTGCGGGACCAGCGCGGGCGGGGCGGCTCCCGGGGCTGGCCGGGCACCGCAGGGCGGGCCGGGGTGAGCTGCAAACCCCTTCTGGGACGGGTTTGCCTGCCATGGAAAGGTCCTGCACATGAAGGTTGAGGTGCACATGTCCCCGCTGCACCTCTTGGTGCATCTTTGTATGGACCACAGGAATACCCACTCAGCCTGTGAAGCGCTGAATTTGGAAAGTCAAAGTTCATGGGGGTTTCTTGTTTGTTCATTTGTTGGTTTATTTGTTTATTGTTTTTTGTTTGAGTTGTTTCTTTCTTGTAGGCAGCACCCATTTGTGGCATCAGTCAACGCTACTTCCTGCCTTGTGCCACTGATCATTCCTGTGAGGAAGAGGGTGCTTGAGAAAGACTGTCAAAATCACATCTGGACCATTTACTCTACAGCCAGTTTATAATGTTAGAGTAGAATCCTAGAGTAGGAATGCAGAGTAGGATTGGAGAGTAGGATTGTAGAGAAGAACTATAGAGTAGCATTGTAAATATAGATATTCTCTGAATCATCAACTCATCTGGAAGATTCCTTTCTAGATCACCTTGTGTCAGAGACTGAAATATTCTAATTTTTGACTGAAACGTTTTCTTGAAGGACTTGTAGGACTGAATTGCAATAGCTGCACATAATACCACCATATCCTGAACAGGCCTTTGGAGTGAGGCCCTGGACTGTTCCACAGTGAAGGTAAGATAAAACTCAGGAACTGGGGACATTCACCAAGCACAAACCTAGCACCTCTGGGGAGGAGACAACAGCCACAAGGCTATCAGCTGCCAGGCTCACACAGAGCCTCACCCCAAAGGGTGGGCATAGAGAGAAGCTTTGGGGGTGTGTTGGAAAGCCTCTGGTGAGAAGCTCAGGGACCACCCATCCTCCCATGTGCAGACCAGCCCCGCTGTGGGGTCCTTCACCCAGGGGAAAGCTCATCCACAGCAGAGGGGCTGACAAAGCCCGTGTCACCAGCTGACATGAAGTTGCTACATCAAATATATCCATTTCTTGCTTGCTTCCAATTTTTACTGTTTCCATGTTGGGCTTGATTCTTAATTGTTTTATTTGAATCTCAACATTTGAGTCAAATTAGTCTGCAGTGATCTTGTCTTGATGTTTTAGGCTGGATTATATCTGAGTGAGTGCCATCAGAATTGAATTGTTCTTGTGAACAGTGGTGTGAAAATGCTTTTATAATTTGGGTGGTTTCAGGTCAATCTGGGCTGAAACACCAGTTTTTTATTGTGTTTTTAGTTTGCCATTTTGAAATTTCCCAGGCAATGCATCAATTGTTGTGGTGGGACTAGTACTTGTCAAATCACAGTGCACCTTCAAGTCCCAGAGACTTTATTTCTTTACAATTGTGGTCTCATTCCTCCTCTACAATCCTTTTCAACAATCCTGCTCTAAGCTTGTTGTCGTGTAAATGATCCTGGTGTGATTATCACAGTCTTCTCTCTTCCTTTCTCTGTTCTCTGAAATGATGAGTAGCACATTGATGGAACTAGGCTTAGATAATGGTACAGATGTTCAGTCACAAAAGGCTCCAAGAATTCTTCAACACCATTGGTATGGAGACAATTGAGGAAGTTCTAAAATACTCCCTAAGGGGAAAAGGGCATTCAGAGACCCTTTGAATGTTCCCAAATATTCTCCTCCCTCAGTCAGTTGCATACACTTCCCCAGAAGAAGGTTATGGCATTGCTGGCCACACCTCTACTCTGTCAGCTGAATAAATCAACAGCAAGAAACTTAGGAAAAGGATTAGACACCAAACTTCATAGACCCCATAGGTCTGTGCACAAATCAATGACTGTCACTCTGGAAAGAGTGTTTGGAAGAGCATGTTTTGGAGAAAACTACAAAACTGCCAGAGTTTGCATATGGACAGATTCAACCAATAGGTCTTGAAAATCTGCTGAAGTACCTTGCCTGCAACGTTTCTTTATATGTTTTACAGAAGACTTGCCAAAATCTGCATATTCCTTGGCTCACTGACAAGGTGAAACCAAGGTCTACAAATAGTCCTGGGAGGTGTTTCAGCTGACATCTTGGAGCAGCCTGTACACATTCCTCTGTAACCCTCCAAGGCAAGGTGATTTAGGGGGGGATTGTCTGAACTTCTACACTTTTGACAGAATAAGGCAAAGCACTTAAACTATAAGAATGTTCAGAAAACACCCCTGTATTCATCATAAAGAATTTCAATTTGCCGCAATATTTTCTTAAAATGTGCACAACTTCATAGCAGAGGTATTTGGCTTCCACCCTCTACTGAAAAAGTTTATTTCAATGAACAAACCTAAGGCTTGAAGAAAAGAATTGACCTGAAGAAAGCCACTCCAAAGGCTGTATAAACAATGAGAGATAGAGTTATCAACAGTGAATTTTTTTTATTTTTAAAGGTCTAAACTAACTTCTTTCAACTTCTAAAACTTTCTAAACATATTTGAACGAATCCTACATTTTGAACAAATATTCAACTGCTCAGTGCTGTGTGCTAACAGAACTGTTCATTACTAACTTAAGTAAGGCTCAAAGACTAATCTTCTAATTGAAATAAAAATCCAAAGGCCAGAGATTTGATCAGGCTGAAGCATAAGTGTGGTGCTAGGACTCCACTACCTGCTTGTCAAGTTCAGATGTTTGGCTCTGAATATGGGACAGCTTTTTGTGGAGCTACTGGCACCTGCTCTTCATTTCAGAGTAGCTGGGGCTACCCTGTGAAGGAGGAAGAAAAAGAAAATGAGGGCATGCAAGCATCTCTGCAGAATTTAGAATCTGTTGTCTTTTGATTTAAAAAAAAGCCTTGAGCCAGTCTCAGCAGTAACCATGGCCCTGCAGGTCTGGTCTCACACATACCTCTTGTAACTGCTGATAATCTGCTAGGATTCGATGAAGCAGCATCTTCAAGAAAAAACCATGAAGAATGTTTCACTACCACTATAAAATGCAAACCTAGGTAAACACTAAAAATCCCCTCTGCTTGACTCTGTTCTTGTGCTTCTTCTCTGTGAACCACCACTCTTGTGGGAGGTTAGCAAAAACAAATCTCCAACTCCCAGTATCACCCAAGATCTGCAATTCAGCCTCTCAATAGGGAACACAAGGAGCACATGCTCTGAGGCTCTGCTTGGGACATATCTCACCTTCCTGTTTGTCCATAGACACCTCAAACAGTGGGTTTGGGGCTGCGTCTTGCAAAACTCAGACCCAGGCAAAGCAGTGACTTAGCACATATGGCAGTTGTGCAGTTTCCATTTGTCTCACTGAGCACTCCAGGGGATCCAAAACAGTGCTGTGATGAAGCACAGCCTTCACAGTTTTATCCTTCTTTACCTGGTAGACTTTGGAGCCTCAATTCAGAGACTTCCATTATTCATGAAACTGTCTGAAATTCCTGTTGATCTTGTCAATCTGAGTATGTAAATTCTGGTATTCCTCATACTCTGTGTTGAAGTCATCCTTGTAATGCTGGCGTTGCTCCAAGGAGACTATGGTTATGTATTTTCTAATGGAAAAAATTAGATCATTTTTCTCTGAATGAACTCTAAGTGAATATTCTAATGTGTTCCTATTCCATAAAGCACATGTGTAGTTTTACACCAAGCACGTGGCAAATGTCAAGCACAGACCCCCAAGCTCTGAGTCAGTTCCTCTGGCCCTCACAGTTTCTACATGCAAGTTCATGTGCTTGAAGAGAATGTAGACAGGTGACTCTAGAAATCTGCCACATTTCTATGACACTTAATTACCAAGATTTTACATAGTAGAGGTTGTCTTCATTAGGCAGTAGAGCACATTTAGGAAACACTGGCACTCATTTGAAATGTCAAAGGACCAGCAATGACCACAGCCTCAGAAAGAGAAGAAACATTGCTGAATTATATTTTCTTTCTATATAGGGAAAGCTTTTAAGTTTACATTTGCTTTTGAAAATCCATTTGTAATTCATTTTTGCAGGGACTACGTTTATGGATTTGGTTGCACAGAGCTGGACTTCTGAGCTACATTTATATCTGCCTGTCTATATCTGCCTGTCTAACAGCAAAGCATAGGTAATGATAATATTTGATTGTTCTTGTGGATAACTGTTACAAAACTGAATCTCGAACTGAGGCATTTGTAATGCAGCCATTAAGTAAACTCTATACATGTCTGAAACTACAACAACAAAATCCCAAACCACATCAGCTGCTAAGGAGGGCAAAACACATTAATGCCACTGACGGAGAGAAAAATTTCTACACCCTTTCTCCCTCAAGTTAACCAAAGTAAAATTTATAGAGCTCATGATACGAATCCAAGATGAAGTGGAAATGGGAATGATAGACACCAATTCCTAACACTGACACACCAATGCTTCTGGTCCTCTGAGCCTGAGCACCTGGCTCTTTTGCACGACAAAAACTCCCTCCACAAGGAAATGAATCCTTGAAAGCATCCTGAGATTAACTTTTGCAAGGTGTAAATATATAACACGCTGAAATTTGGTACCAAGACAGACAGCATCGTGTGCCAGGGATGTGTCCCAGGCCAGATGCAGCTGCCTGGTGTGCTGGTGTGTTCTGAAAAGGAAAGTACAGATGTCTTTGCAGGTTTTGGCAGGTGCCTCAGAAGAAATAGCCTGGACTTGTGCCATGTGCCCAGTGCCATTTCCTAGCAAGAGCCCTAGCACAGGCCTCCCTCAGCTGCTCCCCTGCAGGGCCAGCCTTGCCCTGAGCCTTGCCACGGAGCATCCCTGGCTGTATCCAATGTGAGCCAGGGCCCTGCCGCGCCTGCTCCAAAGGCCACAGCTGCCCCAGAGCCCAAGGGCTGCAGGAGGCCTGACTGCCCTTGCCACCATCAGTGCTCTGACAGAAGCTCTGAGCCATTCCCAGCCTTTCATACCACACACACGCACACACACAGACACACAGACACTTCTCCCTGCCCTCCTGCTCTGCAAATCCCAGGGGGGATGCAGCACCAGAGCTGCAGCTGACCCTGTGCAACTGCACTGCAGGAAGGGAGGGCCCGTCCGGGACAAACCCACCTCGGGGTCCATCTCAGCTCTCCCTCCCACCACACCCATCTCCTCCTATTCCTTTCTATCTCTTGATCACATTTACTCCTAAACACGTTTGTACTATTGATTCTGGAACATGGCCTTGCTTGTACCTTAATTCAGGCAGAGGCTTCTCTTAATAATCAAATCATTCCACCATGGTTATCCACACAGGACCTAGGAAACACAGCCCAACAATATCTTCATCAACATCCAAAGGACACTACTCCTTCAGCCTCAGCAAGTGCATTTACTTCCTATTGGACTTTTGGTTCTACTTCGGTACCCTGTCAGGCGCTGGGATTCTGGAGCTCCAAAATTTATCATTTTTGGTACCTCATGTTTGCAGGGGCAAATGGAGCCGACACTTGGGGACAGGGATGAAGTGGAACGGGAATCTGGAAGGCAGAATCAAGGAAGCAGCTGCTGGAAGGACTTGATTGGGCTGCTGGTCAATCCTCTGCTTCTTGCTGTCCTGGATTAGGGAACATTTGGAAGGAAACCTCTGAATGGGTTCCCTCTGGGAAACAGACTGCCCTCATAGCGGTCCCTCCTCCAACTGGTTTGGGCAAAGGTTTCCTTGGAGTGAAGTGGAAAAGAGGTGTTTATTTAACAGGCAAAGCAGTCCCCAGCACAAAAATGAAGAACACTAAACAACAAAATCTCTCTCTGCTCTGACAAATGAGATGACAAATTCAGCAGAGTCCCTTTTGTGGGGTGCAGCCCGGCTCACTCAGGCTGTTCTCAGTCCCTCCAGAGCTGGGAAATGCCACAGCCCAGGCCAGGCATTGTGTGCCACAGGTGCCAGATCCTGCTGCTCTTCTGAGTTTTCCAGTCTAGAGCAGCTTCCAACAATTCCAAGAACAACGAAAATAACACACAGTCCAGGGAACTTCTGTGCCTCAGCTAGGCAAAACCAAAGTAAAAGCAAAGGAGAGCTCTCCCCTGCTGTCCACTGCAGACAACACAGTCTGTGTGTAGGAATGTGGGGGAGCAAGTGCAGTCCCTGATGACAAACTGTGCACCTCTTCTCTCCCCCTTCACTCTTCGAACTGGTCTTCAAGTTGCAGAACTTAATAGCCAACCCAAAGAGAACAAACAACTGGGGATGCAAGCATCATAAAGTCAACCCAGGACACTTGCTCATCACAGAGCTCATAAAGTCTGAATCTAGAGGCACAATGTTTGCATGAGTTTCTGCACTCTTGTCAGAAGGAAAACCAATTCCATTCTAGAGGGGTTACTGGCACCAAGGCTCCAATAACCTGCACACAAAGTCGAGTGTTCCTCATTAAAATGACAAGATTGGGTTGGAAAGAGCCATGCACTTGTGAATTGCTCTT